>NC_073339.2:18128214-18450000 GCF_027580225.2 Misgurnus anguillicaudatus
GGGGGGCCGCCTCCTTGTCATTTCTGGCTTATAACAAAAAACTGAATAATGCCTAAAAGCTGCTGTGTGACAATATGTACAGCTAACAAGCCAAAGAACCCAGAAATAAGTTTTTATAAGCTGTCGAGCCGTAAAACCCAGCCTTTAAGGAGAATAAAGTGGATCGCCGACTACGTTTCCCCCTATTGAATGTAGTTTTACTAATAGAAGTACTATAAAAAGTTGCCTGTATCCATTTTTGTGTCTTTAAACGCTCGTTTTTTGGTGTCGAAAGCTTATAAAAACTTATTTACAGATTAAACTTAAAAACAGAATAATACCTAAAAGCTGCTGTGTGACAAGGTGTACATCTAACACGCCAAAAAAATAAATAAATACGTTTTTATAAGCTGTCGACTTCAAAAAACGAGCGTTTAGACACAGAAATGGATACAGGCAACTTTTTATAGTACTCCTATTAGTAAAACTGCGTCCAATAGGGGGAAACGTAGTCGGCGATCCACTTTATTCTCCTTAAAGACTGGGTTTTACGGCTCGACAGCTTATAAAAACTTATTTCTCGTTTCTTTGGCTTGTTAGCTGTACATATTGTCACAAAGCAGCTTTTAGGCATTATTCAGTTTTTTGTTATAAGCCAGAAATGACAAGGAGGCGGCCTCTTGCAATACAAAGTCAATGGAGACCGTTGGATTGCTTTCCCCCCCGGTGGGCGTGGTTTTCAGGTTATGACGCGCTGCGCTCTGTCTCTATAATATTAGAATAGTAATATCACAGTGATGTACATGTAAAGGATAATCCACGCGTCGGGTGGTTCTTCGCCTCTACGTCGTGCATTAAAACCCTTTAATGCATGGCTAGCCGTGGATTATCCCTCTTATACCTTGGTTATTTGCCAAGTTAAAGCTGTAATTAATGTTTACAGTGTAATTTTTTACCAGGCGGGTAAAATGACGGTCATTTTCTTAAGTTAAGGCTCGCACTCCGTCCACTTTAAATAAAGTAGTGCCATGATATTGCTTTTATTTAAATGAATTATCACATTTATTAAAATTCATTGTTTATAGAGAGAGAGAGAGAAAGAGAGAGAGAGAGAACTGAAAGAGGACCCGAGGGAGGGAGAGAGAGAGAGAGAGATGTGTGCGCAAGTTACTTTGGCTGTGTGCATCTCTTCTTTAAAGTCTATCTCCTCGTTGCTTAAGCATATATCTAACATAATGATTCTTTAATTGATTTATTAAAATAATTTATGAATTACAGGCAACACTGACCGTGACAAGGCAATCTTTATTTGAACTAATCATGTCATTTATTTAAATGAATTATGTAAAGTGTGAAATAAAACCGGCGTCTCTAACCACGATTACTATATAAGAACACATTGAAATGCATTGCATTAAATGAAAACAAAAATCAAACAGTTGGAAATTTTGAAGGGACGTTTTAAAAGACATAGACAGAGAACTGAAAGAGAAGCACCAGAGAGAGAGAGAGAGAGAGAGAGAGAGAGAGAGAGAGAGAGAGAGAGAGAGAGAGAGAGAGAGAGAGATACAACGGTTACTGCACCACATACATTGCTCTGGTGCCTATTTTTAAGACATTTGACAGGTCAGGTGTGCAGTTTACAGAAACATAATCAACACCAATGAAACATTTCTCAGCCAATCAGAATAAAGCCTTCAACACACCCGTGGTATAAAGTCTAATAGCCAATGGGGGTGGTGGCGATGGTAACTTAACCATGGTTTTATAAAATTAATTACTACAAAGTTCCTGAACTGACCAATATTGAAGTAATTAGCCCTGTAGAATTCACAAAAAATATATCATATACCATTTATATAAAATACATAAAAATAAAAACTACATAAAATAAAAAAACAGATTTATACCCCTTTTAAAAACAGAAACCCCTTTTTTAAGTTTCAAAAACAATAATAAATAAATAAATAAATCTGCACTTCTTTTAAAATTAAAAGAAACTTCTCACAACAATTTTCTTAGTCTACTATTACATTAGATTATTATGCCTGTAACTTACCTGTAAAGTATGTGTTACAGTCCCCAGGCTTTTTTGAGCAGATATGTAGTTTCCTTCTTTCAAACTGACTTTCACTTTGCTTATGCCCTGGGTGATGAGGTCCCGTCCACTGCTGAAAGCCTCATTGTCGAAATGATGTGCTTCACTGAACTGTTTTTTGTCCACAGCTATATTGTTCAGAGAAATCAGAACAATAGCCAACTTAAAGTTGGCTGATGTTGATAGGGCAGAATTTGAACTCGAGCAAGCTCTTTGTACAGTATCTGCAGTTAGTCTGTTGTTGACCTGGAAGCGACAGTGGAAAATGTAATGGAAAGTCTGGGCTTACCACCATGTAAAAAAATATAATTTGCAACCTTGTAGTGGTCACAAAATACATGGTTAAAATTCAGTAAAACATTTATTATTCCAAAAACTATAAAATACATTTGTTAAACTATAATTCAGAGAAAGGCTATAACATGTTAATTTGTCTATTAAAGGAACAGTATGTAAGAAATTTATATCAATTAATCATAAAATGGCCCTGATATGTCACTAGACATTAAGAAATCATATTAATTTCAAATACTTATATCACTGACAACAGTGATCTGGCCAGGATATTGTAATTTAAAAAGTGGAGTTGCAGCCCTCAACTGATGTTTATGTTGTCATGTTGTGTATTGGCAACCAGTTGTGTGATTGCAGTACCAGTTTTAGCCACAAGTTTTGTGATTGCAATACCAGTTTTGGCCACAATCCTACATACTGTTCCTTTAAATGTTGTAACGCATAGAAGTTGAAAGGAACTTGTTAAAAACACTGCCTTTATAAAACCCAGCTTTTTGTTTAATGACTGGTAAAAACTTTATAAACTGTAAGGGACTTGTACAGTATGGCTCTACTCATGTTTTTGCTTTTTTTGACAAATCACTGTTTTCCTTGTTTTTGTGCGTCGCTTTGAATAAAAGTGAATGGTAAATGCCCAGATCTACGGAAAGTGTATATTTTTCAAATGTTATAAAACATCCTACCTTAGCGCACAGACAATAACAAGGTTCAGAGAAACAACATCTACTGGGTTAAATACAAAAGAGAAGTATTGTTCTAAACAAGATTGTCTGTTCTGATAAACAGCATTTTTAATTGCCTCATGGGTGTGGACACATTTCTAGTTTAGCTTCTACCATCATCAAGCATCTGAATCAAGATTAGCAAGATTTCTTAAAATCCTGAAATATGTATTGAAGCATGAATTAAACTCTGTAGGACAGGGGCAGGGTTTGTCTTCCCTGCTTTACTGGTTTATTCCTATGTACTTCACTTACAGGTAGTGTAAAGTCTTTGCCCTGGGCTTTGGCAATGTCACGACACACTTCTGCCGTCTTTTGGAGGATGGCTGCTTTAGTGATTTCTTGATGATTGAGGGAGGCATCAGACGGAAAGATTTTAAATGCACCAGCATGAGGGGGTTGAAAGACTGTCCCCCAAAGGAGAAATACAGCCACTACAACCAGTGAAACCATCTCTGTTAACAAAAACTGTGGAGAAAATGATAAATATTAAGCATTAATTTCTTGCACCATCACTGTAAAAAGTGAAAGTTGGATTTTTTAAAAAAACAAAAATACTTCAATTGGTAGCACATAAAAAATGTAAGTGAAAATTTTTAATTTGTTAGGTTTTTACCAATTTAAGTAATTTCAAACTTTCACTTTTAACAGTGCATTGGAGAATTTTAAACATGCCAAAAATTTAATAATGTAACACACCAACTGAATCACCATGTCAAGTGCTTGTTTTCTGCCTTTAAACTATTATTACTCAACAGGTCTGCGCAAAGTTTCTTTCTAATAAATTGCTTCCCAGCTTTTCCTTGAACGCAATCAACACTGCACATATTAAGGCATATACTTTATATGTCTGCTAATGTTCAAGCTATGGTTAGAGAATTGGGCACTGAAGTGCCTTTATGCAAGGCACGTTTTCCCCAACTGCTTCCCGACTGCTGCAGTAACAGATGCCCATTGCTCCGTGTGCGTGTGTGTGTGTGTGTGTGTGTGTGTGTGTGTGTGTGTGTGTGTGTGTGTGTGTGTGTGTGTGTGTTCACTACATATTGCATGAGTTAAATGCAGCAGTCACATTTCAAATATGCGCTACCATATTTGACAATCATGTCACTTTCACTTATATGATAAAACAATTTTGGGTTGCATAGAAATAATAAACTGATGCTAAATCAAGGAAATTCAGACTGTGTAATGTGCAAGAAAGGAGACACTAATACAGATAACCTAAACCCCTAAAAATGATAATCAGGATCACTAGACACTAAATCACTATAGACACCTCATTGTACTGCAGCTCCAGCCTTAAAAATCCAGCACACCTGAACTAGCTTATCAAGACTTTAAATTTACTTAAAAATTGTATGCTTGTAAAAGGCATGATTGTGGTAATTTTTGTGAAGTTAAAAATAATTATTTATGAGATCAGGTTTGTTTGATCAAAGTTACAGTATAACGAAATTTTACAGAAAGGCAGTTTTTCAGAAAAGATTGAGACTTTTGAACTGTAACGTCTCGCCTTAAGAGAAAGATTTACCTTATAGGGTTACACGTTATTTTGATAGTCCATTTTAGACATTCTATTAACTATGAATAACTTTGCAATTACATGTTAACTAACTTTCATTAATTTGCAACTATATGTCAACTAACTGTCATTAGAATATTAGTAGATTGTAAGGGTTAGGGTTAGGGAAGAGGTTAGGGTTAGTGGAATAAGTTGACATGTACCTGCAAAAATACTTATATACAGTTGAATGTCTGTTAATAACTGTAAAAAATAAAGTGTTAATAGATATTAAGCAGACAGTCTACTAATACGGTAAAGATTGTTAATTGATAAGTAGTTGCAAAGTTACTCTTAATTAGTAAAATGTATAAAGTGAAATATTGAAATAAGGTGTTACTCATTATATTTTACATAAACAATTGACTTGGCGAAGTGGTAAATATCTTTAATTTCTGTAACATTATAGAAGTCACAAAAAAATTAATAAAAGATATCATTACCTTTGAGCAGATTTTGTAGCACAGCGTATTTGCAGCGTCCTTCAGTATATTTGTACTTGTTTAGATGTAAAAAAAAAAATACCAATGTCACATAGGAATCTTGATCTGGTGGGTTTCTGATCTGATAAATTCTTACGCTGATAAGTGGAACTAAATAAGAACAAAGAACCGAAGTAAAAGAGAAAGTAACTTGTTCTCAAAAATGCTTGAAAATGCTGCCTTCCCTGTTTGCAAGCAATTAAAGGCTGGAATGAAGATTGACTTAATTCATACACATCATATTTGTCAATCTTTTCATTATGTATAGTACTGTACACTCCACTAACTAAACAATGACAAAAGTCTAGATAAAGGGTGCTCAAACCTGATTGATGGGCTTTTAGATTTCCAACCACACTCTTTGCACACCTGCCTAAAGATGAGTATTGATGATAAAAATGTTTAATGTTACTGTATTTTTTTCTTAATGTATTAAGATAAATATAGATATAAGAATATATAAGCAGTTTTTTATGAAAAGGTAAATGGAAACTGATTTAAGGATAAACTGATATCTGCTGCTAATGTTATGACTTTTGTCAAAGCATATATAAAAAACGTTAATAATTAAATCTGTGAGCATAGTTTAAGTCAAAATTTAAAAAAATAATTATTAAAACAAAAGCAAAAAATCACATTAACCAATTAATTCGCAATTCCAAAGATTTTCATTCAGATCAAGAACACATTCTTTCACTTTCACATACTGTACTAGGTGAAAGAATATTAGATGAGAGAACTAATCATTTATTAAACAACATGTGCTAAATTTGGTTTTATTACATGTACATTATTATTTTGTATGTACTTTTATACACTGTCAGAAAAAAGGTACAAAAGAGTAAGTTTTCTGTTGCTGGGGTGGTACCCATTTTGTACCTTTACAGGAATACTTAACATAATATGAAGTTGTACATATTACTACCTTAATATTTAAAATAACATGAGTCCTGCAACAGGTCTGGTACCCGCGGATACATAAAAGATAGCATAAGTGTCTAAAATGAGTGGATTGTGATATTTCAAAAATTGTGGGCGGATAATTAAATCTGTGCGGGCAGGTAGTAGCGCGAATGAAAATATGTGCATTATTTGTATGTCTAAATTACCATTACATGCGCAACATATGACATTTGATCCATCACGACACCACCATTGCGACAGTGCGCGACCTTTGTTGATTCTCCTCGTAGCCTAGTTGGAGCGAGCGTTGCAGGAGTTGCACAAAGTTTTGCCGTTGATAGCCGGAAGCTGGGAACGTCCAACCCAGTCTCACCCCATGGCGTCAATATTTGACGACACTTGACCATGCGTCAATATGTTGACGCGGAGGGTATACCTTTCGCGTCATTTTTTGACGAACTGGGGACTTCAATACTATTAAGTCCGTTGCATTCTCTTTCCTATTTTCTTACCATTTTCTACCATTTTCGCGTCGGTTTAGGGTTAGATTTACATAATGACATCCCTACCCAAACCTTTCCCTAACCCCAATGCCAGGCGACAACTGTTTAATTTCACGTACCTAATAGTATTGAAGTCCCCAGTTCGTCAAAAAATGACGCGAAAGGCATACCCTCCGCGTCAACATATTGACGCATGGTCAAGTGTCGTCAAATATTGACGCCATGGGTCTGAGACCGTGTTAGAACGTCTTCTCTTAAACAGGAATTTGAGACGAGACTTAGGAGCACAGCAGGGGTTGTGCTGGTAGGTTGTATTTTTTCCTGTTTTTTTTCATTAATAGTTCTGTTTGTGTATAGTTATTAGGTACCATTTGTGCCGATGGTAGGCTACTTGAATGGCGCAAAACAATGCGCACTTTAGCCTGTTTCATTAGCCCATTCATGACGCTGTTGTGATGTTGATAGAGGTACGAGATAAAAATAAAGCACTTTCATTGGAATCATTTTAAAGCAACACTATGTAGTTTCTATGTAAAAATAACTTACAGCTCACCCATGTGGTTGAAAAGCGCAACAGCGCCTGGTATTAGACACTCTTCTGCAGGCAGGGGGAGGGGCGGGGCTGTGTGCTCCACGTCTCCCCATTCCCAAGAAATACACCAGTGAGCTCATGCTGCGTTCCAGAGCCCATTCAAACCAATGGGACGTGGGATTTATCCTTCTTGAAGTGTCCTAGCTCCTACTTCAAAGCGTTCCAGACATTTGAAGTGGAACGTAAACAGAAAACATGGACGACTGACCGGTCTTCTTAAGGCTCGTACAGACTACGTAACTTTTAAACGTCGGTCCGAACTGTGCAGTTCACACTACAGTAAAACAACAAGTTAATCATCTTTACAAAGTGTTCTGGAGCCATTATATAAAAGCGCTGCATGTCGCTAAGTAACTTGGTATATTTTTACCGTATTTTCATGATAACAGATAATAACGACATAATTTCACGCCATAATATAAAAAAACAAGTTGTGTTAAAAGTACAGTGTCTAAAACAACCATACAAGCAGAGAAGTACAATTTATAGTCTATTCCTTGAAGATTTCCTCTCACAACGACGCGATCTATGGGCGCCGCCATTGTCCTCCGACTTATTTTTCTGAAGTCGGGGTAGGTCGAACTCCCCCGAGTTCGCCGGTAGGAGGTTCCACTTCGACAGGCATTCCAGTGCACTTTTCCTAGTTGGAGGTAGGATAAGTCCTACATCCCACTGGTTTGGATGGGCTCTGGAACGCAGCATCAGTTTCTGCTGTACATTCCTTTCTCATTGTTCTCTCCATTTTGCTTTACAACCCAGAACTTTCACCAGCAAACAGACTAAGGTGGCATTCGTCCTCTCCCTTCTGACTGGAAAGGCTGCCCTCTGGGGGACGGCAGTGTGGGAGAACTGTGACACCTGTTGTTCTTTGTTCTCCACGCTGTCTGAAGAGATGAAGAGAGTATTTGATCGCTCCGTCGCCGGGAGAGAAGCCACGAGACTCCTCTCCGATATTTGGTTGGAGGAGAGGTCGTGTCCGACTATGCCATTGACTTTCGAACCCTGGTGGCGGAGTGTAAGTGAAACGAAGAAGCACAGTGGGATCATTTCCTGCATGGGCTGGCTGACCGCACCCAACAGGAGATCCAAGTCATCGACCTACCCACCTTTCTCAATGGGTTGATCGACCTCGCCATCAGGGTTGATGCGAGCCTCGCTCAAGCAGCACGCTGGAGGGCTACAGCACTGTTACCCGTAAGACTGGAGATTCCTCAGCCCAGCAGCAATGGTGCGGCCAGCCCCCTCTACGATCTTGAGCCCATGCAGGTGGGTAGAGCTCGGCTTTCCCCGGAGGAGAAGCTCCGGCGGAGATCCCTGGGATTATGTTTATACTGTGGCAGCGCCGGGCACGAAATCCATCAGTGCCCGGTAAAAGACCAAGCCCGATAGTAAACCTGAGGCTACTATCGGGTGGGACTTCTGGCAAGAAGACCTCATCCACCTCAACGCTCCTCCCGATGAAACTACGGTGGTCCACCCGTTCTCACGACTGCCACTCACTTCTGGATTCGGGAGCTGAGCGGAGATTCATCGACCACACCATCGCACATAAGCTTCAGATACCCCTCACACCACTTACTCATCAGATTGCTCCCTTCGCACTCAATGGACACAAGCTCCCCATCATCACTCACATCACAGAACCAGTATCTCACATCACGTTGGGCAACCATACTGAGGACATCTCTTTTTACATTACGGACTCTCCACT
The DNA here is from genome assembly GCF_027580225.2 of Misgurnus anguillicaudatus. NCBI lineage: Eukaryota > Metazoa > Chordata > Actinopteri > Cypriniformes > Cobitidae > Misgurnus > Misgurnus anguillicaudatus. The sequence goes on from NC_073339.2 coordinate 18,137,060, forward strand.
CTCACCCATTGTTCTCGGACACACCTGGTTACATAAACACAACCAAAAAGTGGACTGGCGTTTAGGTTCTGTTACCAGCTGGAGTGAGGGGTGTCATAAGTCCTGTCTTTTCTAAAGGCCATGGAGAAATACATTTCTGATTCTCTAGCAGTGGGGTTCATCCACCTTTCCTCTTCTCCAGTAGGGGCGGGGTTCTTTTTTGTAGGGAAGAAGGATGGATCCTTGCGACCTTGTATTGACTACCGATGGCTGAACAACATAACGGTTAAGAATACTTATCCTTTGCCGTTGATGTCTTCAGCTTTCGAGAGGTTGCAGGGAGCATCTGTCTTCACTAAATTGGACTTACGTAATGTAACAGATGGCTCGGAGTCAGATAGAGGCCATTTGGCGTCTGGATCGTAACAGCTCTAAAATTGTGATAATTAGATAACCCTGTCTCCTTTTGTGACAATCGCCGGGATCTCTGGGCGACAATTAAAACAAATGCAGTTGTCAAAGGAGGTTCAAAGGAATTCCACCAGAGAAACCTGAAAGCCTATCAAACGACAATCGCCAGAGACACAGCAGGGGGCACAGACTATGTCTCTGCTGATTCCACGTTTAAAGATCACAATGAGCTGTTTAAATGTATATATATTTTATATCCCTTTACTGCATGATCGTGTACATGTGATGTAACTGTGTGTTAACACTTTAGTTAAGTTTTGTTCACTGTAGCATGGTTCATATCTTAGGTATGAAATTATTATGCAATGTGATATTAAACCCATGTCTTGTATAGTATCAAATTAATCTACCTTTTATTTACTAATCATTGCTATGTATCATATTACCATAAGCAGCATTGATTTCATTTAATACTGATTTGAAGAGTTATGGAAATAAACTTTTATCATTATGCAATTACGCAAATGTGATGTCTGAAAGAACAAAGGCTTGTTTCCTGCACAATCGAACACTTTGCACATTGCTCATTCACCTAAAATGGGCTGGGCACGTGAAAGGTCAAAATGGCCTATCGCCCAATTAATCCATTGCTCAGTAGCGCTCAGTCGCTCAGTTACTCAGGTAACCCATCTGCACATTTTGGAAACTCGCTGAGACTCACCCAGAGTTCCTCGGATTCTTCATCTTTTCTCTGAGCCCTGTTTCGCTCTCTTCGGGACAGTTTTCCTGGCTTTTGCACTTCAGCCGAGTTCGGACAATCTACGTGGAACAATCCGCCCTACGGAACAACTTAACGGACTCTGTCATCTTACACCTGGATTCTCTCTCTCCCTCCCTTCTCGCGCGCATCAGAAACTTTGCACAGCATCACAAAGAGCCAAATGCAAGTATACGCTTGTTTTACTCGCTGATGTTTAAGCTTTACCCCTTATGAGAATTAAGGCGATCCTTAGAGATTTTCCGATGGTTTGTGCAGATGTTAAGCAATAGTGCTATTGCCAATCTTTTACTCTCTCTCTAGCTATTTTCAATCTTTTCTTTCTCATCTATGTTTTATGTTATTGTATGTGTGTATATTTAGTTAGTCGTTGTGTGTACTTGTGTGTTTTGTAGTTAATAAACCGGTTTTCCATTGCAATTGAATTGTTTCTGTGTTCAATGCTCATGAAATTAAAGTCACTATTTCTGCCTTTGATCAAGCTACAAGCTGCGAGTAGCACTGCATATCAGTGAGAAAGTTAATTTTAAAGGCCATGAAATTAACATTTCTTAGACGTTAAAGGAACAGTATGTAGGATTGTGACCAAAACTGGTACTGCAATCACAAAACTTGTGGGTAAAACTGGTACTGCAATTACAACATTAACATCAGTTGAGGGCTGCAACTCCACTTTTTAAATGACAATATCCTGGCCGGACCACTGTTGTCAGTAAGAAATAATTTTCATTTCAAATAATTATTTCAATGTCTAGTGACATATCAGGAACATTTTATGGTTAATTGATATAAATTCTCACATACTGTTCCTTTAATATACGTTATGGATATATGTCTTCGGTGGACGAACATATTAATTAATTGTTGTTATTTATTCTGCTACGCCAGGTAAAACCTGATAAATTTTATAGTTAATTGCAGCTAATTATACATTACTTTTGAGCTAAAATCTAAGATTCCCTTGGGAATTCCCGTAGTGTTTCGGTCGGAGGTTCATAGTGTTTTAAATAACGTTATTCCCCTCCTCCCGCTGAAATCGCTACAGTAATGCTTATCATTTGGTCTGCATCAGGGAGGAGGATGAATGTAAAAACCGCTTTTAACACCCCTAGAGGCCATTTTGAGTACTGCGCCATGCCCATCGGGCTAACAAACTCGCCTGCGGTTTTCCAAGCACTCGTTAATGACGTGTCCCGAGACATGGTAGATCAGTTCATATATGTCTACCTGGATGACATATTGATTTTTTCTTCATCTCTCCAGGAACATGTGCAACACGTACGACGAGTGCATCTGCATTTGCTAGAGAATGGGCTTTTTGTCAAGGCGGAAAAAATCTGTTTTTCATGCAGTCTGTTTCTTTTCTAGGGCACATTGTTTCGACAGAGGGTGTCCGCATGGATCCTGATAAGATTAAGGCTGTGGTGAATTGGCCATCCCCAGATTCTCGCAAGGCCCTGCAGAGATTTCTGGGGTTCGGCAATTTTTACCGGCGTTTCATTCGCAATTTCAGCCAACTAGCCGCTCCTCTGACTACCTTGACCTCCCCTAATACTACGTTCAGGTGGTCAAACGCAGCCGAGGCTGCATTTGCCAAACTCAAGAGCTGCTTCGTTTCAGCTCCCATTCTCGTCACCCCTGATCGCTCACGTCAGTTCATAGTGGAGGTCGACACATCAGAGGTGGGGGTAGGAGCAGTTCTTTCCCAGCGCACATCCTCAGATGGAAAGGTTCATCCCTGTGTGTTTTTATCTAATCGTTATCTCCAGCGGAAAGAAATTATGACATTGGCAACATTGGCATGAGAGTTATTGGCAGTCAAACTTGCATTGGAGAAATGGCGTCACTAGTTAGAAGGTTCGGGTGTACCTTTTATCCTTTGGACCGGCCGTAAGAACCTCGATTACATTAAAACTGCCAAAAGACTTAACTCCAGGCAGGCTTGGTGGGCTCTTTTCTTCAGACATTTCGATTTTACCCTTTCCTACTGTCCGGGTTCTAAAAACATCAAACCCGATGCTTTGTCCCGACTTTTTGAGCTTTCCGATCGCACATCTATTCCCGAGCGAATTTGACCGGAGACCCTATTTGCCTCCACACTCAGATGGGAAGTTGAATCGAAGGTTTTGACAGCCTTAGAAGGGGTAACGCCTCCGTCTTGTTGCCCACCGAACCGCTTATTTGTGCCGGAGGAGTTATGGTCCAACGTTATTCAGACTGGCCATTGTTCCAATGTAACTTGTCATCCAGGGGTGAGTCGCACTAAGCCATTGCAAACATGTCAATATGGAGCTACAACATCCCGACCTCTCGGCAATGTTTAGCTCATTACCTTACCCTGTGCAGCACTCAATTCCTCCCTTGGCTAACGCCGCCGTGATACAGAAGGGAGAGAGTTATGAACACCCGCTTTATATGGTATTTGTATATACTATTGCCCAGAGCGGCTGCCAATTTGATTCGACACAGACCACCCCAGCTGTGCAGTCCTGTCACATAATCGGCGCAGCGCGCTGGTACTGAGTCTGGAGTTTTACGAACGGGTAATATAGTTTGTGCCTGACGAGAGAGGTAGAACAGCTTGTGCAGCCGCTATCCTCTCATCCTAGACGACAACCCCTGTTGCGATAGGAGACTACTAGGCGCGCCGGTGGTGCTTATAGCGGGTTTTGTGTAGACCCGCACACACTCACAGGGTGTAACGCTGTTCCCTCTTAGTTCAGCAAATGCGCATCCTGCTATCTTATTGCCCGTTTGGGAATGTACCAACCAGCCACAGACACACTCCTTTGATTAGAGTGATTTCTGCATGCGTGCATGTGAGCATATAAGCACGGTCCGCATGCCAGCGTTATGTTTATGTGCTTGGTTGGGGATACGGACACGGGCTTCATGCAAGCCCGTCCCTCTCAGGAGCATTCTGGATACGAGTCTGCTCTGAGATATTCCACCCGAGACACTACAGTGTTGGTGACGAACGCCTCTCTGGTTGACCGACTGGCTTACAAGTTCACAGCGCATCACTTACTGTACCACACAGCAATTTGCGCCTGCTCTTCATTAAGCAGCTCATGTCTCGGCTGCCGCAAATGCGACACAGACTTAAGGGCTTTTAAGGACTTTAGACTGTTTGCGATTGTTTTGGACGTAATGAATAGGTACATGATGGTGGAAAGTGTAAGCTTTGGCCTTATCCCATTTGCACTTTGTATGTAACACGTTGTGCTCGGCCAAGTGCCAGCGGTTGCGTGTTGCCCCAATTGGGTTTTTGCTGCTTATACACACAAAATCAGTAAGGAGAGCGAGCCTTCCTACTAGACGCCCCTCTTTACGCAGCGCCTGTAATGGTGTTAAGCAATGACTACGACCCGGTGCACTTTCACGTGTCGCACATTCTATCTTTGCATCAGTGAGCAGATGAAGGAGAAGCGGGCTGTCTACCCCAAGGGTTTTTCATGCAGTTATCGCTGCGTTTTCATGCTGGTGCATTGGGGCGCAGTGGCCAGGCACAATTAATTCTCTTAAGTGACAGAAGCAGCCAATCACTTGCCTATTTTAGTGCCGTCATGGACTATATATGCCCTAAAGGGACTATGGGCCTTAAACCACTCTCAGCGCGGTTAGAGCATAGATGGTTGCATTCTACCTTCCCATCTACAGGGCTCAAAATTAACTTTTTTATTTGGTAGCACTGGTGCTCCCAACTTTAAAGAGTTAGGAGCACCAGCAAAAATTTAGGCGCATCCATCCAAAAATTAAAAAGCACCACAACTACAATGTAAAGTTAATAGATTTATTTTATGAAAAATAAAACACCACCACCGGGCTTTACACATCCTATGGCCAGCATTTAAAATTTGGTCTTCTATTTTATTTTATTTTTTGCTGCATACATTCCTAAATTAATACCCAAATGCTGTTGAAATAGTATAGCAGCAATAATAATTTAACAATTACAGGTAACATGATTAAGATTACAATAAAAAATCTCGCAAACACGTAAAACACTGATTAATTGTGACATTACAAAAGTGACCCTAATATAGAAGGCTAATATATATTGGTATTGATAACTGCATTACCAGTATGCTTTTTATACTAAATAGGCTTTTTTTAAAAAAACAAAAAACAAAAAAAAAAACATACCATCAGCATTGTCGTATTCCACAGCAACATGGACCACAAGGATGTTTGTCGGATGTCCATTCACCAGCGCATGCGCACATACACCATCAAACACACTTTGGCAGACAGGTCGGTGTCTCCATCAATAATAAACACGTCTTGTCATGACACGTCTTGTGTTTTTGGCACTTTCGCCATGTTTAAGCAAGGTACGTCTGGCCCTTAAAATGTTTTGATTCCGCCATTAACGCTGTTTTACAGGATTTACAGTAAACACAGTAAGTAACATTTTCATAGCGGAGACACTCGAAATCTTTAAGCCACTCTCTCTGAAAGGTTTAACGTCAACTTGTATTTTCCGGTGGTGAAGTTACATTTGAATCCGGATCGTCGTAAAAAAATACTGTAATAACCTTGGCTGTAATCGGCTCACTCTCGTCATGCTCGTGACGCGTTCGTCTTTTCACATTTCCGCGCTTCACTGCAACAAGGAATGACTGATGCTCATATTAGCCAATCTGCGGTCTTCATTAAACGCAAGAACTTAATGGTGAAATTTGATTGGTTATGTATCGTTGGAGAGAACACTGAACCTGGGACAGCGCCAGCACGCAGGATCACAATCAAATCGCGTCACAACAAAATGGGCAGTCGCACAAATGCTCCCAAATATATTTTAAGGTCGCACAGATTAAATTTCGGTCGCATATGCGACCAAAATGGTCGCAATTTCGAGCCCTGCATCTAGCTGATGTGAGCTGTGCCCGGTATGAGTGTTATACATTTATCTAAGCACTCCACTCTGACATTGCTGTTAAAGCAACTCTTTATGCTTCAGAGATGGGCTGTGGCATTCGTATACGATTGCTGTGACCTGCCCAGCTCATTCTCAGAAATTTCCCTGCTCCACCTAAGCCATCAGCTGCTGGGATCCAGCTGGGTTAACTGGATCATTAGGTGCTAAATGAGGGCAGCACATTACTGCCACACTGGCATAGCGGTGTAATTCCAATTTGGCAGTCGCACTATCCGACGCCTATTCACAGTTTGAACCGGATTGCCAGTACAGCTGTATTACTGCTGATATATAAGTATGGAGCCGCGTTTTCGGCTCATCCTTGTATTTTCACACTAGCTAACTTGGCCATCGTGCATCATAGGTTAATACCAGCAAAATATTCTGCGCGGATATGCTTGCTCTGCCCACGTTGGGCTTGGCCTAGCCGTTGCTGTGGTACTGTTACAGGTTTCTTATCGGCTGTAGGGCTACAATAAGACTTACATGCAGCCAGTGGCTGTATGCATTCTGTTCAGAATGAGCTTCTGATTGAGTCCCTGGAGATTCAGGCATCCAATCTACTTTGCGTTGGCTTACACAGACTGGGCGGGGATTGTGCACCGACTCAGCTAAGCATTGCGGCGCATGGACTTGAGTAAGCTCCACTGGAGCTGCTCTTCGCTGTTCTCACGGCGTGTTTGAATACATCTCCCATAGCGTCAGCGGACGCAATGTCGAGTGACCGCTCTCGAAAGGGAACGTCTTGGTTACTATCGTAACCTCAATTCCCTGAGAGACGGGAACGAGACATTGCGTAAGCCGGCGTGTCACTGCTCAGATCAGCTCTACTGTTCGTTCAGTCGAAAGAATCTGAGTATTTTGCCGCCTAAACAGGCTATATAGCAGCGGAAGTCCTGCCCCTATATGCTGTCATGGGCGGCATTGGCCAGTACACTGGCGTTGTTCAATAAAAGCTTCAAAGAAACCAGAAGAGGGAGGAGTTTCCCATAGCGTCAGCAGACGCAATGTCTCGTTCCCGTCTCTCAGGGTTACGATTAAAAGCATTTCATGTCTGTTTAAGGGCTGTTAAAAACTAATTGAAAACTGCGTGAGCTGTTTATTCTTTTCTTATTGTGTAAAGTAAATGCAGATAATTGTGAAGTTTAATGGTAAACTAATGTACTGCTTTGCATTTGACTGTTAGCCTCTACCATATTTCATTCCGGAAATTGTACTAGGCTATTGTTATTTTGTTAGCCTGATGTATTCATTCCTGGCATTGTATTTCATTTAATTTGGTTTGAATCTGTTAATCAGTTGTCTTTCATACTAAATTTGTACACCAAGAAAACGGAAAATTTTAACCAGTACAATTTTATTGTTTTTGTTCATAACTATTGGCTCCTTTCGACCGCTGACCTACATAGAGGCAGCAGCCAGAATAATTTATTTTGTATCCTGTGTTGCTTCAATTAACCACTGGCTACATATATTAAATTGACACAAGAGATGCAGTATAACTTAAGTAAATTTTAAGTAGTGTTGACTTAAAATTTACTTAAGTTATACTGCATCTCTTGCTAAATAAATCATGTGATGTGGGTTAGTTTTACAATATCCTCTTTTGTCTTTTCTCTGCTGTTTGCTGAGTATCAACAAATGAGAACTTGTCCCACAAATTTTACGCACAACTGGACTACCACCTACCTCTTTTGATATAATTTTTTTCAGCAAAAAGCATGATTGGCATGACAGCAGATACTTTGACTATTGTTTTAAAAGTGCATGATGGACAGGTATGTAGTATGTCATATTCAAAGAACAGACTTTCAAAATTTTCTAAATTTTCGTGTTTGCAGGAACAGCATGCTGTGTACACACGGCATAGCCTACCATGGTTATCTGAACTTTTTCCATCTTGTTCAGTGACAAAGATTTTGGGGTTCTCAAAGACCTTAAGTCTTCAAACACACACACACACACACACACACACACACAATTTCTACAAATACATTTAAACAACTTAACATAGTGATTGCTATCAGGATGTGAGGAGACTTTTACCAGCATAACTAAAAATGTTTCTGGATCAAATTAAACTACCCTGCCTTTAAATATTATACGTTAACTGTTATTAAAATGAATGTGTTAAGATAACTTAATACGTTCAGTTAGGAGTTATATACGAGTACTGCATACTTAAAATTGGGAAAATCATTACTCAAAAAAATTGAGGCAACTGATTTTTCCCAACTTATTCAGGTTTACAGTGCAGCATTGGATCAATTTTAACCCTGCAGTGTGTTCTGTCCAATATTGACCCCTTATGGATAAAAAATAACCCAGCCATTTTTAGAGTGTACCTTTAAATTTACAAATAACAGTTTGTACCCCTCACATTTAACTGGTACAAAATTATTCTTTAAGATACACAATAGGTCCTTAATATTGTACCCCAAAACCTATAATAATGTTGTATACTCATAAAGGAACTAAAATGAACCTTTAAGGTACTACACCAGTGACAGAAAAGGTACAATTGTGTACATTTTTGTACCTTTTTTCCGCCTTAATAGAACAGGCTTCTCAGGTGACTCTCGTTATTTTTTATCTTTATTTATATAAACATTTAAGTTGTATCAACTTTGCTACTGTTACCACTTGCTTCATCGCTTGTTGTGTTAAGGAAGTATTTTCAGTAAAGCAGCTTTGAAACGTACTTTAAAATGCACATACATGCAAATACTGTACAAATAAAATTGGCTTAATCTGCACAATGCTATGTGTCTTTTGCTTTCTGTTTGGCTATAAAAAGATGGGGAAAGGAATAGTGATGCGCGGGTCGTCTCGTAACCCGTGGGCCCCGCGGGTAACCCGCGGGTCGGGTTGGGGCGGTTAAAGAAATTGTAACTTTAATGCGGGGCGGGTTGGGGCGAGTCATTAAAAACAAAATTAAAAAACGTATATGTTGCGTCTAATTCCTTGTAGCATATATATTAAATATTTGGAAATATATATTTTTACATTTAATTACGTTCTTTGATAAGTTTAAATTACGTAGGCCTTAGCGATGCGCGGGTCGTCTCGTAACCCGCGGGCCCCGCGGGTCGGGTTGGGGCGGGTAAAGAAATTGTAACTTTAATGCGGGGCGGGTTGGGGCGGGTCATTAAAAACAAAATTAAAAAACTTATATGTTGCGTCTAATTCCCTGTAGCATATATATTAAATATTTGGGAATATATATTTTTACATTTAATTACGTTCTTTGATAAGTTTAAATTACGTAGGCCTATGTGGCAACCAGGGGCGAAAATTTCATCTAAATGTTGGGGGGGACAATAAACATCAAATTTTTCAAGAACAATTTTTGAAGGGGACACCAATAATACAGGCGAAATGTGTACAGATAGAAAACGTTTCTCTTTCTCTATGAACGGACACAATTTTAATACACATGAATGCAGAGGTGAAAAGAGTAATAAAATATTCTACTCAAGTAAAAGTAAAGTTACTTTAATAATATTTTACTTAAGTAAAAGTAAAGTTACTGGTCTAAAAATCTACTCAAGTAAAAGTAAAAAGTAAGTCATTTTAATTTTACTCAGAGTAAAAGTTACTTTTTTACAGCGGGGAGAGGTTTCTAGTATAGTTCAAAAAGGAAGGATTTATAATTCTCAAACTAGGTGTTTTTAATTGTAAACATCTTGACAATTAAAGTGCAATAACAAAACGTTAATACAAAAAAAATCTTTTTTATAACTAAGAAACATTTAAGTAATTCTTTAATGATATTTACAGGTGAGTTATGCACTTTTAAAACAAAAAAATATTATGTCAGCAGCTAGTATCATTATAGTAAGGTTGTAATTGATGTATTGCTGGTAACATACATTATTTTATTAAACTATATACCTAAATGAGCATATAATGAAATGCCATGGCTGTACACGAAACATCCTTTACACGTTTATTGTATTCTAGTTTTCCCAGACCTGTGTACCTGATGTCTTTCAATCTTTCTTTCTCTCTCTCTCTCTCTCTCTCTCTCTCTCTCTCTCTCTCTCTCTCTCTCTCTCTCTCTCTCTGCAATGTCTAATCATCTGCGCATTCTCGAGGACATTCTTAAGTTGTGTTTGACTTGATGCTAAGCTGCTAGACCTCGGAAGATAATGCGCATGTACGATATTAAAAACGCGTCGTGCAAATTTTATTTAGCGGTAAAAATCCGGTCGGCAAATCCGCACTTAAAAGCATGAATCCTACCTGAATGAAACAATCACTTCGCGTCAATGGACAGGTGTTTCTTTAATAAGAGAATTTAATTTATGGTCATAGCCCGCGCCTGTATCGTCCCTCTCCATGGTTCTTTTTGCGCGTTCCCCCGCCCATCAATCATCCGAGGCGCTTTATCACCTTACTTTTTATTTTTTTTACTCAGTAACGGATATGATTTAAAATATAGCGAAATAGCCTACAATACTTTAAACAAAACATAGGCTACTTAAGTAAAAGTACAGATTTTAAAAAACTACTCAAAAAAGTAAAAGTACACAAAAAACTCAATTACAGTAAGGTGAGTAAATGTAATTCGTTACTTTCACCTCTGCCTCACCTCTGCATGAATGCATAAAAATGTTTTTTTGATCGTTTATCTGCTTCTTTTCTCATAAAACGAGATTTGTTAATGTTTATACATTATATCCAGTATATCCAAATAGTCCAGTTTTAAAACATATGAGGATAAACTGATAAGTGATGGGAAACGTTGTTTTGTAGGTATATAGCTGATTAACGCGTCGGCTCCGTACACTTCTCTACCACCGGACTGTGTGTCGTTGCTGAGGTAAAAGGGGCGCTGGCAGTGGACCAAACCACTGTGAGGCAAGGGAGGGGGGAATCAAAAGATAAAACGTTTTTTGTTGGTGCTCCGTTTGCATTTGTGTTGTTTTACTTCTTACACAATTATTTTAAGTATTATAAATCACTAAATTATTTTCAATACACATATTTTAATGATATTTTAGGGGGGGACAACCCTCAGATAGAGGGGGTCCTGTCCCCCCCCGACCCCCCCGGGATTTCCGCCTATGGTGGCAACGTAACTTCCGCAACGTAACTTGCGCAACGTAACTTGATATCCCCAAACCTTTGACGTCACAGAAGCGCCAAGTAGCTCCACTGGCTGCCAGCCACAACAACAAAACAAACGGAGAATTAAAAGATGAAAGACGATCTGCAGGAGAAATTAAGGTAGGGAATTTGTGAATAGATAATACAAATGCTGCTTTTTTGTGTGGTGATCTACTTTTAAAATGATAAAGCCGACAAGTTCTACCTGCTAAAAACACTTTAAATGCGTGGACTTTACTGTATATATCTCTACATTGGATTTAGGGATGTCACCATTACTCTATTTTCTTGAGGAGTTAAAAAAAATCTTGGAGCACATGTCGAGTACGGTTTAAAATAGCGGAGATTTAGTGAAACAAACTTGAAGGAAAATTACAATAGTATCAGAAGCATATATCAGCACAACGCTGCCTCTCTCTCTCTCCCTCGTTCGCTCGCTCTCGCGTGCTTCAGCTCGTGCATGAAAGCAAGAAGAATGCGATGCAATTGCATGCTTGTAAATTTCGTTTTCATAAGATTTCATAAGATTTATATAAATTTCGTTTTCATAAGATTTATAAAAACACATATGAGAAGAAAGGCACAGCAACTCAAAAAGACTTAAGTGTTTTACAATTACTCATAATGGCAATTTTCCCGTGGAGGCATGGAGCAGCATGAGAATACACAGTTGACTTTTGTGCGATCTACCGGCATTGCCTTTGCGATCGATGTATTGGACACCCCTGGTTTATCATTATCCTATCTCTATATTAATATGACCATGCTGGTTTCTATGGCTCATTGGTGTATGTTGTTGCCAGTTTACAGGGCGATGTAATCTAATGGCTGTTTCCAAGCACTCTTAGGCTGAAATAAAGCCTCTTTTTATTTACATTAAAAATGCCTAATATGTCTATTTTAATGGTTGCGGGCGCGGGGCGGTGCGGGTTGTAAAAATAGATACAGTGTTGCGGTGCGGGTTGGGGCGGGCCAAATATTTCATAAAAGCGGGACCCGCGGGTTGGAAAAAACGCCGACCCGCGCATCACTAGAAAGGAATGAAGATTGGCCTCATTCTCCCTTAGACACGACAACACAAATAAAAATAAGTTGCAAACACATTTCCAGCTATGTACAGTAAAAACAAAAATGAAGGACAAGTGTCATTTCTAATAGAACCAAAATATTAAGTTATTTGTACATGAATCTTAAGCTCTTTGGTCAAAATGAAAGTCTTGAAACATCATAGACCAACCCTTGTGTGATTTAAACGTATAGCGTCATGGTTGCAAGCTAAAATTTAACTTCTAAACCATGACAATAATCATCATCGTTACCAACATTCTCAGGTGTGCATTGGCAGCAAGCAACTCTTTTTGTGCTATTGCAGTCTGATTGCTGCAATGTATGACATCTCAATGCTCTTCCTAAGTGAAAACAGTTTTGAAAATCAGCCTACACTGTAGCAAATACATTAGGAAAATCAATAGGAGACAGATGTATCTTATGACCAACCTGAGCTATTAACCCAGAGGTTTACCTGCTGTGTACCTACAGCTTTCATCTGCTACCAAAGAGATATAATAAGTCAAACAATAACATTGCTAAGCAAATATCCCTACTTCAGATCTAAACTTTGGGATCAAATTGAGCTGGTGGCACTACAAGAGCAACTACCAAAACAGCATAGAGGAGGTTGTGGCTGCCATAATATAGACTCCAAAGCAGACAAAAAAAATAAACCAATTATACAACAATTACACTAGAGTAGGTGTATTACATTCATATGGTGGTAGATCCATAACAAAATACGCTCCCAGATGTGACCAGGGGCAATATATGGAATGGGCAATAGATGGGGTTTGCCAGAACGGAGATGGCATGGGTTTTTAAATTTGGCACATTCTTTGCATCCTTGCACAAACCTTATGACAGCTCTTCCATTGTTTGGCCACCAGAAGCAGACCTGTAGCAGTGAGGTGATATGACTGTCCCCTGGGTGTAGAGAATGGAGGAGAGGGTTGCATTGTGTCCTAGAAACATAAGTGCGGTCAGGTGGACACCCGGGCAGAGGTAAGTTGTTGATCCAAAGTCCACTGGATGGGACTAACTATGGCATGCTGAGGTAAAAGAAATGTGGGTTCCTTAGTTTCTTCTTCAGATGTGTACATATCTAAAAGGACATCAGCTTTGGTGGTTTTAGAAATTGAAGTGGGTGAAGTTGTTGGTGTAGACCAATAATAAACTGCATCCACTCTCCCTTTTTCCATTTCCATGCTGTGCTTACTGATGTTGTATCTTAAAAACTGAACTGATGACATAGGCGTGACAGAGAAGTTGGTTGCTGGCTCTGATGGTGTTCCATACATGGCTGTATACAACGGGCAACTTAAATAGACAGTTGAATAATTCTTTTGAGGCTGGTGGTAGCCTTGTATGCAGTGATACACAGTAGCAACCGAGGATCCAATCTTTTCTGTAAATTAAACATTGCATACCGAAACACCTAAAGTTATGATTTTTCGTTGATCAAAAAAATTTCGTTGATTTTTTTCCCCTCATTTTTCTTATTGCTTTACAATGTGGTCACAAGCAGGAAAATCAACTTTTACAAGAAACTCTGTCTCCCATCTGAAATTGCAGCCACCAACCTTGTTTTGTGGCCAGCGAGGAAAGGCCCACCGGCAGGCAGTCAAATACATCTTCGCGGCTGCGGAAAAGGGAAGCCAGTGGCTGTGATTGAATAGAAAAGACTCTGCTTGGGTCTTCAAGTAAGCTGATGGCACCTAGGGAGTGAACCTGGGACGCCGGGATTCACTGTTGAACCCTCTTGAGGTGTCGTGGGCCTATCAGCGAAACACCCAGGAAGGAGGGCACCCACTTGGCAACCCAAAGGGTGCCATCACTCAATTGACCATCACACGGAGTCTCAGCGATCCATCAGGTAAGTATTAAGGAACATCAACATGAAGTCCTAAACAATAGACCGGTGTTGTTGCGGTAGATAGTTTGCCACCGTTTGCCACTGAACCTGCTGCATTAATGAGGACAAGGGGGCTCTGGCCTCAGTCAAACAAGTTGGCGCACATGGTAGGGTTGCGGTGAGATTTTGGCGTTTTCTTGTGGTCTTGTGCATTGCAACAAATAGTATGCCATACAGAACTGTTTGCCACTGAACCTGCATTAACAACGACAGTGGGGCTTCTGGCCTTAGTCAAACGGGTTGGTGTCTATGGTCGGGTTGTGGTGAGATTGTGGTGTTAGAGATTGAGGTTAGGTCAGGTCAAGGGGTAACAGATCTTACCTTTACATAGTGTATGCCATGCTTAAAAAATATGATAAAAAAAATCTCAGGTGAGGCTGAAATTTAAACCAACACAGAGACTTGTACATTGGTCTTTTTTCTTGCAAGAAAGTCATCCCAAAAGAGAAGTTGTACTATAAGGAAGACCCAGTTTTACAGACGCGAAGAGAACGTTTAGCATTAACAGCCCCCCCCACCCAAGGTCTGAGAGGTTTTGGTTAGATATTAAAACAGGAAACATCTGGCTATTTGTGTGTAGTATGACATGACTAGGTTATTTCTTTCTTTCCGTTTTGCAACCCTGTGACGCAAAATTACGAATACATGACCTAAACATACACATAGCTTGTCATGGTTCTGCCATCTTGTCCTTTGTTTTATCTAGTCTTGTGGCAGAACCATGACAGACCCATGTTTTGTGTGAGAGCACTGGCTTTGTTTATTCCCAGCCATGTGCTCTCAGTCTCGTCTCTTGACCCCGCCCCCTTGTTTCCTCATTAATTATCCCATTATTGTTTGATTTATATCACCTGTTCCCCTCTTGATTTGTTCCCCTATTTAATCCTGTTGTATTCATTGTCCTGTGCATGTGCATTGTTTCCATACCCGTGAGTAAAGCTGTTTTGTCAAGTCTAGTCTAGGTCTTTGTATATTTAGTGTAAAGTCAAGTTTATTGTTTAGTGTCACCCGGTCTAGTGTTAAGTGTAGTTATAGTCTTGTTGAGTGTTCATTTAATATCTCTTATGTTGTTTTGCCCCCTCGTGGGTTTTGTTTTCTGTTTATATTGTAAATAAAAGTCTTTAGTGTTTATCCCTCTGTCTGCACTTGGGTTCCCTCTTGCAAATCATAACAGAATGCACAAGCCAGAAATGAACCCAGCAGACAGAGTGGACCCAGTTGAGTGAGCCCGCCAAGCTCACAGATTATTCAGCCTCCGCCAGAAGGAGGCAGAAATCTTACCCTTTGCGGTGGACTTCAGGCGAGCAGCAAGAGGCACCAATTTCACTGAGGATGAATTAAAGGTGATTTTTAGTCGTTGCCTCAACGAGCCTCTCAACCCCGGCGAGATGAGGTTGCTGAGGTACCTGGGCTTCGAGGACTTGGTCCGTTATATCAGTAACCGGCCGGAGCCCAGGGCCTCAGCTAGGGCTGCATCTCCACCTGCCCCACTGCCTCCTATACCTGAGGGCCTCACCGTTGGAGTGCTGGCGCTGGAGGACCCAGCGATCACCACTCCTGTTCCTGCCACCCATGTCCAACCCCCTGACCTCAGAGGTAAGCGAGAGCGGAGAGTTTCGTGGGAGTCACCGTCCGAGGGGTCCTCGTCGGAACCTGCTGCTCCCACCACAGTTCTCCCCATCTGCACCACGCCCGAGAAAGAAGAGGAGGAGGAGAGGGGTTGTGGACCCTCAGCCCGCGCAGCTGCAGCCTCTGCCGTCTGCGCAGCCACCGCTGCAGCCCCTGCCGTCTGCGCAGCCACCGCTGCAGTCCCTGCCGTCTGCGCAGCCACGGCTGCAGTCCCTGCCGTCTGCGCAGCCACCGCTGCAGTCCCTGCCGTCTGCGCAGCCACCGCTGCAGTCCCTGCCGTCTGCGCAGCCACCGCTGCAGTCCCTGCCGTCTGCGCAGCCACCGCTGCAGTCCCTGCCGTCTGCGCAGCCACCGCTGCAGTCCCTGCCGTCTGCGCAGCCACCGCTGCAGTCCCTGCCGTCTGCGCAGCCACCGCTGCAGTCCCTGCCGTCTGCGCAGCCACCGCTGCAGTCCCAGCCGTCTGCGCAGCCACCCACAGCACCTCCTGTCACGGACTTTGTTTTGTCTCCGCTGCCTGCCGCAGCGCCCCCTGTCATGGTCCCCGTCTCTGCACCGCTGCCGGACGCAGCGCCCCCTGTCTCTGCACCGCTGCCGGACGCAGCGCCCCCTGTCTCTGCACCGCTGCCGGACGCAGCGTCCCCTGTCACTGTCTCGTCTCCGCTGCCTGACGCAGCGCCCCCTGTCTCTGTTCCTGTCTCGTCTCCGCTGCCGGCCGCAGCGCCCCCTGTCACAGTCCCTGTCTCGTCTCCGCTGCCGGCCGCAGCGGCCCCTGTCTCACCGTCTCCTTCTGTTGCTTCCTCCCCTGCACTGTCGTCCTGTTCGTCTGCCTGGTCCCCTGCCTCTGTCTCCATGTCCTCCCTGAACTCTCTCCCCTACCCTGTGAGTCTTGGCTCGCCCTCGTCTGCTCCCTGGTCTGCCCCTGTCATGCCCTGGAACCCTGCTTTGCCTCCTTTTGTGCCCCCAGTCATTCCTGCCTCTACCCTGCCTCCGTTTACTCCTCCCAGAACTGTTCCTCCTTGTCCTTTCCCCACCAAGCCTGCTCGGACTCCTCGTCCCAAGCCCTCCACTACCCCTGAACCCAAGACCCCTTGCCCACCCAGCTCCACCCTACCTGGACTTCCTCACATAAACTCTGCCCCCCCCCCTCCCTTGTTTATTGTTTTTATTGTGTCACCCCAACCCTTTTGTAATTCTTCATTGTTTGCCATTGCTGTTATTTGTCATGTTTTTTTGGGTTCTGTCTAGTTTCCAGTCTGTCATGTCTCGTGTTTAGTGTTCTCCTGGGGAGCGTCTGGTAGCCGCTCCTTAAGGGGGGGGTTCTGTCATGGTTCTGCCATCTTGTCCTTTGTTTTATCTAGTCTTGTGGCAGAACCATGACAGACCCATGTTTTGTGTGAGAGCACTGGCTTTGTTTATTCCCAGCCATGTGCTCTCAGTCTCGTCTCTTGACCCCGCCCCCTTGTTTCCTCATTAATTATACCATTATTGTTTGATTCCTGTCACATGTTGCCCTCATTATTTGGTCCCCTATTTAATCATGTTGTATTCATTGTCCTGTGCTTTTGCATTGTTTACATACCCGTGAGTAAAGCTGTTTTGTCAAGTCTAGTCTAGGTCTTTGTATATTTAGTGTGAAGTCAAGTTTATTGTTTAGTGTCACCTGGTCTAGTGTTTAGTGTAGTTATAGTCTGGTTGAGTGTTCATTTAATATCTCTTATGTTGTTTTGCCCCCTCGTGGGTTTTGTTTTCTGTTTATATTATAAATAAAAGTCTTTAGTGTTTATCCCTCTGTCTGCACTTGGGTTCCCTCTTGCAAATCATAACATAGCTTTCATGGAAATCACAAAACTTGGTTCTGACGGCTGCTGTTATTTGCTGTATTGTTTTTATATACCATGTACAGTCAATTATCTTTAAGGTGCATTGGCCAGTGGTATTCCAGTACTGATTTTGCTTTCAACGTTCACTGTTATTATAAAACAATATGAAAGTGTTGAGACAGGTAATTTATTTGGGTGTCCTTAATTTACAGTATTGTGTACAGGTGTCATGCAATTGCTAACCTGACATGATTGAGCCTATTTCCATAACTGGCCCACTACTTACCTGATCAGCATACTCATTTTCTGTGAAGTATTGAAATTGTGTCCTGATGCTGAATGTAAAAATGACATATATTTTGTTTTAATGTGTAGATTGTCTTTGACGACTGCTCACCAGTTGACATTTCAGTGGCAGACTGTTCCTGTGTTGCTGGAAGAGCACTCTGCAGACACAAATGTTGTGTTTGTCCCGACTGAGAGCCCACCCTTCGGACTGATGGAAAAAAAATGTCCCAACGCAAAGAGCTATGTGGACTGTAGCTCCTTGAAAATGCCATGTGTACCGATAAAATTAAACCAGACTCACAGCTACTACTGGCAGGTGCAAGGCCAGCCGTCGCTTAAAGGGATGTAGTGGTGTGATTTTGGTGTTTTTGCAGAGGAGGATTTTTTCATACAACACATCAACAGAGACTGTAAGGTGACTAAAACCATAAGGGAGAAGATAGATTATTTTTATTTTTACATGGATGTTTGAATCACTATGGCAAGTAATTTGTTTAATATGCACTACATTTTTTATATATTACTTTAATGTGCTTGTCACGGGCCGGAGCGGACCACAGACTTTGTGCGTCACGCTCCTCCCCAAGTTCCACCTCGAGGAGGTCCCAAGAACACCCCAATGACCAAACAACGAGAGATAAGTATAATAAAAGAAGTAAACTTTATTTAAATTATTTAAAATATAAGGGGGAATGGGAAATCTAAAATATGACTTCTCTCCCTCAGGGGGAACTAGGGGGGCAGAGGACGTTGGAGAGGAGAAGTCCGGCCAACAGTGACAGGGAATGACAGGGCAAGGGCCGGGCGGAGCTCCTTCATCCACGGCCCACTTCCTGCGTTGTAGTACTCCTCCTGGCGTTCTTCTTTTCCTCCTGAGGGCAGAATAAACACAACGTAAGTATCCGGGAAGTCAACCCCAACAACCTGACTAGGGATGCAGCGATTAACCGGTTTCACTATTAACCGCGCTTTAAAATGTCACGGTTAAGTAACCGTAAAGCCTCCGCTACACCGCGTGTTTTTATTTCACGCACACACAAACCAGATCCACGAACCACCAAGAGGCGCGTGCGGCATGCGACATGCTCGTTAGCGCACTGTATGACAAAGCTCCGCGTTCAAAAGAATATGTGTGCGTGACACGTCTCTAGGTTGTTCGTGCATCTTGTGTGTGTGTGTGTGTGTGTGTGTGTGTGTGTGTGTGTGTGTGTGTGTGTGCCTGCACGGGTGCGTGAAAGAGCCACACTCCAATCGGTCTGTGCAGCATTAAAAACCTCCTCCTCGGATCAAATCCGGGTGGGGCTCCTGGTGGTCTGACTGCATTTAATAACGTTGAATTATTTTAACGCGTTAATGATTTATGAATTAATAGCATGAGTTAACACGTTAATGCTGCCAGTCCAAAATGACTCGCAGAACCCAGTCCAGGATGACCCTGTGTTATTATTCGTTTTGAGAGGCTCTTATCATTTTTACTAATCCTTCAAACAAATCAAAATAATATACATTTAGTTTTATAATATATTTATAATATATTATAATATTATAATATATATTCAGTCCAAATAATAAATTACATTTATTCAAAAGATCATTAAAATGAATAGCCTACAGGTTTCAAAAGGCACCTATACTGTTTAAGTCAAAGCCTGCTAGGTTAACTAATTAGTATTATCATTTGTCCAAGAATTACAGAAAAAACACAAACTGAAAATACAAAAGAATTTAGCAATTATTAAAAAAATTATTCATGTGATTTTTTACATTAATGTTGTAAAATAAATGAGTCCATAATAACCGTAATAACCGTACAACCGTGATTATTTATCAGACTATAACCGTACCATCAAAATCTATAATCGTTGCATCCCTAAACCTGACTCACTCCTGCTGTATTCCCCACAGGCAGGCTCCCGTGTTCCGGGGTCTTCGGGGGCAAATGTGACCGTAGCTTGCTGCAAGGTAAGGGTGTCTCTCTTATCAGCTACTTCTGGGCCTGCAAGTTGATGGAAAGTGCAATTAGTTCCAACTTGGCTCGAGGTAGGTATTTCCTCTCTTACAGGGTTCCTCGGGACTGAACAGGTTCGAGCAAGGTAAGTTTAGCTTTAGCTCGTGACAAGGTGAGTATTTCTCTCTACAGGCTTTTCTGGGTTTACGAGTCGCTGCAGAGTGGGTTTAGCTTTAGCTCGTAACAAGGTAAGTATTTCTCTCTACAGGCTTTTCTGGGTTTACTAGTCGTTGCAGAGTGGGTTTAGCTTTAGCTCGTGACAAGGTAAGTATTTCTCTCTACAGGATTTTCTGGGTTTACGAGTCGTTGTAGAGTGGGTTTAGCTTTAGCTCGTGACAGGGTGAGTATTTCTCTCTACAGGCTTTTCTGGGTTTACGAGTCTTCGTGGGATAAATCTATCGTTAGCTGGGTACCGAGGATCAACAAGAACAGAAACCATACATCACCCCCAGCATCCGACACGGCAGAGAGAGGGAAGGGCTTTCACCGGCGTCCAGCGGTGACTGATGAGACAATGTCTCGTGGGGGGTGCAGTTCAGAGTGGCACAACGAACACACGTCCGTCTTCCCAGACCAGCATGTCCTCTTCCCTTCCTCCTGTGCGTAGGTGAAGATCTACATGAGAAGGTAAGTATTCAACATGCACCACCACACACAGCATATATACGGCCGCCAAGATCTTCTACTGCTCCTAACACCTCCTCGGTCGTTACGTGGTTAGGTATGGCTACAAAGTTCCCCACAGTACCTCACTTAGTTGGATCCATAGGACTCCCGCTGGATGTAGTTAAGTCGCGTAGTTAATTAGTTGGACGGCCACCGTCTCGGCAACTCCCGATGGTCTTCACAGAGGCCTGGTTCTTCCTGGGGTGAGTACAAACAACAGGGACACGGCACAACACTGCAAAAAGCTTTGGTGTACTCACATCAAATAAATCACTCACACGCTGCACAGCACACACTCCAGTGAATAGTTTAAGGTTCGTACTCCTCTCCTGGCTGGACCGGCTCTGGGGGGGGGATTGAAGTCGCTACGCCGAGCGATGTCCAAACCGGGTCATAAGTTTCGCCACCCAGCGTCAGCACAATACCTGTCCTCCGGCTCGCCCACCTGTCACACACACCTGGTTGGGCCGCTATAAACAGATTACGCTCTTCATCAGTAATGTAAGTATCTAGCACACACTTGGAGTTAAATATTACTCACGACTGGTATATTCCTTAATCGATCTTTCTTCTATTTCTCTTCTTCCAGGTCAATCTACCATGTAAACAACTCCACCGGTGCGACTCGCCCAGGCCTTCATGCAAACACAGACAATAATAGATGTATCGATCTGCTCATACAAATCCTTTGCTCACCCTTTGTTGACTTTTGACTTGTTCTCTCTCCACAGATCTCCGGGACAACTTCAACAATCGTGCTTCTGCCCTCGCGACTCAACCCAGCGTGCACTCGCGGCATCCTTCCCGATACAACAGCGCTTTTCCTGTAAACAACCACGCCGTCCTTTCGTCCGGACCAGCCCCGCACTCTTTCCGCCCACTTCCTAGCGGTCGCCGGATCAACGGGGCCTGCAGACTCTTCGGAGGCTGGTGTTTGTTGCGCTGCCCAAGGCAGAAGTTGACTCGCCCAAAATCAACTCCTCTTCTGGTCCCTCACTGCCCCATTTATATTCCTCCTTTTCCTCTAATCACCCAATCGTGAATCGGTGCCTTCATCATCACACCTGTTGCTCGTAACACCTTGATTTGTGTTGCCATCGGGAACCAGGAAGTAGTTGTGTTTGAAAAATTTGGTCCGGGCGGAACCTCTTCTCTTACTTTTGGTTCTGCCCTAACAGTCACTCCGTGACATGCTCCTATGCGTGGTTTCCTCTTAATGCTATCAGGTCAGGTGTATAAAGCAATGCTAAACTTTCCTTAGTTGTAATGTGTAAATTTCCATCTCATAAGTTGTGAAGAATGGGGTTTAAAGGGTTCATATAGGCTACATGTATACAGTTGTTCGAAAATAATTACCTTTTTAATAATGTAAAAGATGTAAACAAAATATTGTTTTATTAATCAATTCTGGTACGTAAATGTCTAACAAAACTATAGAACATTATTACAATGCAAGTGAAAGTTTGTGTATGTATTTACAAGCAGGGGCATACTGGGACAAAAATTCAGGCCGGGAATTTGACTCCATCCCAGGTCACCTTGACTGCAGCCATTCATGTAATCATGTTCATGTAATCCACCGGATTTGCTCATCTTATAGGTTAATATTATTAGTTGATATAGACTACCAGACAAATTATAGCCATAACTCTGCCTCTGTTTCATCTGACTGGAAACAAAATTATACAGATTTAAAAAAAGAAACTGGGACTGGCCAGCAAGTGATCTATCTTAATAATGAGTTGTCAAGATGCAGTCTATGTCTATACTGTAGGTGAACCCTCAAAAACTTACTGGGAATACATAATGCAGGCTACTACCAAACCACAGACAAATATACAGTTGGCTTACATTTTTTTTAAAAGTGATGAGAGACATTCAAATGTTGAAATATTTATATTTTAAATTAAATAACAACAAACATTTAATGATCTATACTTTACTTATATTAATAGTTTTTTAAAAGAGTAACTAAACCCCTGGTCAGAGCCTGACTCCACCCATTGGCAATATTTGAAAAATGCAAGAAAAGTGGGCAGATCCCAACGGAGATAGAGGGGACGAACTAAGCTTGTACCAAGTGTGTAGTGAGCATAGACTGTAAAAAAGATGGACGACGCCTGTTCGCTCTCTTCCATTGGTGAAAAGTGAAGCCGTCAATGTCCCGATATGGCGCTGACATCTTGGTTCTTGAGTCTGTGCAGTAGCGATTTCGGGACCAGTCATGCGCAGTAGTGAGCAGGAAGTGAAGCCGTGAAATCAAAACCCCGCCCTCACTCTCGGAGAATGCGCATATAACACGATATCACAGCTGTCAATCATGACGTGACACCACTGTTTTTATATCATTAAATAACTAACTAAACACAAACCTATTTTAAAAACAAATATTTTAATTTACATCAGCGTGATAAAAACTTCAGTGAATGACAGAAACCAGCTTCGGAAAAATGATAATTGAAGTGTAATTAATTTTTTGGTTGGTCTCAAGTCCCATTGAATAACATGGGGAGGCGGGGTTTATGACCTATACTAGGACAGTCACTGGGGGGCGATCGAGACGTTTTGGCTTCACTTTTCAGGGCTTGTGGTGAGATCGTAACAAGGGCGTGGTGAGCTTGAACCTGCTTACATCACGACGTATTTTTTCAACTGCAGTAGCCACCATTCAACCTGAAGAGGGCAGCACTCAGACGTTTTTACACCATATATAGTAGTATTGAAACACTTTATATCCAAATGTCAAGAAACTTACTAAAATCAATGAACAGCACTTATAAAGCCCCATTCTTACATATCATTAAATATTAAACATAGTACGGATTTAAAAGAGGAACTATATTTTATGGCGTAATAGCACTTTTGGGAGTACTTCGACTCGGCGCAGTAACACCCTCCCTCTCCCATTATGAGAGTGAGAAGGGGAGCGGACTTTTCAGGCGAGTCGAAGTACTCCCAAAAGTGCTATTACGCCATAAAATATAGTTCCTCTTTTAAATCCGTTTAGAAAAGCGCTACGTTTTATTTTGTACCACCAAACTTGCTCGTATAACTACTCGTCTTAAATAGGAAAAACGTTGATGTGTTTGGTCACTTCTGGCTTTGTCTCTAGGTGGTACCATTGATGAATGGGGCTGGGCTGAATGCTGTCGGGGCTTCGCAGCGCGCTCCGGCGCTTGCGTGCGCGCGCACAGATGATGGAGGGATGTGTCGACAGTTCTTAGTTAAGGTAATAACATATTTTAATATTGAAAATGAGTAGACTATTCCTTTAACTAAAAAAGTTGTTTTAGGGTTTAGTTACTCTTTAAAGACATTTTAAGGAGCTGCAAATTAAAAGGTGAAATGACTGTAAAAAATAGGGTGATTTGCAATAGGGCGTTTTTCATAAAAAAAGTTTTAAAAATTATAAACTTCACCTTCCCTCTTTCGTGTTTTGCTATGGTTGCATGAAAAGCTTGATGAAAATGCTAATTAATGATCTGCTGTAAACAAAGCAGCGCATCACGCCAGCACCTGGCTTTAAAACATGCGTAACTTGACTGACCTGCTCCCTTCTTGACGAATATTTCACGCTTTCTCTTTCTGTTTCTCCTTTGTGTCTGTGCTGCATATTTGTCAGTCAAAAAGACAGTGAGGTCATGTGGTGGCATTTTCGCACTGCGATTGCCTGATTTGTAGATTTTTAAAACCTTTTAGAACACTTTGCAACACAATATTTCAAAATTATATAAAATGTGGGGAATATGACAGGCAGAGATTAGAAATTGAGACCAAGGGCCAGAATAGTCAGCTGTGGCTGGACCTGAGAAAAAATAAGAATCAGCAGTCGTGACGCATCTGAGGTACCAAAAAAGACAGACCCAACAAAGTGGGTAGAAAAAAAACTTAACAAAAGGTTTTCTGGAAATGAGGCTACTAGGTACGGTCAATGTTTCGAGCAGACAACAGGGCTTACAGTGGAGACTACAGGCCTGGTTGTGCATGATCAAGAACATTTTCTTGGTGCCAGTCTTGATGGATTTTGATGATTTCATCCACAATTGTTGCTACGGTCGAAGTTCCCACTCTGGAGCTTAAAGCTTTTGTCACAAATGAGTCTCCAGTTGCTAGAAACCTGTATTAAAAATAAAGTATATCATTGAACATCATAAAACATGAAGATATTAAGCCACTGTAAACACAAACATCCTTCTTTTTGTGTTTTGAAAATAAGTGTATTGTAAAAAAGTGCTATACAAATAAATGTGATTTTGAACATTTTGATTTTGTTAATGTATTAAAGGGATAGTTCACCCAAAAATGAAAATTCTGTTATCATTTACTAACTCTCATGTTGTTACTAACCTGTACAGTATTGTTCAAAATAATAGCAGTACAATGTAACTAACCAGAATAATCAAGGTTTTTAGTATATTTTTTATTGCTACGTGGCAAACAAGTTACCAGTAGGTTCAGTAGATTCTCAGAAAACAAACAAGACCCAGCATTCATGATATGCACGCTCTTAAGGCTGTGCAATTGGGCAATTAGTTGAAAGGGTGTGTTCAATAAAATAAAATAGCAGTGTCTACCTTTGACTGTACAAACTCAAAACTATTTTGTACAAACATTTTTTTTTCTGGGATTTAGCAATCCTGTGAATCACTAAACTAATATTTAGTTGTATGACCACAGTTTTTTAAAACTGCTTGACATCTGTGTGGCATGGAGTCAACCAACTTGTGGCACCTCTCATCTGTTATTCCACTCCATGATTCTTTAACAACATTCCACAATTCATTCACATTTCTTGGTTTTGCTTCAGAAACAGCATTTTTGATATCACCCCACAAGTTCTCAATTGGATTAAGGTCTGGAGATTGGGCTGGCCACTCCATAACATTAATTTTGTTGATTTGGAACCAAGACTTTGCCCATTTACTAGTGTGTTTTGGGTCATTGTCTTGTTGAAACAACCATTTCAAGGGCATGTCCTCTTCAGCATAGGGCAACATGACCTCTTCAAGTATTTTAACATATGCATACTGATCCATGATCCCTGGTATGCGATAAATAGGCCCAACACCATAGTAGGAGAAACATGCCCATATCATGATGCTTGCACCTCCATGCTTCACTGTCTTCACTGTGTACTGTGGCTTGAATTCAGAGTTTGGGGGTCGTCTCACAAACTGCCTGTGGCCCTTGGACCCAAAAAGAACAATTTTACACTCATAAGTCCACAAAATCTTACTCCATTTCTCTTTAGGCCAGTTGATGTGTTCTTTGGCAAATTGTAACCTCTTCTGCACATGCCTTTTTTTTAACAGAGGGACTTTGCGGGGGATTCTTGAAAATAGATTAGCTTCACACAGACGTCTTCTAACTGTCACAGTACTTACAGTTAACTCCAGACTGTCTTTGATCATCCTGGAGGTGATCATTGGCTGAGCCTTTGCCATTCTGGTTATTCTTCTATCCATTTTGATGGTTGTCTTCCGTTTTCTTCCACGTCTCTCTGGTTTTGCTCTCCATTTTAAGGCATTGGAGATCATTTTAGCTGAACAGCCTATAATTTTTTGCACCTCTTTATAGGTTTTCCCCTCTCCAATCAACTTTTTAATCAAAGTACGCTGTTCTTCTGAACAATGTCTTGAACGACCCATTTTCCTCAGCTTTCAAATGCATGTTCAACAAGTGTTGGCTTCATCCTTAAATAGGGGCCACCTGATTCACACCTGTTTCTTCACAAAATTGATGACCTCCGTGATTGAAAAACCTTGATTATTCTGGTTAGTCACATTGTACTGCTATTATTTTGAACAATACTGTATATGTCACGGAATGACTTCGGGCGGAACCAAAAGTGGGAGAAGAGATTCCGCCCGGACCGAATTCGATAAACAAATCCTCCGGGAAGCCCCAAATCACCGAAATCTGCGGCAGGTGTGGGAAATGACGCAGCGATTGCTGATTGGATGAGTTGGAAGGTGAGGAGGAGTATAAAAAGAGTGTGGAAATGCAGAAAGAGGCACGTGATTTGGGGGAGAAACCGGTACGAGCGAGTGGTGAGTCGGAACACGGAAGTCAAGTGGAAACAGGCTGAAGCTCTTGTGGATACGTGCAATGCACGAGGAAAGAGGACAACGACGAATGTCACAGGGGTGAGAGAAACCGTATGTGAAGGAAATAATACTTACCGTTTGTGTGTGTGTTGCACTGAAGAACAGGCTGAAGTACGTGCTTGGGCGAAGCTCCTGCTGTATCTCTGTTGTGGGGAGGATCTGCGAAGGAAAGAAGGGAGAGAAGGAAAGAGTATTAACACGAGCACAGTGAGTACCGAAATGTTGCATCACTGACGTTGGATATAAGTACGATTGTGGAATAATCATTTGTTGTTTAAACGGCCCCGCTGTTCATGCCGAAGTGGGAAGCGAGTCGAAGTCGAACTAGCTGGCGTTATCTGCGAGACTACTACGACCTGGGTAGATCATCGTTGAGGCAACGCATCTAAGTCTCCCTTTGGGGTGAGTCTTGACCAGGTGAAAAGTGCGGACCTTATTAAATTCACCGAAGTGTGTGTCATGCAGTGGGTGAGTCTGTTCGTGACGTGTGTGCACCTGAAGCCTTGCAGTGTCGTGCCGTGTCTCTTGTTGTCTGCACTTGCCCCCAGGTGCAGAAGGCCCCTGTGAGACGAACGTGAGTTACCACAGCGGTGGACTTCAACCTCTACCATTGTCCGCTAACTCCAGCCAACGGATGTGAACTGTGTCGCCGAGTGAGGTACTGTGCTAAGCATATTAGATCATAACATATCGCCAGAAGGGACGTTGCGAATGTTGTATGAAGGACTAATTGCTGTGTGTGTACTCTATGGTGGTCGTGTAAACTGAGCTGCCCATCCCCCACGGTCTAGATCTTCACCAGCCTCTAGGAGGAAGGGAAGAGGATGTGTCCGCTACGAGGACGAACGTGGGACGGCTGCTTCCCCCTAATCCCAGTCATCGAGGAGCCACCAGCTCTATTTTGCCTCTCAAGCCACCATCGTGACGCCAGTAGGAAAACCTCTCCCCTCCACCTGTGTCCCAAAGTCTAGAGGTGATGTATGATTCTGAGTCTTTACCATAGTCTGAGATATTTACCCGCACCCCCAGCTAAAGCCATACTCACCTTGAAGAACTCGTAAGCTAAACCAAGGGCCTGTGATTATTAGCGATACTTACCGGCACCCCTAGCTAAAGCTATCCTCACCTTGAAGAACTCGTAAGCTAGACCAAGAGCCTGTGATTCTCAGAGATACTTACCTGCATCCCTAGCTAAAGCCGCACTCACCTTGAAGAACTTGTGAGCTAGACCAAGTGCCTGTGATTCTCAGAGATACTTACCCGCACCCCTAGGTAAAGCTATACTCACCTTGAAGCTAACCCAAAGGCCTGTGATTGTCAGAGACACTTATCTGCACCCCTAGCTCAAGCTATACTCACCTCGAAGAACCTGTAAGCTAAATCCAGAGCTTGTGGTTGTCCGAGGTACTTACCTGCACCCCTAGCTAAAGCTATACTTACCTTGGGAAACCTGTAAGCGAAGGAAGAGTTCGTGATAGACAGGGCTACCTACCTGCAGTCCGAATTAAGGTTGTACTTACCTGCACTTTGCGTTCCAGCCATACTTACCTTGGGGCCCTGGGATGCCGAGTGAAGAGTTGGGAGGGTTCCCATACGACCGCCTGGAAAAGCAGACCTAAGCTAACCCCTTCTGCCACTTACTTACCTCTGTAGGAGCCAAGAGCCCGTGGAGGCCTCCCTTGACTGGATCCGAGGGCACGCAACTCTGTGAGGCTCAGGTAGTTTCTTTTGGAGTAAGTCTAAAGTATGTCTTGAACCTGAGGGGGTCATTGTAAAGTTCTTGTATTAAATTATGGTATTCTCCTTTATCTTCTCGATTAAGGAATATTTAATGCACCCATTTTGTCCTCCTCCTTTTACTCCTTTTATGCATGAGGACACAAATAAGAAGATTTTGCATTTGTTGCAAAACCCTGCATCTGGGATTACTTGGGCTATAAAAACATAATAAATTCAAGATAATATGAAGTAATATGAAGTAAACAATTTAAAAAAAGACACAAACACAATTTTCTCATTGTGTTTTATTTACAAATATGACTACAACCATGGCAACGTCCACTCCGAAACTGCGACGCTAGCACCGCATAGACTGCACAAACGCTTCAACAGATGAGAAAAGTGCCAGCCGCGCAGCGATTCGGCCGCTTGCCGCGTACCATGTAAAATGCCCTTAAGGCAGTTAAGACGATATTATTGCATTAAAGACGACTACTATTGGGAGCTGATCTTCCAAATGGTAAGGAGCATCACATTTCTTTCGCATGCTTGAGTTATTCGGTCAATCACAATGCACTGGATAGCTGGTGAATCAGAGCACACCACACTTTTCAGAACGCAGAGCTTTGTAGTCATCGACACGTTTTAGAAAAGTGGGGCCCAAAGCAACAATAAAAATGTACGGTATGTGGAAAATAATTTAATTTTTAAACCGCATGAACACATTGTATTACACCAAGTACACAAAATAATGTTGTTTTTAGCTAATAATAGGGGCTTTTTAAATGTTCATATATAGGCATATAAAGGTTGTATATATAGATTACAAATCATTTAAACTGAAAAATAACTATAAATTTCTGATTCGTTGTGTACATTAGAACAGGTGTTTTCAGATGATGTTGTGAAAGATGAGCAGTAAAAAAAACGAATTGATAATGTTTCTTTTTCCAACATTACTGTAGACATCTGTAGTTATTTATGATTGAAAAATGATGTTGTCTTTTTAAAATCGCACATGCCACATTTATAGACATCTAACACAGATAATTCTTTATACATAAAATATAAATGGATAAATATTTTTTAGGATGGGGGTCCCTTATCATATTTAAAGGTATTTCACATCATAAAGTTTAAAACTTCTAGTTTAGAACAAGGTTACCAAACAGATGTTTCTGAAATTGTTACAGTACACAGCAAAATCTGGAACCTCAGAATAACTCTATAAGAGTTAATTTCAACACTTTAAAAGTGTCTCATGGGGTCCACTCCCAATAGAGTTATTTTAACACTTTTGAAAGTGTTGGCACATTGACTCTTTTAAAGTGTTAGCAATTGACACCATACAGAGTTAAAAATCTAACTATAAATTTACACTGATAAGTGTTAAATATTTTTTATTTGTTAAAAATTAACTCCCTCTGTGTAATTTGTTAACTCCAATGGTGTTAATATGGTAAATGTAAAGACAGAAACATATTACGGTACTTTTGGGACAAAAAAACTTTATTTTTAAACAGTTTTTTTAATGTAACAATACAGCAGTATAATCGATCATTATCATTATAAAACTGTTAAGGTTTTTTTTTAAATGTCATCTGATCAACATTTATTTTTGACAGAAAAATTGTTCTCAATGTATCATGCATTTAAGTGTTCATTAAATTAACAGATATAACATCCGAGACAACTAAAAAGCACATTCCCAATGTATAACACAAGTACAGATATTTATAAACAGTTTATTGGATGCTTTAGTTCTTACAAACAAGTTTGACTTCATTTCAATCCAAAATCCATGTTGGTCTTCACAAAATAACAGCAGAATATGATGAACCAGTAGCTGTAAGGAGGTGATATGATCCTCGGTCAGATTTTCAGACTGGATATTGAACTTTTCTGTTAATAAAACAAAAATAAAAGGGAAACATTCATTATTAAAAAACAATAAACATTCATTATTAAAAAACAATACAAAATGCATACAGAATTCACATACAGAACACATTACAAAATACTTTGAAAATAGTTATACATTTGTTTTGCACAAAAATACTCACTTTGTTATAAAATTGCTCTTCGTCTGAAGAAATTTTCATGTAGGCCTATTTCTGTGCTCCTCCAAAGTCCCCAAAGCAAATTTCCTGCACACATTAATGGATTTAAACATATATATTTTAAACTTAAACAGCATATAAAGCAAAAAAAAAAACTACAAAAAAAACTTCCAAAAACATTATACGAGTATGAATTGCTCCATCTGAGGCTAAGACCTAAACTCAACTGCCGGATTCATGACAATAACACATGACTCTTAATGTTAAACTTGATACTAACAGCAATATAAAACATATCACCTCACAACTCTCAAATGTAATTGATCAAAATGTTATTTATTGAACATTTACTTACCATTTAGTGAAAGAGATGACCTTCTGGTTGAACTGCATCATCCAAAAACACGGTTCAGTGTGTGCTGTAAAAAGGGGAAGGTCTTCTCTATTTAACACTCTAGGAGTTAACAAACTCCACTAACAAAACACTGTAAGAGTTAATTTAAAAAAAAAAAAGTGGTAACACTCTGTTTTAACACCAACTCTTTATTTTTATAGAGTTAAATAAAATAGTTTTAACTCAATCCAGTGTTAAATTAACTCCAAACTCTTTATATTTCCATTAACACCGTAATTTTAACTATGCTAAATTTGCTGTGAATATGAACAGTCTTCGAAGAGCCTGCATGATCGAAACGTTACCTTTGGTGTTGCTGACTTTGCATTCTAATATTATTCCGCTTTTTTTGGTCAAGCACTCAGTTGAGATTGATGTGCGTGCTTTTGCCTGCTTTTTACAGTATTCGAACAAAAAGCAAATTTGATTCAATACAAATGTCAATTTAAATCTAATTTTTAAAATGTAAATGTGTATTTAATTTTATAACAAATATATGCAATGATTTTAAGACATAGCACAGACCTTACAGGTAAGTAACCATGTTGTTTTTAGTAAGCAAGCAATTTGACTCATAGCTTTCCTTTAGCTCAACAGGAGCTCTTTATATGTTTTAGTATACTATATTTCATAAAAATCTGGGATAATCAAGGTGGATTTATTTGGCAACATTTTCACAACTGGACAAGCAGGTGTTAAAGTGCCGGATCATTATATTTATTAATCATTGTTATCATGTTTTGGTCTACTGATTTTACTCTACGTATAGGCCTATCATTTCTTAATTTACAAAGTCATATTCATTCGAAAAATACAGAGAGGTTCCTCTTTGAATGATCATAAAGCAAAATTAGTCATTATTGTACGTTAGATGCATGGGTAACATTTTAAACACAGAATTACATCAATGTCATACAATAACAGCAA
Organism: Misgurnus anguillicaudatus; assembly: GCF_027580225.2. Taxonomy (NCBI): domain Eukaryota; kingdom Metazoa; phylum Chordata; class Actinopteri; order Cypriniformes; family Cobitidae; genus Misgurnus; species Misgurnus anguillicaudatus. The sequence goes on from NC_073339.2 coordinate 18,168,844, forward strand.
GTGCTCTTAGATCTAAACATGACAGACAGACAGAATAAACATCTACAGTATGTTTACTCAGCATGTTAACCCTATATCTTAATATCCAGTATGGGCCTTTACATTCCCTTTACCATATAAAGAAAACAACTGAAATGAAAAGCAAAATATACTCCAATAATGACACAAAGTCTCCGCTAGATGTGGCGGCAACAGAGGGCTTTTTGTAGTTTTTGTGGGAGGCATTACTGTGGTATTTGTGGTGGGTATTGCTGTGGTGGGATTTTCTTCTTAATAGAAGTGAAACATGTACCCACATTTCCCACCCCATCAACAGCCACTACCTGCACCTCTGGAGAACAGCAGGAAGCATTGTAGAAAGCTACGGTCACATTAGTGCCATTCTCACTTATTAGTTGACTTGTACTGAGAGAGCCGTTGCCGATGTTTATGAACACTGTATGGCTATGCCTGTACCGTTACCATCCGTCAGGTTTGTGGAGAGTTCCCATGATGCATTGCTGCACACCACAGGGCAGTCAGCTTTAATGCTCCCTATTTTACACACAGGTTTAGAGACATCAGTTATCTGTCACAAAACAATAATAATTTAGGTAAAGGAGTTTGTAGCAGTTGTGTTTGTTATGATTTTAAAAATGAAATGGTTAATATTGTTTACAAACAAAGGCATTGACAGAAGATACAGAGTGCAAAATCACACATAAAAACAACTTCAAATCATGTGGATTGCACCAACAAGGATTACATTAAGAGTTTAACGATAATCTAGGGTTTGTTGATCCCATTTTAGTTTTAATTTGAGTTATGTTGCACCACTTAAATTTAAACACAGGATGTGTTGCACATTTGTCTTGAAGAGCCATCGTGTCTGTTCATTCACTGCTCTTTAGTTCCTGACCGAAGTGCGCATGACACAGGACAACCCTACATCAAGGCATTTTGTGGTATAGTCACGAAATATTGGATTTATTAATTCATGCTCATGGACGCATGGTACACGGAACAAGGAAAACACAGAACAGGATCATCATCACAGTGAAACAATACTCAACAAAGGACAACTGAAACACTAGGGCAATACATCTGGGTAACAAGGAAACAAGACCAACCTGGGAAGACAATCAGACAAGGACCAATGGAACAAAAAAACTACAGAAGACTACAGACATGGCAGACAACGACCAGATCTCAAAATAAAAGACATGACTAGGGAAACACAAAGTGAGATCATTACAGGGTTAGAGTTGGTGTTTTAGTAGCTGTCACTAGTTGTGTTCTTTTTGATGATCGATCTCTATCCCATATATTTAAAAAAAAGATGTCATTGTTTGTGCTATAGCAGTGTTTTCTCAACCCTGGTCCTCAAGGACCCCCTTCGAGAAAGTTTTAGATGTCTCCTAATTTAAAACACCTGAACTAACTCATCAGCCTCCTTCCAGAATGTTTCCGTAACAAGCTAATGAGTTAAATCAGGTGTGTTAATTTAGGAGACATCTAAGATGTCGGATTTAAATCCGATCGCTCAAACCACTTCAGAAGGTGGTCTGGGACCCATTTCAGACGAAACTGGACATGTGAAAAATACATCTGGTTGATGAAACCACATCTTTCAGCACATAACTCCTCCCAAACGTTAGCACAACACCCAGAAGTTAGCCGATAGGCAAACAAACAAAGACGACACACTCGTTGCTTTATGAAAAAGCTTCCTAGAATCAATAAAAAAAGAGTCTAATGACAAACTCAAATGATATTAAACAAAGAAATAAAACTTTAAGAGAGAATTTTGGGAATGCTTTTCCCGTCATGGACCTGCATTAAATCAGCACGCTCTCCTGCTGCGCTGTACTGCGAGCTTCAGCTCATGCCGAGCAAAGAGAAGACGCGTCCCCTGCCAAACATACAGTACAACATACAGTAAGGGCTGCCTATTGTTGCATAAACGTCATCTTAATTTTTTTAAGGCGGAGTAATAAATAGTGTATTTGCATTTTGGGCGGGGGTAAAAGATCGGATTCATATCCGTTTTACCAAGACGCATTTATGTGGCCAAATGTAAATGGAACAGTTTTAACAAATCAGATAGCTAACAGATCAGAGAAAACTCATGAAGTGACCAGGTGTAAAAAGGCCCTAAAACATTCTGGAAGGGGGTCCTTGAGGACCAGGGTTGAGAAACACTGTACTATATGATAAGGAGGGTATCACGGACTTGATGCTTCAGCAACATGAAGACATGTTAATGAGGTTGAGATGTTTTAAAAACACAACTTTAAATCGTACCACGCTAGTCACAGTGTCAGTTTCTGGTAAATTAGCCATACATTAAATTGTATAATTTTTTTTAAAAACCTCCTAAAAAGTTTAAAGGGCATCTATTTCATTGCTAAAAATTTTTTTTTGTGTATTTGGTATAATGCAATGTGTTCGTATACATTTTTGTAGCTTCAGATATCCCTGCCTACTGTACTGTACCTCGAACGCTGTGATTTTGTACAAAGCTCATCGATCTAAACACCGTTGTGTCCCTGATTGGCTAATCTGTACGTTGTGATTGGCCTGAATACCTCTGACATCAGCCAAAAATGTGACACCCCTTACCACGTTTGAAAGATTCGCTCACAATGCAATGCTGACAGGAGTTAACTTACAGGCTTAGTCTGAAGCAGGAGGAATTATTTTAATGTCAGTCTTGTCTACGTCAATAATCCCAGGAAGTAAACTGTTGCATACAATCCGTGTGTTTGTTGTAGTCCAAGAAAAGAGATTTCTGTTGGAAACGATAACTCGCATCATTGTTTTCTGTGGGGTTTGTACCTTTTGCATATCATTAACACACACTTACACACCAAAGAAAAATGTCAAATTGTGAATTGGACCATAGTTGCCCTTTAAAGTTAATCCCTAACTAATATTTTAAAAAGAAGGTAAAATTATGGAGCAACAGGATTATTTTTAATAGGAACTGATTATTTTTAAACAAGATCTAAAATTTGGTGCAACAGAATTTGTATATAAGCCTTAACGGTGGGGTCCATGATCTCTGAAAGCCAATGCTGACATTTGAAATCACCTAAACAAACACATTCCTACCCCAATAGAATGTGAACCTTCTTTTGATAGACCCGCCCCACACATACGCAACCCAGGCAACGATGTTGGTTAGTAGACACGCCCCTTACTGCTGATTGGCAAGTGTGTTTTGATAGTCGGCCCGACTCCTTTTACAAAGTGTTTTTCAAAAATCATGGACCTCGCCCTTAATTTAAACCAGATTTAAGCCTAATCCTTGTTGGGGCAACACACTCATTGTGATTTGATTTAAAATTACTGTATATCTACAGTAGTAGCTGTAAATGACAATGGTTAATTGTAATTCTTGGTTTTACCTCAGCCATGACGGTGAGTCGCAGTGTCACATAATTCAGGTCAGCGGACTCTTGATCTTCTGCCTCAATGATGAGAGTGACATCACTCCCAGACTCTGTGTTGGAGGGCGTGATCAGTGTTGCGGTTCCCTGAGTGCTTCCTCCTGCTTTCCCACTCAGGGAACTGGGGAAAGAGACTTTGAAACCACGGTCATTCCTGGCACGTATGGTGTAGATGCCTGCACTTCCATTATTGGTTAATGCAAAGTTGACATTCAGAGGGATTCCAGCCTGTAAAGTGCTCTGTGATTCGGCCTGATAAAGGAAAGAATGTATTCTGTAAGCATCATACTATGAAGTAACTGGATTTCACATTGTGTTAGAAGTTTGAGATAAACATTTTGTTTAGCAAAATCAGCAACACAACAACGATTTTATTAAAAACAAAAAGAACGAGAAAACATTAGGGGATTTTGTTTGGACAAACAATGATGTAGATTTACTACTACAGAACCCCATTCACACAGCACTTTGATCCCAGAAAATGTCTGTAAAAATTGTCAAAGCCTTTTGTGTGAACACAAACACGTCCCGTAGATGTTCTGGGATCGCTCCCGTAAAGGGGACCTAATAATATTGCAGCATTTATGGACGCTTCCCGTGTGAAAAAAAGGAAGAAACAATGCTGTAAAAGACGTGTCGTAGTCAGGACGTGTGTGTCATCGCAACGAGAAGTTAATGTTCAGCTCTTTGACACAGGCGATTTAAATGCAGATAAAAATTTACGACAAAAAATATCTGCAAATTGGACTAAAGCAGAGATCAGGGAGGTCATCACTATCTAAGCTGAGATCACATTCACCAGCATAATAGAACAAAACATTACATGCTCAATGATCTGAGAAGGAAATGACGGATAAGCAGCAAACTTTAACTTAATAAACTTTAGACGTTGCGGTAAAAACCTACCAAGTGCAGAACTTTAATACGCAATGTGTCTTTATGGGTTCTGTGTGTGAATGTAATGAAAAATGAACTGGCAGTGAAAATGAACCAAATGATCCCCAGACAAATCATCAGACATATATTCTGTATATAATGCATGTGTGAAAAGAGCTCAAGTGATCCGACAATAAAGCGGGAAAATTTTGTGAAGTTTGTTGGAGAAGCATTAAACACAGAGTTTTTGTTCTGCTCCGCCTACAGGTTGGAAGTGGAATTGTCCTAAATAATTTTACAATGCATTGTACAAAAAAGAGATCAAGTCGGCATGTTTAGTATCTGTAAAGCGGTATTACTCAAGTCTAGTAGCAGAAAAGCCAGCTCGACATCAGTCTTGCAACTCCTGGCCTCCCTCAACTCTCGCCAACGAGTATAAGCCCGCCCGAGGTTCACTCTAGTTCGAGCTCTTTCTCTATCGTGCTCCCGTTTTCTTTCCTTCGCCTCCTCAGAAATTAAACCCTTCTTTTTCTTTGCAGGCTCCGCCATGATGAACGCATGAACGTTAGGTAATGGTATCTTTCTTTTATATGTACCTGCCGAGTATACTCCACCCACAGCCTGCAGGATGCTCCACTGCCGTAAAGCAAGTTTTTGTAGTTTTTACTCGAACTACAGAACCGCGACCCGGCGGTTGGAAACTTCTTTAGTGCAGTTTTGTCCGAATAGAGGACTGCAAAGTGTGAAAATGCCGTTCACCCTGTTTCGAGTGGAAGAACGACTGAAACTTTTTTGGAAACATTTTTTAAGGTAAAAAATACTCTTTGGTGTTGCTTTAATAATCTGGTATTTTGAGTAGCACAAACACAGTCCTGTTGGCCGCCATTGTTGTTATGGTATGCCTGTAGACGAACCACGAAATCTGCATGTGCATGATGTTTCCGTTTATTTCTTACCGATTTGCATATTCATTGTTTACACTGAAACAATTATGGCATCATTTTCACAAACTTGCACTTTGAACCCCGTTTTCAAAATGTAACATTTTCAGGACCCCAAAACACCATTGTGTGTAAACAAACAGCCAAAATGCATAAAGAAGTTTACTGTTTTTGGTTAAAACATTCATTTCTTATTTGTTGTAAATTTGCTATAAAGTCACATTCAAAGTCGACAAACATTGTCTTTAAGCTCACCGTGATTTTAATGTTAGAGCCTCTGTGTTGAATGGATGACTGTCTCTGGAATTGGCCAAGTGAGGATCCATTAAGATCATTCATCAGACCTTTTATTTGTACTACAAATGGCCATTCTGGGATTCTTTGTAAGTATATCAGGTAGTCTGCCCCACCCAATGATTGTATGGTTCCATTGACAGTATTCGACCCTGAAGCTTCAACTAGAATTAAGTCAGTCACTGTGATCAATTCACCTCCAGTCACAGAGAGAAACAAGGTGCCATTTCCACCTGTGATGACAGAAACAAAACTGAGCTAATAAAACAATGCATTTTTACATCAATATGGTTTGTTTATATTACTAATGATGTTAGATTTCTTTAAATGCTTTTTTTTCAGGTTACATAAAATTCCTACTGTATAGTATGTACAATATAAAACTGTATAATTGTGACAGATAAACTCTGTACATTTTAAATTAAGTTTGACTTTTAGTGATAAGAAATGTTACATTTGGAAAATATGTAAACGAGATCATTACCACTGATAGGGCGATTGTCTTTTGGCACAAAGTCCCCTTGAAATCCTTCAGATCCCACAAAGTTAAAGAGGAAGTTGAAATAACTCTGACCTGTGTTGAAGTGTATAATGCAGATAAATAATGTACCACATACTGATGAACAGGCAATAATTCTTTTTATTTAGGAAAACTGACATTTTACAGCACTTAAACAGCATCATTATTGCTGAAACTAATTGTCTGGAATCAAATTTAGGCAAGCAAAATTGTAAGATTTTTTTTTTTTAAATGACATCTACAAACAAAACCAAATCTCTCTTACCCCTGATTTTAATGCTGTAGGGGCTTGCAGAGTTAATACTGATGCTCCATACCCCGTTCTGATTCTCTGAGTTGAGTTTAATTCTCCATAGATTCCCCACAGTCTGAATGCTACCTAGAGGACCATCTGTCACTGATTCTGACTGAGACTCACCTGAAAGAGACAAAAGACACGCAAAATTCAAATCTGTGATGCCTGCAACATGGTTTAATTAATTCATATTAGCATATTTACTAAACAGGACAAATTAGCGTGAGAGCGCAATTCCCAAATTTACAGACAAGGTGCACATTGAAGAATATAGGCACATCATCTCATTTCCGTAACAACCCCAGTAATTTAAGACATGCTTTTCAGGGGCGTTAAATAATGGTGCAAGTACCATAAGTTTGATGAGCGCAAACCTTAGTTACCACAATGCATGAATCAAATACTCTCTTCCCATAAAGTTTGCGTTGGAAGGGGAAACTCCGACAATATGAAAGAATGTCATGCGCTATTTCTTCATTGCGGAATTATCAAGGAATAATTTTATTTAATATTGTCTAATAATGTGCAGTTAGTGTCATATTGTCAATATATACAGTATGTCTAGCTCACCTGTTGGGTTGTAGAGGGTAAAGACTGGAGAGACCCCTGTGATATACATAGTCACATTGGACAGAGATGAATCCAGGACAAAAGAAAAGTTTTCTGCCTTTGCTGGATTTCTCATTACCTGAAGAACAGTCACCTTAAAAAAAAACAGGGATATGTGTAGGTATAAATCATGTTTATATAATATAAATTACACTATCTAGGGGTGGTTTCCTTGACAGGGATTAGCTTAAACCAGGAGTAGGCCTTGATTTAATTGGAAAAAATAACTAGTTTTAACGAACATGCCTTACTAAAAACTGATTACTGATCTTGGACTAGTCCAGTGTTACCAAACATTGTTACCAAAAATGATAATCAACTAGGCTTTAAGTTTAACTGTTGAAATGTATTTAAATCACGTCATAGTTTCAAACATAACAGCATTAAACACTTTCAATAGAGAAAATAAACATGCAAATTTATTATTCATTTGCAGTGACAAAAGTCATCATACTTTCTTTTTGGCTGGCTTTTTAGTTAATTAAGGTCCACTGTCTGTATTGGTTTTCTCTGCTGGTGCCGAATCTCCAGTTTTCTTTTCATTTCGTGCCCCAAACTTATCCATTGTTAACTTTTATACCTGCTACCGTCTATACATTTTGTTATGCTTCAGTTAACATTCCGACCTTAATTCATATCTCGTCAATGGCGGGGAAAGAGTTAATGATAAATACATTTGTGATGTGCCATCAGTTGTGGTCTTGAACGGTCTTGAAATAAAATTCTGAGTCCTCTTTGTCTGAGACCGAGACGAGAGCGAGTAAAAATGCAGTCGATTCCGAGACGAGACCAAGACCTTTAAAAAGTGGTCTTAAGACCAAGACCGTTCTCGAGAACTACAACACTACCACGTGGTTTTAGATGCGAAATGTGAAGCAAATTTGAAACAACTGAACATATGTGCTTGGCCATTTGAGCACTTACGAGACCGGCACCTATGTGTGTGTGCTGTAGCACTTCTATCTGTAAGACAACACTCGGTTCAAGTCAGAAATATTTTTGGGGTTATAATGTTTCCAGCTGCAGTGAAAACGTGTTATGATGGTGTCTTAACTCTTTCCCCGCCATTGACGAGATATCTCGTCAATCAAGAGAAAAACGCTTCCCCGCCAATGACGAGTATTTCCGTATTTCCGCAACACCGCTGTTATCCACTAGGTGGCGCCCTTCCGCAACTTTTTAAAACCCAAAGTATTGCCCTAAGGCAAGCTGCTGCATGTCCGTGTCTGTTTTAAAGATTGCTCTGAATGGGATCTCTATGAAAAGTCCATCACAAAAATGGAATTAGCTTTTTGCTCAAAATGTGGTGTTTTTGCAGAAACCTACCCATATTCAAAAGCTGATTACAAAAAAACTACTGAAGGTAGGATGAAAAGTTTTTTTTTTTTTTGAAAGCAGAGGGTCTGTTCTTTCATTTGGTATATTGTATGTTTATATATTTGAAGAAGAACATTTTCTGGAAGGCATTAAACTTTTGTGAAAATAATGAAATATGCTGGCACTGGCTGGCAACTTTTTTTTAAAACGCTGGCGGTGAAAGAGTTAATAGCGCAGATTGATACTTTATCGCAACCTTGAGTGATGAAGAGAGAAACATCTTGCCTCATTGTTCCACTAAGCAGAGGGTCATCACTGATAGCAGTTGCCTTCCCTTGCAAATACCTGTATCCCACTTACTCTGAGTCTGCTGGCCATTTGCGTTTACACAAACTTGAAGAACATATTGCTGGGCGAGATTGTATTTTGTATTTTTCATAGTTTCCACGGTTGTGCAGTGGTTATGACAACCGTCACAGCCCTAATGGGCACAAAAATGACCAAAATGTCCTCCCGTCCCACACTTTTAGAAACGCTGGACTAGTCTAATTCCTGTGTGGGGAACCGCCCCTTAAAGTTTATAATTTAAACCCATAAACCTAGATTTTGCATAATTACATGAATGTATTTACATTTATTCATTATACTGTAATTATTTTAAACATACCAGAGCAGAGGCAGATGATTCAGTAATGAAGGCTGTGGCCTGAGACAATGTACTCTTGGTGAACTCTATGACATGTCCCCCAGAAACATCTGCCAAGTCTCTGTACAGCTGTATTTCTGGCTGAGACATTCTTGTTGAGGAACGCTGAGATTGTGAGACGTGCCTTCTTTTGTGGAGTGAAAAGGTTTTTGTCAGCATAAAATGTACCTGTGTTTTGGGAGCACACAAAGCAAAGAGTCAAAGACAAAGATGCAAAAAATACAGATACAGTAAAAATACAGATGAGACCAAAATGTTTTAGCAACAGAGTTAATGCAACAAATAGGGCAGTGGTAACGCATGAATGAACTGCAGGCACTTACTCTTGACTTGGTATTTTCTATCATGGCTCGAATTGTGCTTTTTAATTGAAAGTCTTTGGCTCCAGCATCAGTAAACACATAAATGTCTGAAGATGGAGGAGCTTCTGCAAGTGCCATCTAAAGAACCAAATAACAATAAAAACTAGTAAAAGTACTAAACAAATTCTTTTAAAGTTAATTATAAGGCAGTTAAAATGCAGTCCTTTCACATTGGGGGCTATAAAGCAATGTTAGTTGCGATGATGTGCTGCTGGGTTATTGTTACTCAACCATGAGTTGAAACAACCCAGCAGTTGGGTTAAAACATGTTCTGTCCAATAGCGGCCCAACCCTGTGTTAAAACAACCCAGCGCTTTTTAGAGTTTATATACATACACACACAATAGAAATGCCCACCTGGAGTCCCGATAAGGACATTTCTGGTTTATCTCCTCCGTCATGAGCTGTGAGCAAGCTGATTTTTTCTTTGAAATACTCTGCATTTCGAGTCCTTATCAGTGGTCCAGAATCTGTAGTCAAACATATATATCTCACGAAAGTGAACAACCATTTTACTAAATCTTCTCAAGTGATAACACTATACTTTTATGCTGACCACTGGATGTTAAACATGGTACCTTATGTCAAAGAACTCTCTGAGGATTTGAGAATTAGAAATGTTGTTCTCCACAAAGATAGCCTAAGCTATGAAAAGATCGGTAACATACTGAAAATGAGGTACAGTGCAGTGGCCAGGATCATACAGAGGTTTTCCAAGACTGTTTCCATTCGGAACATGACTCACATGGCCCTAACTGAAGCGACAATGGTTTGAAAATAGGAAAAAGCAGTTGAGTAACCAATCCATGAGAATGCCACGGAAAAGAAAATCCGTGGTAGGGCCACAGAAAAATGCGGAGATCCGTGAGAATGCTATGGAAAATGAGCAAAAAATTCTGTGACTATCCCACGGAACTTTGTGAGACATAGTACTAGTGAACTTTTATCAGCTAATGAAGCAAAAATTATGAAATTCAACACATAATTTTAGAATTAAATAATAATAATTAATACGGTAGAAATATAATCTAACTGTGATATGTTACTAACTTCAACACAACATACATTTTACATGTACATTTACACAATACAGGGCTATAGACCACCAGAGCACCACCGCAACACAGTTTTGAAGTTGCCATGTCATATATAAAATAGTATAACAGGTCTACCTGGGTCATTAAATGGAACTAGGATATATTCTGGAGGTTTCTCTGCTGATGCTATCCTGCTGTCAATAATGTTAAAGGACACTCTCTTTGCCTCTTCGATGTCACCAAACATACTGCCTGTGGTGTCAATAACAAAAGCCAGCACTGACGTCTTGTTCATCCCCACCAATCTGAGAAAAATAAAGTAGGAAATCAATTACTTTACATACTTTTTTGTAAAAAAAAATAATAATAATAATAATAATTTGCAAAAGGCGAAAAAAGGGTTTTGTCCTTTAATCCAAATTCATCATTCAACATCATTGCAGTATTTTTTCATTAAAAAACCTTTTTTCACATTAAAACCTTTAAATGTCCTTTTCTTTTACACTGAAAAAAATGATTCATTGAATTTAATCAATTTTTTTAAGGTAAGTGGTTGCAATCGATTTATTTAAGCTACATTTAAACAAAAGTTTTATATTTTACTGTGCTTTACTAATCTTTTTTGTTTAGGTGTAGCTTGGGTGGGTTGGTTGCAACCACTTACCTTGGAGGAGTTGATTGAATTCAATGAATCATTTTTTTCAGTGTAGTCATGTAAGTAAAAATAGCAGGCTTAATTGCTGTAAATGTATGGATTATAATAAATGGGAGTGTACCATTCATCCCACCACCAGGTGACACCCTCTCCCCATCTGGATTATGGACACACACTCTACTTCAAAAAAAAAGGCAAAAAATGTTTTGTCCTTTACAAATTATATCTTTTTTTATACTTTTGTTATAGGCTCTTAATTCTAAATTAAGTATTTGTCAGAATTACTGACTACGTAAACAGTAATGCGATTATTTCCTCAGAGTAAGGACTTAAAAGAGGAACTGTATTTTATGGCGTGGTGGCACTTTTGGGAGTACTTCGACTCGGCGCAGTAACACCCTCCCTCTCCCATTATGAGAGTGAGAAGGGGAGCGGACTTTTCAGGCAAGTCGGAGTGCTCCCAAAAGTGCTATTACGCCGTGAAGTGTAGTTCCTCTTTTGAATTCGCTTGGAGGAGCGCTGCGTTTTGTTTTGTACCGCCAAACTTGCTCGTGTGGCTGCTCGTCTTGAATGGGAGGGGCGTTGGTGTGTTTGGTCGCTTCTGGCTTTGTCTCTGGATGGTGCCATTGAATGAATGGGGCTAAGCTAAATGCTATCGAAGCGTTGCAGCGTGCTCCAGCGCTTACGTGCACGCACACAGATGACAGAGGGATGTATCAACAATTCTTAGTTAAGGTAATAACATATTTTAATATTGAAAATGAGTAGACTATTCCTTTAATCTTAGTAAGATGTTTACATGATTGGCGGTACTGTAACCTTTACACTCCAGTTTACATGCAGTTTTTATTTTCTGATTATTCGAGCTGCCTTTAAGAACAGCAAGCTAAGTTCGTTTACCGTTAATTATTAAGACTAGGCAGGCAAACTCGTGAAATAGTGAAATTAAAATAATTCGCCATAATATGGTTTAACACGTCAATAGAAAATATAAAGTTACTAGAAATAAAGCAGTTATTAATTTTCCTAATGCATGGATGTTTGACCTTTACTTCCGTTTAAAACGTTATACATTTCGCAAAGGAGGTTTTTCAGCACTTTGTTCGAACAGCAACTCAGCGACCCCTCCCTCCGCAATTTGTTTTTTTTTAAAGCTGAAACGGGTCCGCGGTGTAAAAAGCAAAGGTTGAGGATCCCTGTTCCAATGGAATGGATTCTGACTAACAGCGCCTTGATAAGTGAACCGACAAATGCGCCAAATTAGAGAAAAAGTGGGTGGGTCCATTATCATTGGTCTAAAAAAGTGGGTGGGTCCTGTTCCGACGCCCATGATACTAGGTATGTTACTGTGAGAATATTTTACCACTGTTAATCGACGTGTGATCCTAACTTAAAAATATGTTCGTCCGCATGGACATTGAAAATTGTGAAGATTAATTAATATGATATGTTTTTATAATATAATATGTTGTATGTAAATATATGTATGTATATCTGAAGTTGTAACGAAAGTAATTCCCCCTGGGATTATAGTATTTCTGCTTCTGATCAATAGCGCATGCTGTATATTCATCTGAGAACTGATGACGTCTGTGTGTTTCAGACCCTGGCTGTGTGCACTGAAGTGTATATGACAATAAAGTAGTGAAACTCAATGTATTTATATTTAAAATGCATTTTAAATAGGCCTATATAGGCTCATAGGTTTTTGTTAAAAAAAAATTCACAGCACCCCCTGTTCAAAATGACTTCCAGCGGCCCTGATTCAGAAAATCGCCCAATGCAGGGCACGAATGATGAATTCGCATATACTCTCCACTGTTTTAATTTACTTTATTTATATAATTTACATTAAATGACAAACATGCATTTCGTTATGCGGTCCTGTGCTGAAAAAAACAATAAAACCATTACAGAAAATTCTAATGTTTTCCATTTAAATACCAATAGGAACCATTAGCTTTTACCATTAAAAACACTACACTGTAGTGTGTTTTGGGCCATATTCTATTAGAACCAATACATACCATTAGAGACCAACAAAAACCAATACACTGTAGTGTGCTTTGGGCCATATTCCATTAGAACCAATAAAACTCCCAATAAAACCAATGGTTTTATTGTTTTTTTTTTCAGCAGGTTAAAGACAGAAATATTATGACAGGGCCTGTTACAATTTTATACTGTATGCTGCTGTTGCCTTATTTGAGCTGTTTCTGGATGAAGTACTGCTGACAGTTCGTGTTGACAGAGTTCAGGGAAAACTTGAAGCAAAACTTGAAGCAAGATGCGTGACTAAAACACATGCCACTTCAGTTAGTGCGGTATAGATGCGATTAAAGCCTTTACATGGCCGCATAATTCGTTTAAAAACATTGTACGCCACCTCTTTTAATATGATTATACTTACTGCAGTTATGAGCTTAATCACATTTTTTTTTAAAGTGTTTTTACATGAAATAAAGTATAATTACAATATCGCCAAAATCCCATTATAAATGGCATTAGGAGGGTGCATGTAAACATGGTCAGTGTAAATCTATCTTATTGGGGCGGTTTCCCGGACAAGCATTAGACTAGTCCTAGACTAAAATAAATGTAAGAGCTGTCCAAACTGAAAACAACTTGCACCGACATCTTAAAATACATTAATGCTCATTGTTTTGCCTAAAAATTCACACTAGTTATATTTTTTTAACTAAACTAGATCTGGCTTAATCTAATCTTTGCCCGGGAAACCACCCCATTGTGTATTTATTTGTGCTCTGTTTTTGTCACACTTCCTGTCCAAGCTTAACCTGCTCTTCCACCACTACTAAAAAGATTACAAGTTCAGAAATCATCAGATTTCATAAATTAAAAAAGAAAATTCACTATGTTTTTCTTTTTTTTTTAAATGAACATCTCTGAATAAGGGTACCATACTGAAGAAATGCCTGGTTGCCTTTGGCCAGTCGAATATCTTCCAGCAATTCCATGGTGGCTCTGATGGCCATCTCTGCAGCACGTTGGTGATAGATGCCATGACTTGAGGTGATCTCATCTTTATTGATACCTCCAGTAGGTTCTTTAAAACTGGTCTTGTCAAATTTGCCACCGTGGCTACACTTGCCTAAAAAAAATAGAAGTTAAAGTTAAGTCTGCTCATCCTAAGATGTATTGATATCATGGTGTTTCATGACTGTATTGAGGATTTTTATTGGCTGCCAAGAGCAGCTCTAAACCCATAATACTGTATCGGAGGACATGCTTCCTTACCTTCAGGTTTGGATGAGGAAATCATGCTGAAATATCCTGAAGTTAGGAGGTTCTTTTCTTTTAACTCTGGGAGAATATTATCACTGCAGTTATTTCCATTGCAGTTTCTGCATGTTCTTGTGTTGGTATCTAGACATGTGTTTGTGTTGAAATAAACACAATGAACACAAGTGAAAAATTATTGAGATGTCTTCTTTGTTAATTTTAAAGATGTACAATAATAATTGTTGACAGCTTTTGTGTTACATTATCAATAATGTTAAAGTCCCCCTGTGGTGAAAATCAGGATGTTGTTATATTTCTATGGGGTGTTTTTAATATGCTTTAAGACAAACCATGTGCAAATTCATCATTCAACATCATTACAGAGTTTATATATATATATATATATATATATATATATATATATATATATATATATATATATATATATATATATATATATATATATATATATATATATATATAAATGTATCCAATGTATGGATTGTAATAAATTCATCCATTCATCCCACCACCAGGTGGCATCCTCTTCCATCTGGACTATGGACTCACACTACTTTCACATTCACTTCCTTTTCTGTTTATAGAGGATATGCAGACATGTTAAATAAGGAGACATCTAAAACTTTCTGGGAGGAGGCCCTCGAGGACCAGGATTGGGAAGCACCGTTCTAACCATTCACAGCCTATTCACATTTAAGTATGTTGAATAAACCATGGCAGGATTTATGTAAGGAATATTGACGACGGGCCGTTGATTTTTGAAAATAATGCACACCCAAGATGGTAAAGCACACCTCATATAAAATACATCATATATTGTATGTATGTAATTGTTAATTACCCATTTTAACTATGGCATTAACCAACTTTGTGTGTTTAGATTAGAACCACAAAGCATTTGAAAAAAAGTTTATGTGGGAACAATTGTCACTATACCTGCTATGTTGTCGATTATTTTGTCCCCATCAATGAGTTTGCTGAAAGGAACACTTTTATCCAGTTCCACCCAGTTACTGTGACTGTAGAAATCCTGTACATAAAAACACATCCATTTGCATTTCCTGTCAAATTTTCATAATGCAACAAACAGATATTATTTATTCATTTACAGGGACTTGTCTGACATGTCTGATTTAGACAGCAATAAAAAAATAGTTATAAGAATTTAACTCAGTATTTTTAAAACAAATTTGCAACTGAGATGCACTCAGCTAAAACCAATATAAACAACCCAGATTAGAATATGTTCACAGTTTCTATTGCTTGCGTATTGTTGTTGCCTGTACTGTGCATGGTTTTATGGTTTAGTTATTTGATAATGTCTTTGTTGTATATGGCCAGATGAAATTATGCCATACCCTAGGTTTTTGTGAAACGCTGCCACTGGTTTCAACCTAAAATGCAGTTTTTTTAACCCATTGTTGGGTCAATCCCAAAAATTTCCTGGGTTAATTTAACCCAAAGGTAGAGCTTGGCTGAATCCCAAACCGCCTACTTCCATACTATATAGTATGTAAAAAGCGCTACTTTGCGTACTATATAGTATGGAAGTAGGCGGTTTGGGATTCAGCCCTTGTCTCTTTTTGATCTAACACTGGAAACAACCCAGCATTTTTAAAATGCATGGTGCAAGAGTTTTTTTTTACCAAATATATATTTTACTGAATTTATTAGGACATTGACCAAATTGCTGAGCCTTTTCCCTTTTTTCAGAAAAGACAGTGAATAGTGACTGGAGAGTTTTTTAGAAGTGAAGATTTTTGCATGCACTTAGTAGCTTACTAAGAAATACAATTTTGTTAACATTTGTTGAATACCAATTAAATCACTGAAGTGACATTTGTGAAAATAAGAAATTTCAATTACTAATTACCTTTTTATTGCTATTAAACTGAAATTACTGAACCTAAACATAAGCACACAGGGTTTTGCATCTTAGCTCTTCAAATATTCTTACACACTGACTTTGTTATACCATACCTGTAAAGTATGACATATTATGCCCAAACTGATGCGGGCGAAAACATAGCTTTCCTCATCTATGTCGGTTTTTACTGATTTCAGGCCATGAGTAATAAGCTTCTGCCCTTCCCTGATTTTCTCAGCATCACAGTGCCGTTCAGGATGGATTTGATCTATGTCCACAAGAGCATTAGAATAAGATGTACTGGCAATAGCTGATTGAAAGCCATGTGTGGAGTAGACAGAATGTAATCCTGAGCAGGCTTGCTGAACAGCAAATAAAGTCAGGGTGTCGTCAATCTGTATATGGAAAGTGAAAACAATTGTAAAAATGCAAAAAATATGCATATATATACACATATATAAATCAAAATAAAACGTTTTTTTTTCCTTTTAGTATAAATATGTTAGGCTTAAAAATCACATTCCAACAGTCTAGTTTTTCAGAGTATGCACTGTGCTAGTGATCTTTGAATATTTTATTCCAAAAATCTTAAATATTGTGCCTTTAAACAATATAAGGATATTGTGCCTTTAAACAATATAAGGGTTAGAATAAATGACTGAATTTTTATACAATTATTTCATAAAATCAGTTTATTAAAATCCAGTCTTAACAGAAATAATGGTAAACAAATGTTGCTTGCTTGTCAATGTCTGTCCCCGAGTTCTGAAATAACCAAAACCCCTTGCACCTCAATGGATTACACTCCTACATTCTGGTCTTACGGTTAGCTTGAAGTCTTGCCCCTCAGCAATGGCTACGTCACGGCACACTTCTGCAGTCTTGCGGAGAATGGCCATCTCAGTGATTTGTCGATGGGTTAGGGAGCCCTCAGAAGTAAAGGGTTTGAAAGCTGTTGCCCAGGGGGGCTGAAAGGCCCCCCTGATGAGAAATACAGCCAAAAATATCAGCAACATCATGATGGTCCACAAGCACAGGTCCTATGGGAAAATTCACTCATTATTCATTTCTTAACATAGTTTTCAGATGAAAATATATAGAACCATATTAATCTAAAGTATGGTTTTTTGAGTATGTGCATTTGTGTTTCTTTCTGTAAAGTCAACTAAACATATCTGTTCACTGTTTATTGCCCAGAGTCGCCTTTTTTGTGTCATTATGTCAATTAATGCTGAAATACACAAAAGTGCAAGGTAGCTCTTGAGTAAAGTGGAGTGGCTGAATGACATTGAGTGTGAAGTGAAAGTACAGCTAACATGTTCAAAGTTTAGCAAGTCACATCTACCCCGTTTGAAATTAATAAACCCACATACAAAAAATACTGTATAAAGTTTGAAAGTTTGCATACAGTTTACATTCCCCTGATTTCTAAGTTATATTTCCTTCTTAAACATGCGTGAAAGTTTGTATATCAAAACTAGGGCTGTCAATAGATTAAAAAAATTAATCTAGATTAATCGCATGATTTCATGAGTTAACTGCGATTAATCGCAAATTAATCGCACATTTTTATCCATTCTAAATTTACCCTAATTTAACACATTTTTTAGGTTTTTAATATTCTAATCATATATACATATATAGATGCTTTATGCAAATGTATGTTAACAACAGCCTGTTTACATTTTAACAGAATCACCAGCCATTGTTTTGTATATGAATTTTCCTTCCAGAAAATTTTCTTTCTCCATTTTTGTTTGCTGCTGCATCATTTGTGACCTGTGCTGGCAAGTTGAGTCGGAATTAGCAAATTTAAAAAAAATAGTTGTTCATATTTTGACATTCTCTTTTAAAACATAGAACAATGCATGATTTGTTGAAATATAACAAAATATGACAGAACTACACGTGTTTGAAGTTGAAAGAGTCAAATTACCACAAACATTTCCACATCCATACATTATATTACCACATCAATACTTTAAAATCACTGGTAAAACTAATAGATTTAGCACACACAAAGCAAAAACATCATCAATGTATGTTCAACTTTTTTTCCTTTTGTTTGATTGACATTGAGACAGACTGCTTAAAATCTAAGTGATTTAATATAATGTTACACATCAGATATTTTTACCCAACAGTTAACCAAACATTTACTTAAAACATAACAGATTATAGAGCCTACCTGCCTGAATTCTTATCAAAACAGATATTTGTAAAACTGTAATTTTGTGTAGATGTCTATATATCCGGGTCGCGCACTCGCGCGTCTGTGTGCACGCGCTTCAGATATCAGTCAGTCAGCGTGAGGGGATCGCTTTTGAGTCTTGTCGCTCTTAATAACTCTTTAACATTAATCAGGTACCGAACTTTATCTCTCTTAATGACTCTTTTAACATCAAGCAAGTCCTGCAGTCTATTTTCTAAGTCATGCATAAAAGCGAAACCAAAATGAATTGAGCCGCATCTTTGTATTAGATTAAGCATTAGGAGGACGGTAACGTTACACCTCTCAGACGTATAAATAAAGATCATATCAGATGTCCAACGAGCATTTAGAGCATTGGATTTGGTAGACGATTTGCTTAATGTTCTTATTTCTATGAAAACCTTTTACTCATTTAGAGAGAGTCACATTTGTCTGCGTCTCTGTTCATTCAACTATGGGCTGGACCAAGGGTCAAACAGAAATTGCGCGTTGCGTTAATCTCCGTTAATAAAATTAGTGGCGTTAAAATGAATTTGCGTTAACGCGTTATTAACGCGTTAATTTTGACAGCCCTAATCAAAACTAATGTAAACTTTTGCTAAAATGTGTGTGATGCGTTGCTTACACTCTAAAAACAGAAAAGCATTTTTAAAAACAAATGTTAAAAACATTCTGTATTAGTTTACAGACAACACACTTAATGTATTGTCCCTAAAGTAATACATTGTGTTATTCTTAACACAACTTGGGTTGTCCCTTTTATTTATTTAAACAATAAACGACACAAATAGCATGACACAAACAATGTGTTAAAAATAAAAAATTTTAGAGTGTAGAATGAGTGCTATAATCAGTCAAAGATCATACATTGTCATGAAAAATCGGCATAACAGCTAAATGTTAAAAAAATTCATATACACCTTGAGCTACGTGAAATGAAAATGTATACTTTTCATTTGGTGTGAGTTTGCTTATAGTTAAGGAAGTGTGTGTGCAATAGAACCCTGCCCAAAACACAACAGAAAACTTAATGGATTTAAAGGTTTTTGGGCGGTTTCTCGGACAGGGTTTAGATTAATCCAGACCTAGACCTTACAATATTTAAGTAGTTTTTACAAACCCTACAAAATAATACTGGTGTGTATCTTGAGACAAAACAGTATTCACAAATTTATAATTTTCTCTTTATAATAATAGCCTAATTCACTTAAGCTATATTTAGAAAAAACACAGTAACCAAAAATTCAAAACTAGGCCATGCATTCACTGAAAAAAATGATTCATTGAATTTAATTAATTTTTTATGGTAAGTGGTTGCAATTAGGGATGGCCCGATACCGATACTGGTATCGGGGATCGGGTCGATACTGTCCTGATATACTCGTACTCGTAAAAATTCGCCGATACCACGTACATTTTGCTAAACGAAATTTGCCGCCGCGAGTGCTTTGTCAGTTAAGAGGGGAACTGAGGAATAATGTCGGCGGTTTGGGCTCATTTCAAGATAAGGGATGATGACAGCAGCAAGGCAGACTGTAAGTTATGTTCAGCTAAGGTGTCGAGAGGAGGAAAAGAAAGTACATCGTTTAACACCAGCAATCTCATTAAACATCTGAAGACGCATCATAGCGCTGAATACGCACAGTTTAGTAAAGCTAAAGCAACTCAGCAGCCAACATTAACACAGGTTTTACAGAAGCGCGAGAAAATGTCCAGAGATAATCCACGGGCACTAAAAATAACAGAGGGAATTGCATACTTTATTGCACTCGATGACCAACCATTGTCGGTTGTTGAAAATACAGGATTTCGACATCTACTTGGCATACTGGAGCCGCGATACGAAATTCCCAGTCGCCATTACATTACAGACGCTATGCTACCTAAAGTGTTTAATGATGTGAAAAAGCACGTCAGTGGCCTTTTGCGGGATGTTTCCGCTTTTAGCTTTACAACAGATATTTGGTCAAGCAGTGTCTGTCCTACGTCTCTTCTCAGTTTAACTGTACAATGGCTTGATGACGACTTTACTCTTCGCCAAGCCACCTTACAAGCAAAGCCATTTCGGGGATCGCACACCAGCCAAGCCATAGCAAATGCGTTAAATGGGATGCTTCAGACCTGGTGCATTCCGAAAACCTCTGTCCACGTTGTGCTACGAGACAACGCAAAAAATATGATTAAGGGAATGAATGATGCTGGACTCCCCAGCCTACCTTGTGCCGCTCACACTCTCCAGCTGGTGGTCCACGAGGGCCTTTTGTCACAGAAAAGTGTTGCTGATGCGTTGGCTATCGGACGCAAAATCGTGGGCCATTTTAAACATTCTCCTCTAGCCTACTCCCGCCTCGAAGACATTCAATTAGAGATCGGTCAGCCTGCAAAACGACTACAGCAGGACGTACAGACCCGCTGGAATAGTACGTTTTACATGATCCAGTCTCTGAGCAGAAACGGGCTCTGGGAATTTTTGTGTCCGAATATGAACTCCCTGATAATCTCACGGCTCACCAGTGGGCACTGCTGGAGAAGATGATGACTGTTCTGGGTCCGTTTGAGGAGTTAACACGAAAAGTTAGCTCTTCTGATGCTATGGCAGCAGATGTGATTCCTGCTGTCACTGTACTGCAGAGATTTCTGTCTAGAGAGACCGACGATGACCATGGCATCAAAACTATGAAAGGGACCTTAGCTGCAGCTGTCAAAAGGCGATTTTCTGATGTGGAAGAACAACCTATCTATAGCATCGCTACTCTACTCGACCCCAGGTAGGTGTGTGTGTGTGTGTGTGCGTGTGTGTGTGCGCGTGCGTGCGTGCGTGTGTGTGTATGCGCGTGTGTGTCTGTGTATGCGTCTGTGTGTGTGTCTGTGTATGCGTGTGTGTGTCTGTGTATGCGTGTGTGTGTCTGTGTAAGCGTGTGTGTGTGTAGGTGTGTGTGTGTGTGTGTCTGTGTGTTAGGCTGGTTAGAGAGTTGAAAACTAAAAGTCGCCTATGTCTTGCTGAAAAGTAAATTTTAGTACTTCATTTTCATGTAATACATTTTTTGATTAGGCTGTTATTTTTTTAATAGCCAAAGTGGTATCATGTATGTAGGCAAACATACCTATTGTCAGAGAGCCTCATTTTTTTTCTCCCTCTGTTATAGGTATAAAAACCGCTTTTTCTCAAACACTGACACTGCTGCAAATGCCAAGGAGATGCTGATGCGTGAGCTGTTGAGTTCGTCTGGAGAAGAGGAGGATCATGACCTGCACGAACCTCCTGCCAGAAAACCACGCAGGGACCAGGCAAGCAGCAGCCTGGACAGTATATTTGATGAAATAGCAGATGAGCAAGCACTGGTCTTGCTAAACAGAGCTCAAGTAGGTTCTACTGCACAATTAGAGACATACCTAGGGGAGACCACAATTTCCAGAGAAGACAAACCACTACAATACTGGGCAGTTAACAAAATGCGCTTTCCTACTCTGGCCAAAATGGCATCCAGATACCTCTCAGCACCATGCAGTAGTGTTGATAGTGAAAGGCTGTTCAGCTCTGTGTCACATATTGTGAATGAAAGCAGAAACAGAATCACAGCAGATCATGCAGAGATGATTTTGTTCATCGAAAAGAACCTGCCTCTCATTCTCCCAAAAAGTACTTAAAGCTAGTTCAGATCACATTGCTGACTGAAATGTTTGTTTAATTGAAACATGGGAACTGTTACTGTGCCAAAAAGTTTAATTGAGACTGCAATAGCTACATTAATGTTTGTTTAATTGAAATATGTAAATGTTTAATTGAGACTACGCAACAGTTACATTGAAATTTTGTTAAATTGAAAGCTGGAGATGGTGGCAATTAGTTTCATTGCTAAATATTTGAGTTGACGTTGTTGACTGTACAATATGTTTTATTGATATTTTGTCAGTTGTGAAGACTGAAGATTTGTGAAGAGTGCCAGTGTTGAGGCATTTTGTTTACACAGAAATATAATTTATTTTTGAAATCGCCTATATTTATTATTTTACTCATTATTACTTATTTTTAGACTTGTTAAAACAAGCAGAGAAGAAAATAAAACAGCCTTCTAATCTGTGTTCTAAAATGGTGTTCTGCCTTCTTTTTTTTGAGCCTAGCTACTTTTGCGGTAGATATATCGGTACTCGGTATCGGCAAGTACACAAATGTAAATACTCGTACTCGTATCGGTTTTAAAAAAATTGTATCGGGCCATCCCTAGTTGCAATCAATGTATTTAAGCTACATTTAAACAAAAAAGATTAGTAACGTAAAATAAAATATAAAACTTTTGTTTAAATGTAGCTTAAATAAATTGATTGCAACCACTTACCTTAAAAAAATGGATTAAATTCAATGAATCATTTTTTTCAGTGTTGTAGGCAAATAAATATACTACAGTAGATGGTAAAAACACAGAGCTAATGCTTCCACCAAGATTTTTCAGGATGTAAAAAGTAATAGAAGATAGTAGAACTTCAGTAAATAAAATAAAAGCATTTATATAATCTTTTATAAACCTTTTTTTGTTGTTGATTGTACAATGTCGTGTCAATCAGGCTGTAAACTATACTATAATTTCTATGTACAATAAGTATATGAGAGATATCTTGGCTGAGGCTTAAAGAATATCATATTTACTTTTTAAAAAACTAGCTTGACAAAAAAACCTTAACAATACACTTGACTAAAGTTAACTATGACTCACTTGACTTGGAAAAACAGAGTCTTCACAATCAGCACAAAACAAACAATGACAGCAAACACAAAGGCATTAAATAAGGGAGCAATCAAGAGTGCAACAGGTTACAATCATGAAACAATAATGAGATAATTAACTAGGAGACGAGGGGCAGGAGACGAGACAAACAAACAAAGGCCATGTGCTACCACACAAAACATGGACCTGACTCACACTGAAAAAAAAATGATTCATTCAATGTACTCCATTTTTTTAAGGTAAGTGGTTGCAATCAATTTATTTAAGTTACATTTAAACAAAAAAGATTGGTAAAGTAAAATAAAATAAAAAACGTTTGTTTAAATGTAGCTTAAATAAATTGATTGCAACCACTTACCTTAAAAAAATTGAGTAAATTGAATGAATCATTTTTTTTCAGTGCAGGACTAGGAATAAAACAGAAAGAAGAAGAAGAAATTAAGAGACAAAACTGTTCGATTCCAAATATGAATGGTTTAATTTAGCATTAAGTTGTGATTCATTCAGATGTATGAATACAGACCGAAGCTAGATCACACTAGCATATTCGTGGCTTACAGACAGGGCCAGATGGAATTTGCTGACTTTTTTGCTTTTTCTGTGTGAAATGTTTTGGAAAAATGATTTTAAATGTTTTAAAAAGATTTTAGAGAATTTAAGCTGTAAATATTAAAAATGTGCATCTAAAATAGTAACTTTTTAAAGGCTTACAATAAAAATGCATACACCAAACCAATGAGTCCTCTGAATTAAACTGGAGCAACATGAACCAAATAATGTGCATGTAAAGATAGTAAAATACTTTACATAGGGGAGAGTGGGGTGATTTGTGCCAGGGGGGAAGTTGTTCCACCCCTTGATTCTGGAAAACCATAGAAGAAATTGGTCAGGTGACCACATAATTTTGAAAAACCATCAATTTAACTTATCCTCAAAAAAAGTTTTTTTCCTTTAAAAATAAAATTTTGATGATTAAGGTTTTTTGATTGTAGTGTCTAAACAATTAGCAGTTAGCATAATGTTAGCTCTTAACTGCTGGATCATGCTTAATTGTTCAGACTTGTAGGTCTGGGGTGATTTGTGCCAAAGGGCCTGGGTTAGGTTGTTCCAGAGGTGATGTGCTCAAGAAACTACCTACACCCCAAAAACTTGGTGGCACATCTTTTTGTGTCATTTTATGTATTGGTTTCTCAATTTTTTTCACTTTTTTACCATTATTGCTTGGATATGTATTGCACGAGATTTCACACTACATGCTATTTATACGCATCTCTATGAGACTGAATGATGAAAATCAGTAGGAGAGATGAGCAGTATGGCCGATTTCATAGTATTCCAAAAACAGTAGGATATCAGTACCGAGATGATCTACAGTACCATACTACTTCTAGCAAGATTTTGAAGTGTGCATTCGATGGGCACTTTACTATCCTGTGACCCCCTGGAGAGAAGTCACCCAAAAAAGAAGATGGATGAGAGACATTGTCATATAAAAAAATGACGGACAGCGGTAATGCGGCTCTATTGAAATGTAAATGCATAAGAAAAACAGTTGTTCCTTATGGTTAAATGGAAGTCACTTGTTGTTAAGACTACTGTACGTATTTTACTTGATGTATCAACATGGCTTGATGGCAACATGGATGTAGTGCATTCAAATTTCATCCATACTCTCCATGTTCATACTAGAACATACTGTTTCAATGGTCTATGAGTAGGTACTTAGGTCTTATTCAGTACATACTGTCACAGATTTCGGACGCAGGGTTAGGGTAACATTAGTATAGTCTCACCCTGTCTACTTTGAAACGTATAGCATGAAGCTCAGCTAAGGTTACTGTATAAGTGTTTTGAGTAAGCAGCACACAGTTTTGTACACCTTTTTATTAACTTTTAAATGTTACAATATTTTTAAAAAGTGTCTTAGAAAATCACACATAGAAAAAATGCAGGTACTTCTCAGTTATATAGACTATCAAAGACTAAATAATGCAGTAGCCTACTAAAGCCAGCCAACCTATGGTATATAAGCATGTAAACTACAAAATTGTAAAAGTAAAACATCTTATACTGTTATAGCTTTTAGGCAGACATATTTCTTTGTTAAAGAAATTAATTTAAAACATAACATTGAATTGTGCAGAAGGGATGATTTTAATTTTTAGGTTAATTTGTTTCAGTATTTGTAGCGTTCTCAAAAACAAGCTGTGATGCAACAACCTGCATTGGATCTTAAAAAATGTACTGCATGTGCAGATACCACACAATTTTCAATATTTAGTCCATTGATGAGTGGGTTCATAAAACTTTTAAATGAATGTCCTTCAATATAAATTCATTAACATTATAAGAAATGCTAATCCTTGATATATACTGTATCTTGACGGAGATATATACCTTACAATAGCATCTTGTTATTTTAAAACATTTTTATGGGATTCCGGTTACTCTCCATTACAGCAAAAGAGAAACGAATAAGCCAATGAGAGCCAGAAACATGGAGAAGGACTGCAAGCCACTGAACTTTATGCTTGTAGCTGAGGCAGTGAGTCGAACTGTGGCATAATTTAGATCAGTGGATCCTGGAGCTTCTGCCTCAACAATGAGTGTAACATCAGTCCCAGACTCTGTGTTGGAAGGCACGGTCAGCGTTCCTGTCCCCTGAACACTTCCTCCTGTCGACACATTCAGGGAACTGGGGACAGTCACAGTGAAGCCGTTGCTTGTCCTGGCTCGGATAGTGTAGTTACCTGCTGTAGTATTAGTGGCCACTGTAAAGTTGAAACTGAAAGAAACTCCAGAAATTGTAGTGGTCTGTGTATCAACCTGTGGATGATGGGAAATGTGTCTCAGACAGTAATGCATCTTGACAGCTTTTTGACGATCTTGTTTTAAATTAAGCACTGAAGTTAAATGCAATAAATTTAGTAATACATTTTAAATTGTTACATTTACATGTATGCACAAAGTGACATGCAATGCATGCTACAGGTAGTTACAGATCAAACCCATGACCACAGCGTTGTTACCACCATGCTGTTTGTGTAAAGACCCACTATCTGTTAATCTATTTCTTAACCTTACCGTGAGAGCTATTCTTGATCCTTTATGATAAATGGATGATTGCCTTTGGAATCGAGTAGATGGCAATGAGCTATTCAACAGCCCTTTAAGTAGGAGCCCAAATTCACCCTCTGGGATTCTGTTTAGGCTAACCAGGTAGTCTGTACCACCCACTAATGTAACGTTTCCATTAACAACACTGGATCCTGAAGCATCAACTAGAAGTACATCAGTCACTGTGGCCGATTCACCTCCAGACAAAGAGAGAGACAGGGTGGCATTCTGACCTGATAAACAAATCACACAGACAAGTCCAAAGCCTTTACACTTCATATTTACAGAAACAATTAGATTAGAATAGAACAGAATGCTATTATACCAATAGAAGGGCGAGTAAAGATCTGTCCCCAAGAGTCTCCATGACCTCCCAGACTCATCTCCACAAAGTAAAAGAGGATGTCCACAGAACTCTGACCTATGATAACAATTAAAATATTCCAGTTTATACCAGTTTAAATACATTTTAGCCTCTTTGAGCACATATATTCTCTGTGAGGCTATTCAGAACTATACAGAACTATACAGTAGTTCAATAATAAATGGATACAAATGTCTAAATATGTGAGAATAACAGCACAATTATGACAGCTTTTTATATGTAAAAAATGTGACCCAGTCTGTAATAACAAAACTACAATTTCAAAATGAGATAATGAGCATCAAAGTCTGATTTTAGCCATTCATTTCATTATGTTTTCAATCTTTGACGTGGCCTTATTCAATCAATATTAAAGATATGAACACAAATACATTTGACACACAATTTTTAATAAGACAATCACATTTTTTTTGGCAGCCAGCAATCATTCGTGTGTTTAAATCAACAGCTAGAATTACGCTAACGTTAGCTATTTTCATATTGTTAGTGCTGAGGGGTTAGTTGCAACACAGCGTTAAAATTAACCCTGCTGGGTCAAAATATTTTCAAGCCAACCAAAAAAAGTTGCTAAGAGCTGCAGACATATTTCAAAATGATGCTATGTTTTAGTCAATAAGACACTTATTAATATGACATAGCATTGGATTTGGTGGGCCCTATTTTAACGATCTGAAATGCAAGTGCGAAACGCAAAGCGCAAGTAACTTTGTGGGCGGATCTTGGGCGATGTTGCTATTTTCCCGGCGGGAGAAATAAATCTTGCGCCAGGCGCAAATCAATAAGGGGTTGGTCTGAAGTAGGTTCATTATTCATAGGTGTGGTTTGGGCATAACATCAAAAAAACCAATCAGAACGCTATCCAACATTCCCTTTAAACGCAAGGGCGCAAGTTCCATTGCGGGTTGCTATTATTATGACGGATTTACCAGGCACACGCCAGGAGCGGTTCACAGCCGAGGAGACTGACATTCTTGTAAGAGCAGTCAAAGACAGAGAAGTTGTTTTGTATGGGGATAGAAGAAATCCGCACAAATCAGCGTCGGTTAAACAGGCGTGAGAGGAAATAGCCACAATTGTCTCATCAGCTGGCATCCCCATCGTTGCACCAAGCGCTACAATGATGTCAGGAGACGGGGGAATCTCAAGCTTGCCAGCATAAATCGGGCACGCTGTGTAACGGGAGGTGGATCTGTCTCTACACATGACCTGACGGCAGCAGAGGACATCATTGCGTCCACCCTCACCGCTGAAAGGGTTTGGGGGCTTTGAAATCGGACACAAGAAACGCAAGCAAGGTCCAACCCCACACTGTAAAAAATAAATTGTTGGCTCAATGAATTATTTTTTAGTAACTAGTTCCACAGAAATTTTACGTTCACTCAATTTCTGTCTCCAAAGTGTTACCTGGATTGATGTTTTTTAGTTGGCCCAAATTTGCCTCAAATATAAAAAAGTATGTTGGCTCAATTAGCTTTATAGTTCATTCAACTAAAATGTTTTAATCAGTTGAATCTTTAAAAACTTACAGCAACGACTCTGTCAATTAAAATTTAAGTATTTACTCAATGTTTTATGTGTTACTTCAATTAATATTTATTATTTGGGATTTTTTTTATAACATTTTTAAATGATTTACCAAATAATTTATGCTGGTGTTGTAAACAAAATAATTAACTTCAGTCACATAAAAACAAAAGCTTTTTATTCACTTATTGACTTATGATACAGACTGAACATACAGAATTAAGTCTTCTTTAAATAGAGGGCATAAAACAGTCCAAAAAGCCTCCAAAGTCAGTCAGAACATCTCCAGGGCCATTTAGGAGACTTTCCTCAGCCAGTCCAAGCGGAGACTGTCTCGCTATGTATCCTTCTGGTCTGCCTCTCTCACATCATCTTCGCTCTGGTTTGATAAACAGAGGAATATAAACACACACACATAACGTTACATAAATAACATGTTTAATATAATAAAGTTTGACGGTGAAAGACTTTATTCCCTTAATAACGTTAATGTTAGGCCAAATTTCCCTCAGCCATCACACATAATTAAACACTAGTGGGCGGTTTTCTCGGACAGGGCTTTTCACTGACTAAAATAACTTACTGACATCTCTTAACATATGAGTGCTATTGTTTTGTCTCAAAATGCACGCCAGTATTGTATTATATAAGGTTTGTTTGTAAAAATGTCCCAATTATAATAAAGACCGAGTTCTAAACTCTGTCCGGTAAACCAACCCTATATCCAGGCTTTTTATCTTAACTAAAATAGCTCCACTTTACTTCGGACACAACATAACACACTTCTAATATATCTTTACAAAAATATCATTACAAAAACGTCGAGTATTTGCGTCTTTGCCAATTAATATATTCTAAAATTAACATTTAATTACAAACACTTACCTGACGTGAACTTGAGGAAACGGCTGATGACTTGTGTCCTTCCTTGTGTGAATCAGTAAGTGATTCCAGCTGTTGCGTGCGGATTGATCTCAGATGAAATGACCTGTGATCCAGATCCTTCCGATTTATAACATTTTAAATTAAAAATACACAGACGCACGCGCATACATACATACATACATACACACGCGCGAGTACGCGCGCGCGCACACACGCACGCACACGGGTACACACACGGGTATATTTAGAAGTTTTAAGATTGTTATGATATTGGGACTATTTCTCCACTCGCACCTTCAGCTCTGAAGTTCAAATTCGCAGGCAGTACGCAGCCCAGTTATAACAAATGTGAAAGATATGAAATATCATTCAACAGCGATATCATTTAAGTGCAATCCTAAAATATGATTTAAAACATACCGGTAAACCTTTTATTATTAAGTATAAGAAATTAAAATGAATTAAATCGCATGTTTAAACGCCACAGAGATATCAGAGCCAGCAGTCGATTTCTGATGGGCTTGCCGAGGCGAGGCTGCGCTGGGCGGGGTGTGAGCACTTAAGTGTCTGTGATTTTCTGGAGCTCATCTGGAGCTCTTCTCCGTCCGAAAGTGTCCGAGCACATTTTTAAATAGACGCTATATATATTAACCGACCGCATATTTAAACTTAAAGCACATACATTCACGCCTGAACAACTCTTAAAATTACATTTTGTTACCAAATAACAGTAATATTATGAGCATTTTGTTGTCAGGAAACATAGCTGTCATAAGTCCACATATTGACCAGATTTGTCTTAATTAGTTCAGTCAACATAGCCATTCTGAATGTTGACTGAATTTGAAAATAACAATTCACTTAATGTTTTAAACACAGATTTATGTCAACTTAAAATAATATGTCTACTCAACTAAGCCCAAACAAGAAAATTGGTTTAACTTATATATTTTTGCCCTTCCAACATTTCATTAATTGGATTTTTTACAGTGCAAAGTACACTTACAAATCAAGTTCATATACATTAAGGTTTCATATGAAAACATTTTAATTATTATTTACATAAAATAAACATAATACAGCCACACAACAAACTTATGAAAATATTTTAGTCGTTATTTGCATGATAATTTTTTAACGCAGCCACACAATAAATAAAATCTATCACCACAATGCTCCCCATAATGATTTCCCTTATCTCATGTGTTAATATTTTTTCTTGTAACAATTTATGATTTGCAAAAATAACTGTTGCATCTGTGTAGATTAGATAAGCAAAGTGTGTGCGCGTTGTGCACGCTATACATTATGGTCAAGCATGCGCCCTTAAAATAGCATAATGAACCACGCGCGCACTGACTTTAGACTATTTTTTTTTGGTCAGTGGTGCAATTGTTTTTTGAAACTGCAAAATGGCATCAGGGATGGTTTGCGCCAGAACACGCCTCCTTTTTTGCCCTGAACTGCCCAGGGAGCGCAAGTTCATTCCCTAGTTTGTATTCCCTAGTCTGTGGGGCCACCAAAACACTTGTTCATCAATAACATTAACATTATACTTTTCCAATAATGTGCGGGAGATCGTCTTTTGGCAGCGTGAAAAAAAATACCTTTTGTAATCTGCTCAAAATGACATGTATACACTTGATCGGATGGATAACTGAAACTGGGACGCTCTGCGCATGTGCCATCTTTTATTTTTTAATGGCGGTTGGCAAACCCACTGAAAGGTGCATTTCCGCCACCTACAGGACGGGAG
The DNA here is from genome assembly GCF_027580225.2 of Misgurnus anguillicaudatus. Taxonomy (NCBI): domain Eukaryota; kingdom Metazoa; phylum Chordata; class Actinopteri; order Cypriniformes; family Cobitidae; genus Misgurnus; species Misgurnus anguillicaudatus. The sequence goes on from NC_073339.2 coordinate 18,199,621, forward strand.
TGTGGAGCAAATGCACACATGCAATGACGTAGAATTGCCGTAATGACATGTGACGCAAATAACTCGAGTTTGTTTTGTTGAAGGAATTCGTCACAAGAAGTGATTGTCTTGTTAATCTTGTTCCTATTATCCTTCCAATTCCCCATAAAGTGATACAAGACAGCGTTGTCCGGTCAGTCCATGATTTTTTTTATTATCTGATCCACAAACGCGTGTGGAAACAGCGTGAAACTATATTTGTGCAATGTGCGCATGTCAAATGATCAAATCTGATGTAAATTTTGAGTCATATAAACACGCACATCAATCCGATCACATTTTTAAGTGTTCATGTAAACGCTATGATAGGATTTATTAATCTGAAGGATTTTAATCCAATGGAGGCAAAATGTGTCCATGTAAACATAGCTAGTGTAAACAGTCCATGTTACAACTAACCCGCATTAGTTTTTTCCCCGTGCACCCATATTATATTGCTGTCAATTGAACATTCTAAAAGTCTCACATTGCACCTTTAAATGCCAATTTATGCCTAAAGTTACAGGCATCATGCAATTAAAACGGGTAACGCAGTCTTATAAGAAAATAACAAATGACCTGGAGGAAAAAACATTCAGCTGCAATATACATGGAGATATCAAATCACATGCAGAAAATTAAAACTTTACCAGTGACTTTCAGGGTGTAGGAGCTTGTGGAGTTAACACTGATGCTCCATTCCCCTGTCTGGTTGTCAGACTTGAGTTTTATTTTCTTTAGATTCCCCACAGTCTGAATGCTACCAAGGCTGCCATCTATCATTGAATATGACTGAGACACACCTGAGAGGAACAGAAACACAATGAATCAGCCAAATTGATGTCACAGTTATGATTATGTCAACCCTATATCACGAAACCGCGCGACCACTTCACGCATGGACCAGCGCGACAACGTCACGCTTTGCCGCGTTTGAGCGTGAGCATGTCACGCTTTTCTGTTTGTGTCGCTGTCGCGTGTTGGTTGCTCAACTTGTTTGTCCTGTTTTCAAACCATTGTCGCTTCGGTTTTGGGTTAGATGTTGTGGTTGTGTTATATTTAGCTTTAATTATTTTTAAATTTAAGTATTTGTTTATTAAATAAAAAGATACAATACTTATTCTTTTATATTTTCTAAACTTTAACCAATTGTCACCTGACGTTGGGGTTAGAGTTTGTTTAGGTAAGGGTGTCATTTTATGTAAATCTAACCCTAAACCGAAGCGACAATGGTAAGAAATTAGGACAAAAAAGCTGAGCAACCAATACGTGACAGCGACACAAACAGAAAGCGTGACATGCTCACGCTCAAACGCGGCAAAGCGTGACGTTGTCGCGCTGGTCCATGTGTGAAGTGGTCACGCAATTTCGTGATACTGGGCTGGATTATGTACATCTGAAGTTAACATGCATACCATAATTCAAAAGTTGTGAGTTATGTGTTGTTCTGTTCATATTGGCTCACCTGTGGGGCTGTTGATGGTAAAAACAGTCGAATCCCCAGTGATGTAAACAGTCACGTTAGACAAAGATGAATCCAACAGAAAAGAAAAGTTTCCTGCATTTCCCGCACTTCTTGCCACCTGAAGAACTGTGACCTTTGAGGTAAACAAGGACATGTCATGATTTTAGCACTTTTACAAGAAACCGACATAAAAAATGTAAAGCATAACAGGAATTAAATTTCCAAAAAAATATTTTTAAATAATATTTTCCAAAAATCTGTTAGATTAGCATAAGATTGATAAGATACGTGAAGGTCTAATTACTTTATGTATGTTTTTACATTATAAAATACAATGGTAATGACTGGATTGGATACTTTTAATATAGTGAGTTTATGTTAAAACATACCTGGCCAGAGGTAAATGTATCCGTAATGGCTGTAGAGGCCTCAGAAAGCGTAGTGTTTGTGACTTCTAAGGTTTGTCCACCGGAGACATAGGCCAGGTCTCTGTACAACTGTAGTTCTGATTGAGTCATCTGACTTGATGAGGAATTCTGGGAGTCTCCACGTGATGAGATGGAGGTGGGCAACAGGAAAGTGATCTGGATGGTGGAAAGAAAGAGACATATTGAGGAATTTAAGATGCAAATTTCAAATCTGTAAAATCACTCAGCATAACAAAATTAATAAAGACGGCACTGATCATGAAAGTTATGAAGGAACTTACTATGGATTCAGTGCTTTCTATCATGGCTTCGACTGTGCTTTTTAATTCAGGGTCCTTTGCTGAACCATCCGTGAAAACAAAAATGTCTGATGATGATGGAGCTCTTGTTAATGCCACCTGGAAACCCATAAACAATAAAAGAGAAAAAAATAGATTATAATTGTTTCATAACTTGCTTTCCCTCTTGCTATATTATGAAAATCAAATCTACCAAACCTAACTTTTATAATATCTTAAACAGATATGTTTTGGTAGTAGTTTCAGAGTGTACTTACTTCATTGTGTACAATTAGACTTTTTCATGCAAAATTAAACTGTACATCGCCAAATAAATGTACTGTACAAACCAGCAGTCCTGATAAGCACATCCCTGGAAAGTCTGCCCCACCAGATGCTGAAAGTGAATTGATTTTCTCTTTGAACTTATCAATATCGCCAATCCTTGTCAGTTGGACACCTGTAAGTATGAGACACATTCACACATCACCACAGAGCTTTACAAAAACATGAACAACATGCACTGATCATAAACTGTGCATGGTTTTTTTATATTACACGTTTTAAGATGGACACACAATAGACCTACCTGTGTCATCAAATGTTATTAGCATGTAATCTGTAGGTTCTTCTGATGTTCCTTTCCTGCTATCTATCATATTGATGGACACTTTCTTGATTTCAGCGATGTCATTAGACATACTGCCTGTGATGTCAATCACAAAAACCAGCACTATGGTACGACTGAGGCCCAACAACCTGAAGTAGATGGAAGATTGCAAAAATGAAACAAACAAAATAAGATTAAGGAAGAGCTTAGCCTTACAATGACCATTCTGCCATGATCTACACACACTTATTTATTTATTGTTGATGTGGTACAACAAAATCAAAAACGTGATACATGCAGAATATTTTAATATGTTAGATCAGAATGGGCAGTAGTACAGACAGAGCTATAACAGAAATAAGCATTAAATGTGTATTATATCTAACACAAGGCTAAATAATCCATACCGAAGAAAGGCTGTTTCTCCCGCAGCCTTTCTAATGTCTTCCAGTAGCTCCATGGTAGCATTGATGGCCATGTTTGCAGCTTTAAGGTGAAGGAAGCCATGTTCTGAGTTGACGTCATCCTTATTGATGCCTCCAGTGGGATCTTTTTTGCTGGTTTGATCAAAGGAGCTACCATGGCTACATTTGCCTGAGAAATATATATGTACCCAGTGTGTTTAAAACAATCTTACATTGGCCGATGGCCTAGCAGGGCTATTCAAATTCAAAGTGTTTAAGTCCTGTTCTTATTGTAACTTTCAATGTTACAAACCAGAGACTAATGCAAGCCAAATAGTAATTACTTTATAATAAGTTTGGTGTTTATATTCATCAAACAAAACAAGCAAGTGTAAAGTTAGAAGAACAGTTGTACAGCTAAACTATCACATGTGCCAGATCAGAAAAAAAGACAAAGCAGCACTTAAACACCTCAGTGCTAATTCATGTACCTGCAGGTTTGTATGTATATCCAGGGATAGCGCTGAAATATCCAGAAGTTAATATCTTCTGCTGCAGGACTTCTGAGAGAATGTTATCAGTGCAGTTGCCATCTACACAGCTTTTGCATGTCGCTGTTTTGGGGTCTAAAGATATTCAAACATTTTATAAGTGCATGTGCGTACTTAATATTTAAAGGGTTTAAACATTTTTCAACAATTACAATCAGAATGAACAATCTCAGTTATTGTATTCATAGTTCACCAGTAAAGACTACTACAGCATCCAATAAACTGTACCAGAAGCGTCATGCCCATTCAAACTGAGGGGGCACGTGCCAAATGGATTTTGAGGAATTAAAAACATGTAAGAAGCGCTCACAACATTTCCAAACCCCAGTACGGTAATGTGCAGTTAACCTCCTCTGTTTAGAAAATGTGACCGTCTCAACGTTAAGTTAGTAGAGATTTCTAGATTCATCTTCTTGGTACAACGCCAAAGTTCGCCAGACCTGGTAGCCTTTATCTGATATAACACTACAGATCATATCATATATTTAACTGCATGAAAATCATGCAGTTTAGTAAGGCATAAATAGAGGAGCTTTTAAAGAATCTAATAAAAGTGGTGCAGGGGTTTATATAATTATATATATTTATATTTAAAAATAATAAAATGTATTATTATGAAAAAAGTGTTTGGCATTTGGTGCAAATGCTTCATTCTGACATGTGTTTATGGCATTTTGAATGCAGTGTTGCATTTTGAAGGAGATGTGTGCTATTATTTGCAAAAGTGACCTACTATGATAAATGTGTCCTAGCATCTGTAAAAAAAAACTGTAATTCCTAAATGTGTTGATGTGTAAAACTATTCAAAAGAAAGTGGTATAATGTATTTTCATGAAAAGTAAATTGAAAAGGCAAACAGCAGACATTTGTACATAATCATCTGCTTCATTTTATCAAAGCATTTGTGTCACGGCTGGAACACGAGGAGGACGAAAGGAAAACCCAAACGCAGACTAAAATAATGAATACTTTAATACATACAAACAGACAGAACCAAAACACCCACGAGGGGGTAAAACATAACAATAAACAGACACGAGAACTAACTGACTAACATTAACACCTGGAACACTAACTACATAGACTTTACAAGAGATCTGGAACAGAGAGTAAACACAGGGATCTGGAAAGGGAACAGAGAATAATACCAACGCACGGAGGACAGGACAGAAGGGTATTAAATAGGGAGTACTAATATCAGACACCTGGAGCTAAATCAGACATAAGGGAGCGGGAAACAATTCACGAACCCTGAGAGAAACGTGGACCGCGGAAGGGCATGTCACACAACTCTCTCAGGGCAGACACGTACTGTCACAACCTAATCTCTCAAACTCGGATAAGACAAGAAATAGAGAGATCAGGTCATGACAGTTTGCAGAATTATACTGTAAAAATGTACTTCTCCCTGAAAAACTATATGTTTTGAACAATGTGTTTTCTATTTTTTGGTGTAGTGTTTACTCACTGTTTGACAGTGTATATCATTTTGATCACATTGATTATGGATTGAGAGCAGTGTTTGATTTTGGTAAAACTGTTTTGGGCGAAAGTTTCATTTTGCATGAGGAGTCAGAGGTTTTGCAAATTGTGCTTGAAGATGAGGTTTTGTGTTTAATGTTTTCAGAAAATTGAGCAAGGTTTCAGAAATTGTGTTTTAGCAATTGAGAAAAACTGTAAATTTTCACTAAGTGAAAGTCTGTGCACTGTTAGGTACTTGAGCATTGCACCATTAAAGTTAGGTTCTTTGGTCAGCACTAATGCTTTGCATTTATTTATTGCTCAATGTGACGTATACTTCCAGTAAATAATTCTTACATTTTATGATTATTTATAAATCATATTTATATACATTTAAATACTGCTGGTAACAATTATTGGAATCAACAGTAACAAGATGAAATTAAATTGCTCAGGGCTGGGTTTCCCGATAACGATTGAACTTAGCACTTAAGAGCGCTTTCTACGAGCTACTTAACAAACATTCGTTGTTCATTTACGTGCGTTTTCCAAAGATGTACGTAAAACGATCATTCGCAGCTGGGTTTTAAGTTCTACTTAAGAGTCGCTATCCATTTGTCAAGTGCTAAAATGTCACCAATAGAATGACTCGAATTTGTCGCAGAAGCTTGTTTAGGCTAATCATCTTCAGCCGATGTGCACTAATATTTTTAATAATATATTTTCATTATTGTTCAATGACTTTTTAAATGTTTTAATAATTTTTTAAATATTATTTTCCGTATTTAGTTAGGACTCGTCCCACTGCGAAATGCCTTCTGCGTTTCTATTATAGTTTAGATTATTATTATTATTTGTTGTTTATTATCTATGTTTATTTATTATTATGGATTATTGCATTGTACCTTTTTTGTCTAAAAACTAGACTTGTTTTCTTTTTATATTTCTACTGAAAACAAGACAAAAATACTAAGTAAGAAAGTCATTTTTGCAGTGTAAGTTGCACATGTATTGCTTGATTTTCAGAACATTTTAACCAAATGCTTTCAAAAAGTGGTGGGGCCAAAACCAGCCATTTCAAAAAGTGGTGGGTACATGTCAGCGTCCCCAGTGTAAATGACACCTATGGGGGTGACTCATTTATGCTGAGCACTGTAATTGTTTTACACATGTCATAAAAACGATTTGCATCTAAATAGAGATTTTGGAATGCATAGATACACTTTTTGTATAGCGATATTAGATTATACAGTTATTCATGTTTTATGAAATACAGAAACTAATTTACCTGCTATGTTGCTGAGAGTTTCATTCGGTTTGATCAGGGTGCTATAAGGATTAGTGGATCCCAGCTCTATCCAGTTACTATGACTATAGAAATCCTGCACACAAAAATAAATACATTTAATAAATTGTTAGAACTTGTAAAAGTGATCAAGTATCAATTATTGACACAAACAATTTTTTCATTCAGTTACGTCATAAACTGGCATATTTGTCATAATAGCTGTCAATCACTGCTTGATTTGAGACTCGCGCGAACGTGAAGACGAAGCGAGCACAGTAGTTGCGCGTTTTTAAAACAGGAGGAAAGAGACACCATGACACCCACCACACCATTGGACCAGTTGTCAGACACCCACCACACCATTGGACCAGTTGTCAATCACTGTTTGATTTGAGACTCGCGCGAACGCGAAGACGAAGCGAGCACAGTAGTTGCGCGTTTTTAAAACAGGAGGAAAGAGACACCACGACACCCACCGCACAATTGGACCAGTTGTCAATCACTGTTTGATTTGAGACTCGTGCAAACAAGAAGAAGGAGGGCGCCCCGCCACAGACTTAACACTGGCACAAATCAAATAGATTTTCCATGATTACCATTTACATTTTATTTTACTATTTACTTTTGCAAGCGCTCAGCAGCGCCACTCTCTCGCATGCACGCTTTCTCACTGCTGCGTGCGGAACCTCGACAGTGCCTCTCTGACACTGAGTGAAGGAGTTAAAAGTTGGCAGTGTTTTCCACCTGGGTTCCTCCATTGTCTTTTCACGTAAAAGTTAACAGTCAACAGATGTTACTGACAGAGAAGACGGTTGATCGAGTATTATGACTTAACGAAAGGTTAGTGTTTTCCCACACACACACCAGTTCTCTGTGCACGAGCTCTCTCTCTCCCTCCCTATGGTGTGGTATGCGCGCGCACGCTTAACAGTATTCTCTGATATTTTTGAATATGCGCTGAATTGCACTCTGCGCTATACGCGATCTACAATACAACTATCACTCGCATTTAAAATTAAAAGCGCTCATAAACACAATCAGATGAGAAGAGCAACCCTGCATGAGACACACAGGTAATCCGAAATCACCTTGTATCAGCTCTTCAATGTAAATTGTATTAGACAATGTCGCATTTAAATTAGGATTTTAGCAGTATAAAGTAACAGCTGGTTGGATTAAACACGAGGTGTTATTGGGTCGTGTTTAGTCACAAGCTTAAAGTCTTTCTTGTTGTCTGACAACAGAACAGATAAAAAATAGCATTCCGTTGTGTTAAAATACAATATAGGCTAATAAACAATGAAAGTCAGATCAGACAGAGTAGAAAAACAAATGGCTAACATTTTCCCAAAATCCTGATATGTCAGAATGTTAACTAATACCAGCTACACGCAATGTAGATAGCCTACTTAAAGGAACAGTTTACTTAATTTAAATGGTCATATACCTAAACTTGTTTCAAACCTGTATGAGTTTCTTTCTTCTGCTGAACACAAAAAAGAAAAGAGTTAAGAATGTCGGTAACCAAAATCAGTTGATGGATCCCATTGACTTCATATGTAGGAACAAAATAACATGCAGTCAATGGGGTTCATCAACTTTCTGGCTACTAAGATTCTTCAAAATATTTTATTTCGTGTTCAGCCGAAGAAAAACTCATACAGGTTTGAAATAACTCTAAGATGAGTAAATTATGACAATTTATTTAAAGTGAACTATTCTGGAGCAGAACTGTTGTCTAATCCATGCAAAATACAAAAAATTAATATTGTCTATATTAGAGCACGTGGCATTGCACACGATTTTGGGAACCATGCTTAATATTTTCTAAACCCGTATTTATTTTCATTTGAATTTTCTGATTGGCCCCCCCTGACTGGTTCTTGGTCCCCCCTGTGCCACCCCCATTTATACAATCCTGGAATCGCCCCTGGTCTAATGGGAGTGGTGGTGACGGTAAATTAACCTTGGATTTATTAAATTAATCAATTCAATTAATTAAAAAATAAATGTTATTGAAGTAAAATTTCCAGAACTGACCTACAAAATATTGTAGTAGTTAGTACAAAAAATATTTTAATACCATTTATGCATATTTTGCATAAGCATTATATAAAATAAAAAACAGACTTAGACCCCTTTTAAAAACAGAAACATAATTTTTTCAGATTTAAAGGCAATAAATAAATAAATAAATATAACTCTGCACTTCTTTTGATTTAAAATTTAAAGGAACTTCTCACAGCGATTTTTATAGACTAGCCTACTATGACATTAGGTTATCATACTTGTACCTTACCTGTAAAGTATGTGTTAGAGTCCCCAGGCTTTTTTGAGCAGATATGTAGTTTCCTTCTTTCAGACTGACTTTCACTTTGGTTATGCCCTGGGTGATGAGGTCCCGTCCACTGCTGAAAGCCTCATTATCAAAATGATGTGCTTCACTGAACTGTTTTCTGTCCACAGCTCTATTGTACTGACAAATCAGAAAAATTGTCAACTTGAAGTTGACTGATGCTGATAGGGCAGAATTTGAAAGCGAGCAGGCTTTTTGTACAATATCTGCAGTTAGTTTGTTGTTGACCTGGAAGTGGAGAGTGGAAAAAAATCAGGGAAAGTTCTGGGTTACCAACATCTAAAAATATCATTTGCAATCTTGTAATTGTCACAAAATATAAAATTCAGTAAACATTTTTTTTTCTTCTAAAAAATATAAATGTATAAACCTGTTAAACTTTATTTCGAGACATACACAGCAGAAAAATGCTAATTTTATTTGTCTAATAAATGTTAACTCATGTAGAAGTGGACAAGATCTTCTGTCTCTCTCTTTACAGGTTATGTTGTCTATGTAGCAGTACGGTTTTCTATCCCCTGACGTCATCTGGCCAGCTGATGCGTGTGTTGTTGATGACCATGTATCTGCCTATAAAAGCGTTTCAGTTCACGTTATGCGGGTGCGTTTGTTCCATCAGCGAGCGAGCCGCCGTACTTCCGGGTTTTTGTGTACGAAGGGTCGTAAGGGTGGACTGAGGAGCTTTTCGGGAAACCCGTCAATCGCTGCGTGAATGGAGACGTTTACATTACACGTCTCCATCTGTGCTTCGTGAGTTCCAATACAGGTGTGGGTCAATGTGCAGGGGACGTTACAGTGGGTTGCTGTAGTGGGCTTGCTTCTTGCTGCGTGGCTTTCTTGCGCTACGTGCATCGCTTACACTGCTGGCTTTACCTTCTGCTTTCAACTGCAGCCGCTTTGCGCTACGTCATCATCTGGGCTGTACTAACTCTACTGAAGGGATTTCGCGCTACGTCATCTGTGCTCTGCTTTGCCTGCATCGCTCTGCTTTGCCTGCTTCGCTCTGCATTGTCTGCTTCGCTTGGGTCAGCTGGGCATTCTAATTTACATTTCTGACGGGTGGTGCTCTGTGCTGCTGCTGGTTTGCGCTGTTTGTGGCGTTGCTGGGTTATACCAGCTGATTAACATTGCGCTGCTCATGTGCTAATAGTTTACTGTTGCAGCATTGCAGTACTTCGCAGGATCAGCTGGACCGTGGTCTGGATTTGGGGCGTGGTGCTTATCCAATTGTAGCGTGAGTAACTGATTTGAAATCGGCGTGTGACAGAGTAGTCATTATCTGACTGTCACTAGCATTATTCTACTCTGAATTCCTTTGGTTCTGATTTATTAGTTTATTTTTGTATTATCTCTATTATTTCTGTTGTCATTTATTCTTATTAGCATTATTCTTTACTTACTTTGATTATTGTTTTTTTATTATCTATAATGATATTTATTATTATTTAGAATTATTTTGGTTTATTACTTTATTGTTTTCAGTCTTAAGCTACCGCTTGTTTGTTTTCTTTGTATTAATCAAGTTAAGTACTTTCTAATTTTGGTGACCTGTGAGGTGTTTTCTTTCTCTGTAGTTTTCATTGCCTCTGTAACCAGTTTACAGGCTTCCTGCCTATTGCCTGTTTGGTAGCTGGGGTGACCGGACGCGGCGCCTAATGTAATAACTTTTGGGCAGTTAATTGCATGACAAAAACCCAGATTGTTAGAAGTGATGTCCTTGTTTATTGTGTCTTTTAAAGGTTACTTATTTGTTTTTTTGTTGCTTTCTCTTCAGGTGTGGGTTGGCCGTATCAGCAGATTGTTCCTTTAAGGTGGTGGGCTCCTTATTTGGTTGCAGTGCTGTGTTCACAGTGAGGTGTGCCGTGCTGTAGTGTGCTGTGGTGCGTGTGTGCACGTGTGAGTGCTGTGTGCTTTCTGCCCAAAGAACGTCAGGCCTTCTCCCACCCTGAAATGTTGTTTGTCTTTCTTATTTGCTACTTTTACTATTTGATAACGTGAATAAAATTGAATTCATTTTAAATAAAGCTTTTCTGATTGACTCAACTCTTGTCTGATACCTGACCCAGTCGTGACGAACCTGTGTGCTGTTAAATTGAGGGCAATCCCGGAAATAGCCCCCAGGTGGCGTAGTTGGTACAAATCATTAGTCAGCATTGCCACATTTGGCGTATGATCGGCAGGGTATTCGACTGGTTATCAGATTCAGACTTTGAGGAGAGTTTTTCCTTTTCCCTTCTTTCTTTTTCAGCACGCTGGTGACAGAGCAGTGATTGGGTGAGTACTTTTGTAACACGCCATGGAAAACGAATTACAGGAGATGCGGGACTTAGTTGCCCAATTACAACTTGATAATGAGAGGCTGCGGCAGGAGCGTGCGGCGGTTGAGCGGCCCGATCCTGTCGCACCATCTGGTAGTGCAGCACCATCTGGTAGTGCAGCACGCCCATCTACACCGCGGTCGGCTGATGTGGGTGCCAGTACAGTCGAACGTTTTGTATTTATTCCGAGAGACCGACGCTGCCCAAATTTTAATGGCAGATCTGGTGTCAATCTTGATGAATGGCTTGAGGAGGCCCGAGCGTGTATGAGAGTTCGTAATATGACATCAGAAGAGCAAGCCTTTTTCCTTTATGATCACCTTGAAGGAGAGGCCAGAAACGAGATTAAATACCGTTCTAGTGCAGATAAAAGTGATCCAGACAAAATTATTGCAGCTTTGCGTGAAGTGTATGGTTGTGCAGAGTCGTACATTGCACTGCAGGAAGCATTTTTCTCTCGGCGACAGCGCGAGGGAGAAACATTGTTGGAGTTCTCCTTGGCGTTGTTAGGTCTTTTTGAAAAAGTAAAAAACCAGTCGCCATGTGAAGTTTTAAATGGTGATGTAATTGTAAGGGATCAATTTGTCTAATGCGTGTCAGATAATGCACTTCGTAGAGAATTAAAACAATTGATACGACGTCAGCCCACTGTAACGTTGCTAGAGGTTCGAGGAGAAGCGATCCGTTGGGAAAGAGAGGGATTACCAGGGGGTGTTAGGGGTAGAAGTCAGTCAGTCCCCCTGGTGAGTGGAATCCAGTATGAGGTCCGGGGAAGTCCAGAGATGGGTTGGGCCCAGAGAAATCGTACATCTGAGTTAAGTGAGCTACGAGAAATGCTGCATAGGCAGCAACAGCAGCTAGATTTGCTTACCCAGACTATCGCCCGGAATCAAACTACCTTTTCCCATGGTCGTGCACCTCGTCCAACTCAATTAATCTGTCGACGGTGTCAACAACCGGGTCATTTTGCACGGGAGTGCAATGGGGAGCGTCGTCCGCCTCGTGCTCCGCCAGGCCCGGTTGTTGCTCCTTCGGCCGGTGAACCAAGGTCCTTGCCTGGCCCTAACCGTCCGGAAAACTAGTTCCTACCGAGCTGCTGAGCCACAGCTCGGTAGGGAGTGCGCGTGGCTCTCGTATTCATGGTAATGAGACGGGTTCCCGACTAGTGTCCTCATGTCCACGCCTTGTTGTAAATATTGGGGGGGTTTCAGTGCCCTGTTTGGTTGACACTGGTTCCATGGTGTCGACCATCACGGAAACATGTTTCCGGTTGATGTTTGAGCCATGGGGCCAGGGTCGTCTGCAATCATGTCACTGGCTGCAGCTCCGAGCAGCAAATGGATTGGAAATTCCGTATATTGGGTATCTTGAATTAGATATCGAGCTGTGCGGTAGTACAATTCCTAATTGTGGAGTATTGGTGGTCCGTGATCCTCCGGGCAGTGGCCCGGACGTGCCTGGTCTTCTAGGCATGAATGTTCTTAGCCGCTGCTACCGGGAACTGTTCGGTCGTCATGGATCCACGTTATTTGAGTTGCCAAGTTTGGCTGAGGATGTGAACATGATTCAGGTATTTCAGAATTGTCAACAAGCTGTTCGTGCCGCTGATCGCGGGAATAATGTAAAAGTAAGGGGGCACAAGGTGTGTCGCATTTCAGGCGGCACCTTGACATTTGTCACAGCTACCTGTTCCTCCTTGCTTGCAGGTAAGACCGTGTTGTTTGAGCCTACTGAGACTGGTTTGCCTGCAGGACTGTTGGCTTCACCCTCATTAGTACAGGTGAGCGGGGGTACTGTTTCGGTCCCGGTCGTAAATGTCGGTACCGTTGATGTAGTACTGTATCCCACTACAGTTATAGGTACGTTGAGGGAAGTATATTTCGTGGGGTTGCCAAATGGGTTGACGGAGGTCTCAACCATGACTGCTCAGGTGGCCTCTTGTGATGCATCAGATATGTTAGGGCAGATAGCGTCACTTGAGTTTGGAGGACTGTCAGTTGAGGATCAAAATCAGGTTAGGGCTCTCCTTCGGGAGTATCAAAGTGTGTGTTCGACACATGAAGGAGACCTGGGTTGTACCAACCTGCTTTCCCACGAGATCCCCCTGACCGATGACACTCCAGTTCGGCAGAGGTACCGACGTATCCCACCATCGGAGTACGAAGTGGTTAAGACTCACATTAGTCAGTTGCTAGATACACAGATTATCCGGGAGAGCTGCAGCCCATACGCCTCCCCGATTGTGTTAGTTAAGAAGAAGGACGGTAGTTTACGCATGTGCGTAGACTACCGTCAGCTTAATTCTAAAACGCGCAAGGATTCGTTTCCGTTACCTCGGATTGAGGAGACGTTGGATTCTTTGACTGGTGCCCACTGGTTTTCTACTTTAGATCTAGCCAGTGGGTATAACCAAGTTCCCGTCTCTGAATCCGACCGTCCCAAAACTGCCTTTTGCACGCCATTCGGTTTGTTTGAATGGAATCGTATGCCATTTGGGTTGTGTAATGCCCCAAGTACGTTCCAGCGCCTGATGGAGCGGCTCTTCGGTGACCAGCGGCACCAGTCTGTTTTGCTGTATCTAGACGATATCATTGTGTTTTCATCGTCCATACAACAGCATCTAGAGCGGTTAAGGATGGTGCTGGGTCGCTTGAGGGCCGAAGGCCTAAAGGTTAAGCTGGAAAAATGTGCGTTCTTTCAGGAAAGGGTAACATACTTGGGGCATGTAATTTCTTCTTCCGGAGTGGCAACAGACCCAGGTAAAGTTGAGGCTGTAGCTCAGTGGCCTTGTCCTAGGACAGTGGCCGAGCTGAGGACCTTCCTGGGATTTGCTAGCTACTATAGGCGTTTTGTCGAGGGATTTGCGAAATTGGCAGCCCCGTTACATCAAATAGTGGCAGAGTTAACAAGAGGTAAGGTAGGTAAGCGCAGTCTAGAGTTGGCAGCGGTATGGTCCCCACAATGTGAGAACTCCTTTCAAACTTTAAAGCGGAAGCTTACCACGGCGCCAGTGTTGGCATATGCGGATTTTACGCGTCCTTTCATATTGGAGGTCGATGCCAGTTATGCAGGGCTTGGAGCTGTGCTGTCACAGGAAGTCGAAGGGAAGATTAGACCCATCGCGTATGCTAGCCGTGGTCTTCGACCTGCGGAACGGAATACGGCCACTTATAGTTCCATGAGGCTTGAAGTCTTGGCCCTTAAATGGGCCATGGCTGAGAAGTTTCGTGAGTACCTGTTGGGGCATAAGTGTATTGTACGTACTGATAACAATCCGTTAAGTCATCTTGCTACAGCTAAGTTGGGTGCTACCGAGCAAAGGTGGGCTGCTGAGTTAGCCGCCTTTGATTTTGTGATTCAGTACAGAGCGGGTAGAACCAACCAGAATGCCGATGCGCTGTCACGATTAACTACTGTGCAGCTGGGGGCTGATGATAGTGGGCAGTTAGGTGCTGTGGTACCCGAGCTGCTGAGGCGAGCAGTAAGGGTAACGCCAGGGGAGGTTACCACTGTGCATGCAATGCAGGCTTGGCCTAGTCGCTCAGTGCTTGATATCAGCGCCTTACAGCAGACAGACTCAGTGGTAGGGGAAGCCTTGCGATTTTGGCGGCAAGGGCAGCGCCCAGGCCCGCAGGAGCGACGGACTTTGGCTAAGCCAGTAATCACACTCCTCCGACAATGGGACCGGTTGGTAGAGCAAGAGGGCCTATTATATCGAAGAGCTTTCCGGCCAGATGGAGGGGAGTCAGTGCTTCAGGTTGTTGTGCCAATTGCTTTACAGCCAGAGGTGTTAACTTCTTTACACCAGCAGCATGGACACCAAGGTGTCGAACGTACCTTAGAACTGGTACGGCAACGCTGTTACTGGCCGGGCATGTCTGCAGACGTGGCACAGTGGGTTCAGGAGTGCGAGCGGTGTCAACAAGCTAAAGATGTGGCACCAATCCCTCGGAGCTACATGGGGCATTTACTGGCCTCTCGTCCAAACGAAATTGTAGCTATTGATTTTACGGTGTTGGAGCCATCCCAGGCTGGACAAGAAAATGTGCTTGTGATGACTGACGTGTTCAGTAAGTTTACAGTGGCAATTCCCACCTGGGATCAGCAGGCGAGCACTGTGGCTAGGGTCTTGGTGGAGGAGTGGTTCTTCAAGTTTGGGGTTCCTGGGCGGATTCATTCCGACCAGGGCTGCAATTTTGAGTCCACTTTGATTCAACAGTTGTGTAGCCTGTATGAGGTAGGAAGGTCGCGCAGCACTCCATACCATCCGGCTGGTAACGGCCAGTGTGAGAGGTTCAATCGGACTTTACACAATTTGCTGCGGACCTTGCCCACTGACCGTAAGAGAGATTGGGCCTCTTGCCTGGCACAGGTGGTGTTCTGCTATAACACCACTCCCCACCAGGCTACTGGTGAGTCGCCCTTCTTTTTGATGTTTGGGCAAGAACCAAGGTTGCCCATAGACTTTTTGCTCGGGCAAGTACAAGAGCCGGTGCCAGGTAGAGTCCACAAGTGGATTGAGGAGCATCAGGCACAGTTGCAGGTGGCGGTTGATGGCGCCCGAGAGCGGCTGCAGGCTGCAGCAAGCCGGCGTAAAGCGGGGCATGATCAACGGGTAAAAGAGCTGCCGTTAGGGGAGGGCCAGTTTGTCTATTTGAGAGACTTTGGGGTTCGAGGTAGGCATAAGATTCATGACCTTTGGAGCTCCACAGTATATCAGGTGGTTAAAGCCCCTCCACCTGGTGGTTCTGTGTATACAGTAGCTCCAGTAAACAATCTGACTCAAGTCCGACAGGTTCATCGGTCGGCATTGAAACTTCGAGCCCAAGGGGAGGTGGTATCAGATGACCTTTCTGAAAGTTCAGTTGATTCACCTGTGCACTTGGAGACTGAGATAGAGCCTGAAGATGGGGACTTGGCATATGTGGTTTCTGAGGTTGTACCGTTAGCTCAGAGCGGAAATACGGCAAGGCCAGAACCAGCTGGAATAGTGCAGGCCAATGATCCTCCAGCACCTACAGAAGTAGCCAATGTTGAGTTGGTACCTGTAGTGGCTTCCCCCTCTCGGGAAACTTCTAACCCACCAGGTGTAGTTCCACGTCGGACAGGACGAGTAGGGGCAGGGCAACATTCTAATGTGCACCATTTGCCACGAACGGTAGGAGCTGGAAGTGTAAACGCTCCAGATGCTCCAGCCTGTGGGACTAATGCAGTTATGGCGTGGTTTAGGCCTTGGAATTAGAGTCTTGATTGTTTCATCGTCGGGACGACGATGATGAATGGGGGGGTAGAATGTAGCAGTACGGTTTTCTATCCCCTGACGTCATCTGGCCAGCTGATGCGTGTGTTGTTGATGACCATGTATCTGCCTATAAAAGCGTTTCAGTTCACGTTATGCGGGTGCGTTTGTTCCATCAGCGAGCGAGCCGCCGTACTTCCGGGGTTTTTTTTTGTGTACGAATGGTAGTAAGGGTGGACTGAGGAGCTTTTCGGGAAACCCGTCAATCGCTGCGTGAATGGAGACGTTTACATTACACGTCTCCATCTGTGCTTCGTGAGTTCCAATACAGGTGTGGGTCAATGTGCAAGGGACGTTACAGTGGGTTGCTGTAGTGGGCTTGCTGCTGGCTGCATGGCTTTCTTGCGCTACGCGCATCGCTTACACTGCTGGCTTTACCTTCTGCTTTCAACTGCAGCCGCTTTGCGCTACGTCATCATCTGGGCTGTACTAACTCTACTGAAGGGATTTCGCGCTACGTCATCTGTGCTCTGCTTTGCCTGCATCGCTCTGCTTTGCCTGCTTCGCTCTGCATTGTCTGCTTCGCTTGGGTCAGCTGGGCATTCTAATTTACATTTCTGACGGGTGGCGCTCTGTGCTGCTGCTGGTTTGCGCTGTTTGCGGCGTTGCTGGGTTATACCAGCTGATTAACATTGCGCTGCTCATGTGCTAATAGTTTACTGTTGCAGCATTGCAGTATTTCGCAGGATCAGCTGGACCGTGGTCTGGATTTGGGGCGTGGTGCTTATCCAATTGTAGCGTGAGTAACTGATTTGAAATCGGCGTGTGACAGAGTAGTCATTATCTGACTGTCACTAGCATTATTCTACTCTGAATTCCTTTGGTTCTGATTTATTAGTTTATTTTTGTATTATCTCTATTATTTCTGTTGTCATTTATTCTTATTAGCATTATTCTTTACTTACTTTGATTATTGTTTTTTTATTGTCATTCTATAATGATATTTATTATTATTTAGAATTATTTTGGTTTATTACTTTATTGTTTTCAGTCTTAAGCTACCGCTTGTTTGTTTTCTTTGTATTAATCAAGTTAAGTACTTTCTAATTTTGGTGACCTGTGAGGTGTTTTCTTTCTCTGTAGTTTTCATTGCCTCTGTAACCACTTTACAGGCTTCCTGCCTATTGCCTGTTTGGTAGCTGGGGTGACCGGACGCGGCGCCTACAGTAATAACTTTTGGGCAGTTAATTGCATGACAAAAACCCAGATTGTTAGAAGTGATGTCCTTTTTTTATTGTGTCTTTTAAAGGTTACTTATTTGTTTTTTTGTTGCTTTCTCTTCAGGTGTGGGTTGGCCGTATCAGCAGATTGTTCCTTTAAGGTGGTGGGCTCCTTATTTGGTTGCAGTGCTGTGTTCACAGTGAGGTGTGCCGTGCTGTAGTGTGCTGTGGTGCGTGTGTGCACGTGTGAGTGCTGTGTGCTTTCTGCCCAAAGAACGTCAGGCCTTCTCCCACCCTGAAGTGTTGTTTGTCTTTCTTATTTGCTACTTTTACTATTTGATAACGTGAATAAAATTGAATTCATTTTAAATAAAGCTTTTCTGATTGACTCAACTCTTGTCTGATACCTGACCCAGTCGTGACGAACCTGTGTGCTGTTAAATTGAGGCCAATCCCGGAAATAGCCCCCGGGTGGCGTAGTTGGTACAAATCATTAGTCAGCATTGCCACATCTATAAGGATTGGTGAAAACTTTGTAAACTGTAAGGGACTTGCATGGGTGTACTGATGTTGTTGCTTTCCTTTGACAAATAGCTTTGCTGTTTTTCCTTTGTAAGCTTTTGTAAGTCGCTTTGGATAAAAGTGTCTATATAGATCTATGCAAAAACTATAATATGTAATTGTTAAAAACCTCCCACCTTAATGTAACGTGCAGAAAAAATAACACAGACACTAACTAGGTTCCTAGAAACAACATCTAAACTAGGTTAAATACAAGTCATACACGTATTCTCATGAGATCACGTTGGAAGTATCGTTGTAAACAAGATTAAATATGTCTGTTTTGATAAACAGCATTCTTAATTCCCTCATGGGTGGGGATTCCTATTTCTAAAGAGCCAACTTTCTGGTTTAGCTTCAACCATAATCAAACACATCTGAACCAGTAAATCGAGATCCGCAAGATTTATAAAGGACTTCAATCTTTTAGGTGTTGAATCAGGATTTAAACTCTGTAGGACAGTGGACCTCTGGTCTTCCTTGCTTTTCTTGTTTTTTTCCTATACTTTACTTACAGGTAGTGTAAAGTCTTTGCCCTGGGCTTTGGCTATGTCACGACACACTTCTGCCGTCTTGAGGAGGATTGCCGCTTCTGTGATTTCTTGATGACTGAGGGAGGCATCAGACCAAAAGATTTTAAATGCACCAGCATGGGGTGGTTGAAAGATTGTTCCCCAAAGGAGAAATACAGCCACTACAACCGGTGAAACCATCTCTGTTTACAAAAACTGTGGAAAAAATTATAAATGTTAAGTATTTTTTGAAGATGAAGTAATTTTTTTATGTAGATCAAACTTTCACTTTTTACAGTGCATTGCAGAATTTTAAACATGCAAAAAAATGGAATAATGTAACAGACCAACTGAATCATCTAGTCAAGTGCTTGTTTTCTGCCTGTAAACAAATATTACTCAACAGGTCTGCGCAGAGTTCAGTTACAATTAATCAATTGATTCCCAGCTTTTCCTTGAACGCAATTAACACCAAACATAATAAGGCTTACTTTATATGTCTGCTAATGTTCGAGCTATGGTAAGAGAATTGGGCACTGAGGTGCCTTTATACAAAGCACGTATCCCCCAACATGCTTTCTGGGTGTTGCAGTAACAGATGCTCATTGCTCCTTGTGTGTGGGTGTGTGTGTGTTCACAATTTGCAGTGCATTGTTCACTACTTGTTGGATGGGTTAAATGCAGCAGTTGCATTTTGACTATGCGCTACCATACCTTACAATCATGTCACTTTCACTTATATGATACATTCATATTGGGTTGCATAGTAATAATAAACTGTTGTTAAATCAAGCAAGTTCAAGAAACATTTACTCTGTAATGTGTAGGAAAGGAGACAATGATAAAGACTGGAAAAACATGATGACCTAAACCCCTAAAAATGATCATCAGGATCACTAGACACTATCAGACATCTTACTGTACTGTAACTCCAGCCTTAAAAACCCAGCACACCTGAACTAGCTTATCAAGACTTTTAATTTACTTAAAAATTGTATGCTTGTAAGAGCAGACTGTTGTCAATTTTGTGAAGTTAAAAATAATGATTTATGGGGTCAGGTTTGTTTGATCACAGTTACGTTATAACAAAATTTTACAGAAAGGCAGTTTTTCAGAAAAGAAGATTGAGACTTACTAAGAGATTTACTAACATTATAGTTTACTTAAACAATTTACTTGGTAAAGTGGTAAAAATCTTTAATTTATGTAACATTATAGAAGTCACAAAAAATGAAATAAGAAAATTTTATTACCTTTGAGCAGATTTTGTAGCACAGTGTATTTGCAGAGTCCTTAAAAAACAGCATCCAGTATATTTATACTTGTTTAGATGTGATAAACACCAACGTCACACAGGAATCTTGACCTGGCAGGTAGGTGAAACACTACAGTACAGGAATGATAGCAATCTAAAAATGAAAATTAAAAAATGCAAGATTTAAATCATCGTGTCGACCTAACAGAGTTAATCCATCCAGACTGTCTATGATCTGATCAATTTTTATGCTGAAAGGTGGAACTAAGAACAAAGAACCGAAGGAAAAGAGAAAGTAACTTGTTCTCTAAAATGCTTGAAAATGCTGCCTATCCTGTTTGCAAGCCATTAGGCTGGAATGAAGGTTGACTTATATATCTGTTAATCTACCCATTCTGTATAGTTCACTCCACAAACTAAACAATGACAAAAGTCTAGATAAAGGGTGCTCAAACCTGATCCTGCAGCCTTTAGATTTCCAACCACAATCTGACACACCTGCCTAAAGATTCATGAGTATTGATGATGAGAATGTTTAATGTTACTGTATTGTTCTCTTAATATATTTTCTGACACAGCTTTAATAAACAAACAGCAAGGCAAACTCTATAGAAATGGAATGAGTATTATTGCAACCTTAACGTTTTAAGCAGTTTTTTGGACAGGTAAATGGGAATTGATTTAAGGATAAACTGTTGTCTGCTGCTAATGTTATATTAAACCCATGTTATGACTTTTTCAAAGCATAGAAAATGTAAGGTAACACTTTACTTGAAGGAGTGTTCATAAGACTGACATGACACCTTCATAATCATGACATGACACGTGTCATGAACACCAAGGAGAGTTTATGACAACTGCCATTAAGTGTCATTTGTTCAGTAATGTCATTTTTAAGGCAAAGATGACATTGTTCGAATTGTCTTTGTTATGACAACTTGACATAAACCAATCATAACTTGTCATAAATATGTCATAAACATGACATAGCAGAATAATTATCAAACTTAAGGAACTACCTAGCCTTTTGGGTTAACATTACATTAAACTGTCATTTAAATGTCATTAAGTGTTAATAACTTACAAAATGAAACAAACATGTCAAAAGTTTATACTTAATTTTATGTATGTGCACAACACATTTTTTTGACCAAAAGTCTTGTTACTTTTTGTTCTTATTTACATAAACATTTAAGTTGTGTCAACTTTGCTACTGTTGCCATTTGCTTCCTTGCTGGTTTTGTTAAGGTAGTATTTTCAGTAAAGCTGCTTTGAAACGTACTGTAAAATGCACTGTAATATACAAATAAAACTGGGTCAATCTGCACAATGCTAAGTGTCTTTTGCATTCTCCTTGGCTTTGAAAAGATAGGGAAAGGAATGAAGATTGGCCTCATTCTTCCTTAGACATGACAACACACACAAAAACAAGTTGTAAACACATTTCCAGTATGTACAGTATAGTGAAAACAACTATATGAAGGGCATTTGTCAAATTTCAAGTCTTGAAATATAGACCAACCCATGTGTGATTTGAACCTTCAGCCTCATGGTTGCAAGCTAAAATTGAACCTCTACACCATGACCATAATCATCGCCATCAACATTTTCAGGTTGCAGGGAAATAATTTGCATTGATAGCATGTTCAACTCTTTTTGTGCCATCGCAGTCTGATTACAATTTATGACATCGCAATGCACTTCTTAAGCAAAAAACTGGTCAAAATCAGCCTACACTGTACACAATAGGAAAAACAATAAGAAACAGGCATACCTTATGACCAACTTGAGCTATAAACCCAGAGGTAAACCTGCTGTCTACCTATAGCTCTTATCTACATTGCTAAATATTCCTGCTATGTCACCAGTTCAGTTCTTAAGATACAACATCAGTAAGCGCAGCATGGAAATGGATGAGTGGAAAGGGGATGCAGTCCCTCATTGGTCCACACCAAAATACAGACTTTTTATCTGTACAATCTAGATTAATTTTACAGTACCATACAATTAGTTTATTTTAACAAAGGGAAGCAGAAACTTGGTGGTGTACAGTATATAGTTTTTATAGTTTCTTTAATAAGTATATACAATTTCATCAGATGCACGTGCATTGTCGCGGTGGTAGAACTAAGGGGTTGTTAGGGCCTTGGAGAAGTTTTGACATGCACTGACATTTGTGCTTTTTTCAGTTGCTTAAAAACATAATAATGGCAAACGTCTCATAACACTGTGTTCAGCACAAACTTAGCTACAATATTATATGAGCAACATGTATGTACAGAAAAATGTTTATGCGTGGTTTTTGAAAAAGCTAAATTTTCAAAATAGGATCTAGTAGTCTAGAGTTGTTTCTTTAAAATGATGTGAAAATCATTCTGCCTACTCATTCACATAAAGCAATATATTGAATTACAGTTTCTAAGACACTTTTGGTGTATGCGAAGAGGCGTGAAAGCTCCTGAATAATCTGTAACTGACAGGTGAGGAATCAAAAGACTTTCATAATGAGCCGCATAATGAGGCTTGTAGGAATGTAAGGGGAATGTAACTTTCTCCGTAGTAAAACCATGATAATGTTTATTTGGGAATTAATAACAAAAATCTTCAATAGAATGTAAACACACACATCAAGACAATCTCCTGAACTCCAAACTGAATGTCAGAATGCGAAAGAAAGGTGATTTAAGCAATTTTGAGCATTGCATGGTTGTTGGTGCCAGACGGGCCAGTCTGAGTATTTCACAATCTGCTCAGTTACTGGGATTTTCACGCACAACCATTTCTAGGGTTTACAAAGAATGGTGTGAAAAGGAAAAAACATCCAGTATGTGGCAGTCCTGTGGGCAAAAATGCCTTGTTGATGCTAGAAGTCAGAGGAGAATGGGCCAACTGATTCAAGCTGATAGAAGGGCAACTTTGACTGAAATAACTTTGACTCGTTACAACCGAGGTATGCAGCAAAGCATTTGCGAAGCCACAACACGCATAACTTTGAGGCGGATGGGCTACAACCGCAGAAGACCCCACCGGGTACCACTCATCTCCACTACAAATAGGAAAAAGATGCTACAATTTGCACAAGTTCACCAAACTTGGACAGCCTTGATACCACTGTGCAGGCTGGTGGTGTAATGGTGTAGGGGATGTTTTCTTGGCACACTTTAGGCCCCTTAGCGCCAATTGGGCATCGTTTAAATGCCACGGCCTACCTGATCATTGCTTCTAACCATGTCCATCCCTTTATGACCACCATGTACCCATCCTCTGATGGCTACTTCCAGCAGGAAAATGCACCATGTCACAAAGCTCGAATCATTTCAAATTGGTTTCTTGAACATGACAATGAGTTCACTGTACTAAAATGGCCCCCACAGTCACCAAATCTCAACCCAATAGAGCATCTTTGGGATGTGGTGGAATGGGAGTTTAGTGGCCTGGATGTGCATCCCACAAATCTCCATCACCTGCAAGATGCTATTCTATTAATATAGGCCAACATTTCTAAAGAATGCTTTCAGCACCTTGTTGAATCAATGCCACATAGAATTAAGGAAGTTTTGAAGGCGAAAGGGGGTTGGTTAAACACAGTATTAGTAGGTGGGTGTATATATATATATATATATATATATATATATATATATATATATATATACCTTTTAAAGGTTTTACTACAGAAAATGTGCAACCATATAGTAATCATGGTAAAATTAGTAAGACATGTAGTGTATTGAGTTGTTATTGAACTTTGGTAAAAGTACTGTTTGGCCAACGTAAAAATTAACACATGGTTATTGTTTGGTGCGCCAGCAAGTTTTACTTTTGCGCAGTAAAAAGCACAAAAGAAGAACTGCCAGTCATTGTCTGGACTCTGGACTTATTTGTGTTTTTTAAATAATTTAAGAGATGAGCGGTCAACCTATCAATGTTACACAGACACCTTTGCTCCCTCAAGTGTTGATTGTGAAAGCAGCACAAAGGAATGTGTGGACATTCGTGTGATCCTGTGTTTAATAAACTTGCTGCGCAGAGATATACGCATAGACATGAGTAAAACAGGATTTAGATGTGCTGTTTACAATCGCGTGTGTTTGTGTATGTGTGTACCTATCGTGTGTACTGTTTGAGGAAGGATAAAGAAATTTTGTGCGGCTGGAGAGAACTTTTAATGGCACACATACGCAAGTAAATAAGGATTTAGATGTCATGTTTGGTGCACTCGGATATACAGCTCAGCATAGCAAGGAGTGGAGAGAATGAATCAGGGATTGTGTGTCCATTGATTGCAGGAGGCGAGAGTTATGCATATGGATGTCTCTGCTTGTTCACTTCAATGACCCGTGGGTGTGGAGATCTCAGCTCATTACAGATAATAACTTCTTAATCTTAAAAAGGTAAAAGGAGAAAGATGGTACCTCTCCTCCTTTTCATACAGTTTAAACCAAATGAGAATATTTGTTTTCGATTTCACTTATATCATTAATAATTTAACAGGAATTAATTTACAGATTGAGTCCGAAGCAGGAGGAATTTTAATAATGTCGGTCTTCTTTACATCACCAATCCCAGGAAGTAAACTGTTGCCTACCATCCGTGTGTTTGTTGTAGTCCAAGAAAAGAGATTTACATTGAAAACAATAACTCGCTTCATTATTTACTTTGGGGTATGTACCTTTTGCATATCTTGCATATCTTAAACATGTACTAATACACACTTACACACCAAAGGAAAAAAAAACATGAATCGGACCATAAGTGCCGTTTAACAAGATGAGTTGTAACAAAATGTCAAAAGGGAAAGTGGTCTATTTTACCTGAAAATTGGTGACTAATTTTATCAACTAACCTCAGGTAAAATGGCCTACATGTAAAGTTGCATTTTCCTTTAAATTTCCTTTTATTTTATGTAAATTAAACATTGCATACCGCAACTGTACTCTTGTACAAAGTGAAGTTTATTTACAGTGAATCAGGAGAAAAACCAAGGGGATATATTTATATTTACAAGTGCAGAAAACAAAACCCCAAATACCAAAAAATAAATAAAACAAAACAATGACGAAAAATATACACAAGTAAATATTCACAATATATCAATAGCAACGTCTCCACCACCACTCACTCCGGTCGACTTGGTAAACAAGTCCTGATTGAGAGTCTGGCCTCCCTCTTTATAGAGCCAGACTCCTCCCCTTCAATGGGAGTTCCCATAACCAGGTAAGTATCCAGGTAAGTATTTTAAATTGCCATTAAACTCAGATCCAGTGAGTTTAAACACATAAACATGACATTATATACACATAACAAAACATCTATTTGACACATATTAAAAACATAATTTAACACATAGCCCCTTTAACAATGACAAAAACAACACCCCCCTATATACAAACATAATGGACTCCTTCGCGAATACTGCGCCGGCGCGGCACACTCTGTGACGTCATAAGCGTGTGCCGCTCAATCGCTCAGGTTCGCCGGCGCAGCATCCCATCCCGGAAGGCTGGCTAAACAAACAAACCAAACAAACAAGCAAAACAAAGTGTGTGCATGTGTATGAAATAACAGGATTAACAGGGGAAAATGTTGAGGACTGTAATGTCCATGTGAATCGGCTTTGTGTGCACCCGCCGTCGAATCGGAGTATAGTTAAGGTAAGAGTATGCGGTGTATGTGGTGTATGTGCGTGTATGTATGTGTGTGTGCGCCAGTGTTGCCTGCTCAGCGTGGTTGGTGATCGTGCTCCATCACATTACCTTCCCCCTCTCCAAGCCGCGTACTGGCCGGGAAACGAGACAGGTAGTCGGCGACCACATTTTGCTTTCCTGGTCGATGCCGTACCTTGAAGTTGTAGGGTTGGAGATTGAGGTACCACCTTGTCACCCTGGAATTTCTGTCCTTCATTGTATGCAGCCAGGTCAGGGCTCGATGGTCTGTTTCCAGGTCAAACTCCTGCCCTAGGAGATAATAGCGGAGGCTATCCAGACTCCACTTGATGGCTAGGCACTCCTTTTTGCACCGCCGAGTATCTGGTCTCTCGAGGCAACAACTTCCGGCTTAAGTAAAGCACTGGTAACTCTCGCCCTGCTTCGCCCTGGGCCAGGACTGCCCCTACTCCTGTTGCTGAGGCATCTACCTGGACCAGGAACCGCTTGGTGAAATCGGGACTCTGGAGTACTGGGTTGGCACACATCTTGTCTTTTAGAGTCCTGAATGCCACTTCAGTATCTTCGGTCCAGGGTATTGGGTTCTTGATGTTTTTCCCTAGCAGGTTCGTTAGTGGCACAGCGATGGCAGCAAATTCAGGGATGAATCTTCGGTACCACCCAGCAAGACCCAAGAAAGACCTCACCTCTTTCTTTGTGGTTGGTCTGGGGCTCCGTCGAATTGCTTCCACTTTGTCCACTTGAGGACGCAGCTGTCCCCTTCCCAGTTGGTAACCCAGGTAACAAGTTTCTTCTTTCGCCCAGTTACACTTGTCAACGTTTAACGTCAAACCTGCTTCTTGAATCTTCTTTAGAGTTCTTTCTATATGTTTTAGGTGCTCACCCCATGAATGACTGTAGATGACTACATCGTCTAGGTATGCTGCAGACCACTCTTCACATCCTTCAAGCACCTTGTCCATTAACCTCTGGAAGGTCACCGGTGCCCCATGCAGGCCAAATGGCAGGACCGTGAACTGGAATAGTCCTAGAGGTGTGCGGAACGCGGTGTAGGGCCTTGAAGCTGGATCTAAGGGTACCTGCCAGTACCCCTTACACAGGTCCAATGTGGTGATGTACTGTGCCTTACCTATTCTTTCCAGAAGGTCATCCACTCTAGGCATTGGGTAGGCATCAAATTTAGATTGGCTGTTCAATCTCCTGAAATCAATGCAGATCCGTAACGACCCATCCTTCTTCGGTACGATCATTCCAAAAATAAACTTATACCTTTACATAGTGTATGCCATGCTTAAAAAAATGATAAAAGATATTGTTATGGTAAACTATAATTAACCTATCTCAGGTGACGCTGAAATTTAAACCAACACAGAGACTTGTACTTTGGTCTTTATTCTTTCAAGAAAGTCATCTCAAAAGATAAGTTTTACTATAAAGAAGACCTAGTTTTAAAGAAGCGAAGAGTGCTTATTAACAGCTTCCAAGGTCTGAGAGGTTTCGGTTAGACATTAAAACAGGAAACATCTTGAACATCTAGACAGTTTAACAAGACAGTTCTGCAATTGTAGAATACTCAGTTCCAAGATATAGACATACTTTAACCTTCAGTGAACCTTGCCGAGAAACCGTTTAAGAGTAAGACACAAATATAAGCACTAATTTAAAAAGACATCCACCCTTCTTGTTTACTATAATTGTGAAACGTTGTGATGGGAAATATGAATGTTTAATGTACAAAATGTACAATGTTGGGATAAGAAATCCTATAAAAATACATGAAATACATATAAATTCATATTCTTATTCTGTGTAATTGCAAAGTTTTGTCAGTGAGTCTTCAATTAAAAACATTCATTATGATGAACTTTGTGTTCTACAAAAGTGGGATGGTTTAAAAGTGTAAGGCAAGACAAACATATATGTCTTGAAAAGCAATCTGGCCATATGCAAATGTCCCAGTCTACTGGTTGTTTGGCAAGTTGTTAGGGTCACTGTTAAGGCCAACTAAATTCAATTTAAGCTGATAATAGTCAGTCTTACCGGGAGTTCCGCAGTAGCCGCTATGAAAACCAGACATTTTGTTGACCTTTGCCACTCAACAGGGCGTGCTCCGGCGTGGTCATGTGGAAAAGTGAAGTCAATGCATACCCTCTATACAACAAATTGCCGCACAATATTATAACCCAAAGACCTATTGTGTACAGTCTTACTTTGCGGTAGACAGTAATTGCCTGAAACTACAAATTCCTTTAGAATTTTTTAGTTTATGTTGCCTGACATATTTGTTTGCAGGCTAAGAGGCCAATCACACCAAACACGTTTTAAACCTTGGAAACGCAATGTGTGCCACAATGCCTCTTTTAGTCACTTTAAAAAAAGGAGAGTGCGGCGTGGCTTTTTATATTGTTAGGCAACCACCAACAAATATTGAAGCATAAACGCTCTTTTGCTGTTAACTGTTATATTAGCAAAATTTTAAAAATGACCATATCTGGTGCTATAGTGGTGCTATGTGCATACTTACATTATCCAAACCAAACTTACATTATCCAAACCAAACCAAATATGCGATTGTTTTGAACAAAGCAGGAAGTAAAGTGCTCACTTAACACTGGTACCCATTGCAATGTTATTTCTGTGATTTTTAGACGGAGTCGTTTGGTGCACGATTACAGACAGCCCTCTCACATGTCATCATATTGCTATAGTTTATCTGTCACGTGTGCAGCTCGGACATTCACGTAACACTGCTGCACGCATCAAAAGGTTTTTACAGAGGCAGATAGAGGTAAGCGGTCACGCAATTGACGTCTTCACCTTTTAAATCCAAGAGCCCAAGTGAACCGCCCTCCAGCCCACCTCTGCAACCCAGCCGGGGCGTGATTAACCAATCCGTGCTCAGGCACGGTACAGAGCGATCACACTAGTCAAAAAAACCAGGCTTTGTGGGTCAAACGCGCCTGAGCGTGGTTTGGTTTGGATAGTGTGAATACACCCTATATCACCTCCGGATGGTTCTTCATAGGTGCTTTATAGGTGCTATATAGCTCAAAAATGGTTCCCCTATGATTACTAGCTTTTAGTGATATTTAGCATATTTTTTGTTTGTTTTTTAGAGTGAACTGTAAACTTCCGTCACCACAACGAAACGCAAAAAATTAAAGGCAGCAAAAAATTAAAGGTATTCGGCGTGCTTAAACCACACACAAACTCCGCATAATGCTCACTGCCCATAGAAAATCATTTTAAAAAGGCCCTCCAACAGCCAATTGGTGTGATCGGCCTCTAACTGTGGCTTTTCATGGAAGGTACTGTACGTCATTACACATAACATACAGCGTGGTTCGTTGGTTGATCACCACAAGTAAACTGCTCCAGAGTTAACTTTTGTCTCCTTCAGCCGATTTCACACCATTATTTCTTAATAAAGCAAGTTGTAATAACCCAGCAGTTGGGATAAAACAAACAAGCATTGGTTAATTTTTAACGCAGCGGTGTGTTCAGTCCAATTTTTACCCATATGGTTAAAAACAACCCAGCATTTTTAAGAGTGTAGGTTAGAATTAAGTAAGCAGCAGGCAGTTTTGTGCAGTTTAACTCATAAAACTTTTTATTTAACAGTGTCAAAACAAATCACAGATATATATATAAAAAATCACCCCAAAAACCCCAGGTATGTAGTTATAGTAATAATATGCTAGTAAAAGTGCTGCAAGTAGCAATTACATCATTTTGTTTCATTAATTTTCTAAAATGAAAAGAAAGGCTTATTCTTAATAATTGAAGAGTTGTAAATAAACATAAAATAGTGTCTAGCTATTTTAAAACTGTTAATGCAGTATATGTCTCCGGTTACTCTCCATTACAGCAAAAGAGAAACAAATAAGCTAATGAGAGACAGAAACATGGAGAAGGACTGCAAGCCACTGAACTTTATGCTTGTAGCTGAGGCAGTGATTCGAACTGTGGCATAATTCAGATCAGTGGACCCTGGAGCTTCTGCCTCAACAATGAGTGTAACATCAGTCCCAGACTCTGTGTTGAAGGGCACGGCCAGCGTTCCTGTCCCCTGAACACTTCCTCCTGTCGACACATTCAGGGAACTGGGGACAGTCACAGTGAAGCCGTTGCTTGTCCTGGCTCGGATAGTGTAGTTACCTGCTGTAGTATTAGTGGCCACGGTAAAGTTGAAACTGAAAGAAACTCCAGGAGTTGTAGTGGTTTGTGTTTCAACCTGTGGATGATGGGAAACAGGTCTCAGACAGTGATGTAATGCAACTTGACCGTGAAGTTTTAATATACATTTTTTGTTACATTAACATTTATGCATTTGGTGGAAGCTTTTACACAATTCAAGCTCCTACACAGTACATTTAATCAATGCATGTGTTTCTTAGAAATCAATGAGTTTAGCATTACTATCAGATAATGAGATTTTAACTATAATAATTTACAAATTGCGTAAAGACCCACTATCTGTTAGCCATGAGACATTTTGGTTTTTAACCTCACCGCGACTGTTATTCTTGATCCTTTGTGATGAATGGATGATTGCCTTTGGAATCGACTAGATGACGATGAGTTATTCAACAGCCCTTTAAGAAGAAGCCCAAATGCACCCTCTGGGATTCTGTTTAGGCTAACTAGGTAGTCTGTATCACCCACTGATGTAACGTTTCCATTAACAACACTGGATCCCGAAGCATCAACTAGTAGTACATCAGTCACTGTGGCCGATTCTCCTCCAGACACAGAGAGAAACAAGGTGGCATTCTGACCTGATCAACAAATCACACAAAGACAATGAAGCCTTTACACTTCACATAGTTATGGGGAGTAAATGTGTTAGAAACAAACAAATTATTTACCAATAGAAGGGCGAGTGAGGATCTGTGCCCAAGCTTCTCCATGACCTCCCAAAGTTATCTTCACAAAGTAAAAGAGGACTTCCACTGAACTCTGACCTGCAGCAACAAATCAAATAATATACCAGTTTAAATACAGCTTGTGGGCACACATCCTGTTTTAAGTTGCCACACAGTTTTAGTTTAATGCCTTCCAGAAAAATGATTTTCTTTAAATAAACATAAATATATCAAATGAAAGAACAGCCTCCGCTGTCAAAAAAAACCCTGTTTCATCCTACCTTCATTTGTTCTCTTATCACCTCTCAAATTTTCAGCTTATGTAATGCGGTCTGAATCGTGGGTATCACAGCTTAGAACACGTTTCGACCAATCAGAATGAAGAACCAAAACGTCTGTTTTATAATTTTTATTGATATATAGGTTGTGTGCCAGTTTAACGCATTCATTGAAGCAGAATCACAAAAGTAGTGCTTTAACACGTTTAAGGCTTCAGTATGCTTGCAAATATTTTATATATAGCGCCAATAAATACAACAAAACAAACAAATAAGTGAAATTAAAGAGTGCTGTTCAGAGTTTTCAGATTGATCTAACAGTACTGTACTTAAAGTAAAGTATAATACTGCATGCACTGTATAAATTAAATGTAGATACATCATTATTAAATATGTATCCATCAAAAGCAGTGAGTGATTTTTTTCTTTGTCCGTTGTTGTCTTAACCAACATTAGTTTAAGGCAGGGTTTCCCAAACTGGGGTACACAAACTGGTGGTTTGTGAGTTGATAAAAACAATTAATTAATTACAATTAAATCATAATGTAGCATACATGAATATTTTTAAAATTAAAAAGTCTAAATAAAACACTTACATACACAAAAGATATATTTATGTTATATTTATACCGTCCTATCTCTAACCTTCCCTTTAATTTGAATGTAATGTCTGTGTCATGGTTCTGCCATCTTGTCCTTTGTTTAATCTTGTCTTGTGGCAGAATCATGACAGACCCATGTTTTGTGTGGGTTCACGTGGTCTTAGTATTGATTTACTGGACCACGTGTTCCCAGTGTCTTGTCTCTTTTACCCCGCTCCCTTGTCATCCTCCTCATTATTGTTTAATTCCTGTCACCTGTTGCCCTCATTAGTTGTCCTCTATTTAAGATCCTTGTGTTTGTTGTCCTGTGCTTGTGCATTGTTTCTGTCATCGTGTGAGTACGCTGTCTGAAGTATTGTAGAGTTTATATTATCCAGTCTAGTTCTTTGTTTCATGTATTCCTGTTTAATGTCTGAGGGCTCAGTCACACCAAAAGCGTTTATGGCAGTTGCAGGCGCCTTTTTTGAATGATATTCTATGGGCAGGGCGCGTTTGCGCGCTGTTTATGCGCGCCGAGCGCCTTGCGGTTTTCTGCCGCCTGCCGCGCACGCGTTTTTGAAGGAGCGCTGAGAGCGGAGGAGCGCCTGACGTCATTCGCGTCTTCCATTGTCCAATCGAATGAGGGGAGAGGCGGGCCTTACGTTGTGGCGAGGGAAGTTTACAGTTGCTTTGAAGAACCGGACTCCACTCGCTCACTCTCTCCTGCGTGTTTGTGCTCCTCTTATCCTCAAACAAGGTCAGAGCAAGCGCCCTCTTTTTAAAGTTTCTGCTAATATGACAGTTAACAGCAAAAGAGCGCTCACGCTTCAATATTTGATTGACAAGACAGCTGACTCGGTGGTTGCTTAGCAATATGAAAAGCCGCGCTGCACTGCTCTTTTTTAAAAAAGGCAGTGCGTCGCGCCTTGCGTTTGCAAGCATTTAAAGCGCTTTTGGTGTGACTGAGCCCTTAGTCTAGTCTTGTGTCTTGTACAGTTTAGTGTTCCTGATATAACCCTGTTTATGTTGTTTTGCCCCCTCGTGGGTTTTTGTTTTCTGTTCATTATATATTAAAAGTCCTATTTGAGTTATATCTGTCTGCATTTGGGTTCATCCTTCATCCACATAACAGAATGCACAAGCCCACGAGGGGGCAAAACAACATAAACAGGGTTATATCAGGAACACTAAACTGTACAAGACACAAGACTAGATTAAGATCCTTGTGTTTGTTGTCCTGTGCTTGTGCATTGTTTCTGTCATCGTGTGAGTACGCTGTCTGAAGTATTGTAGAGTTTATATTATCCAGTCTAGTTAGGGTGACCAGATGAGATTGGCTGAAATTCGGGACGGGGGTCAGACGTTACGGGGGGGGGGGGGGGGGGGGGGGATTGTGTCATCCAATATTAGTTTAATTTATTTCTTTTATTTAATAATTAAAGATAATGAATTTCAGTCAGAACCAATCATATTATTATAAGTACCTATGCATTAATAACTTGATATAATATGTATAGAACTATTTTATACTTCATAGTTTTCATTTACTTAATACTAAAAGATAATGAATTTTAAACGGAAGTTACTGAACCAAATCATATTTTTATTAATATAAGTACATACATTTATATAATACGTATAGACGTATTTTTTTAACTCAGTGCCTCGTCACAAATCTGACTCCTTCACGCGACTGACTGTCACTGCCAGCCAGCACTTTCAACTGTCCTCGCGGCTGCTGCAACTTTTGCTCTCTTAATCTACTCTATAAAACAAAATTGTCCTATTGTCTTTCTTGCATATAGATGAATTAGATAAAGTAATAGAAACAATACCATTTCAGCATATTTCGCGGAGGTTTTAACTGAGTGGGATTCAGATTAAGATTAAGGGGCTGGAGACATCAGCACTTTTAAATGCCAGCTGTTTTTCAGCCGAGCGCTTTAGTAACTGTGATACTTCAGCTGTGAGCCGGTTGGTTGCTGTGGTAATGTCCCTCCCCCCCTCCACTGTAATTGGACGGCCCTGTAAGAACTGACATTGACGAGCAGAGCATTTCTCTCAAAGTTTAATATTTTTGAACCCCTAGCGCAGGGTTTCAGCGCGGAAAAAACCCGCTAGCTGTTTGATTATTTGAGAAAAACGCCGGGTTTCCATTGGAATCAATTGAAAACATGCGCCGGCCGCAGGCGTAAAAGCTTTGGTGTGTCCAGCCCCAGCTTCCGTATAATTTTCAGGACAATAAGAGCAGGATTCAGGATTTGGGACAGCAGCTTAGATTTCGGGACTGTCCCGAATTTTTCAGGACTTCTGGTCACCCTAAGTCTAGTTCTTTGTTTCATGTATTCCTGTTTAATGTCTTAGTCTAGTCTTGTGTCTTGTACAGTTTAGTGTTCCTGATATAACCCTGTTTATGTTGTTTTGCCCCCTCGTGGGTTTTTGTTTTCTGTTCATTATATATTAAAAGTCCTATTTGAGTTATATCTGTCTGCATTTGGGTTCATCTTTCCTCCTCAGCTAGAGAGGACCCTGAGGGTGTATGCCCAGGATATTGAAGCGAGGAGGGTTTTGTTGCCAGAGACCCTCCTCAACTCCTACTTCATTGCGGGCCTCAACGTCCCTCCTCCCTTGTCTGAACGAGAGGGGCTGATCCGGCGCCCGTTCCGTGAGGTTGTGGACCAGTTGTGTCGGGAGGAGCTTCCCACCAGGGCATCACCATCTGCCACTCTGCCTACCATTCCAGAGGGCCGCACCATCTGTGTGGTGACTTTGGAGAACCCGGCTCTCACCACTCCAGCTCTCGAAGGCTCTTCCCAGCCTGCCGACCTCCGGGGGAAGCGCGAGAGGAGGATCTCGTGGGAGTCAGCGTCCGAGGGGTCCTCCACAGATCTTTCTGTTAGACAGTGACAGGAGGCGCTGCGTCTGGCAGCGGAGACGAGACAGTGACAGGGGACGCTGCGTCCGGCAGCGGAGACGAGACAGAGTCCGAGACAGGGGGCGCTGCGTCCGGCAGCGGAGACGAGACAGAGTCTGTGACAGGGGGCGCTGCGTCCGGCAGCGCAGACGAGACAGTGACAGGGGGCGCTGCGTCCGGCAGCGCAGACGAGACAGTGACAGGGGGCGCTGCGTCCGTCAGAGCAGAGGAGACAGTGACAGGGGGCGCTGCAGCGGTGGCTGCGCAGACGGCAGAGGCTGCAGCGGTGGCTGCGCAGACGGCAGAGGCTGCTGCGGTGGCTGCGCAGACGGCAGAGGCTGCAGCGGTGGCTGCGCAGACGGCAGAGGCTGCAGCGGTGGCTGCGCAGACGGCAGAGGCTGCAGAGGTGGCTGCGCAGACGGCAGAGGCTGCAGCGGTGGCTGCGCAGACGGCAGAGGCTGCAGCGGTGGCTGCGCAGACGGCAGAGGCTGCAGCGGTGGCTGCGCAGACGGCAGAGGCTGAGGGTCCACAACCCCTCTCCTCCTCCTCTTCTTGCGTGGACGTGGAGCGGTGAACGGAGCAGGTGGGATGAGCGCCATGGTGGGAGTGGCAAGATCTGTGGAGGAGGAAATGGGGCCTTGCCCATCTTCATGTCGGCGGCAGTCGACTGCCACCAAAGTTCTAGGTCAGCCGACTGCCGCCTGGCGGGACGACACGGGTTGTCTGCTGGGTTCTTAACTGGCTTGTGCATTCTGTTATGTGGATGAAGGATGAACCCAAATGCAGACAGATATAACTCAAATAGGACTTTTAATATATAAT
The DNA here is from genome assembly GCF_027580225.2 of Misgurnus anguillicaudatus. NCBI lineage: Eukaryota > Metazoa > Chordata > Actinopteri > Cypriniformes > Cobitidae > Misgurnus > Misgurnus anguillicaudatus. The sequence goes on from NC_073339.2 coordinate 18,234,708, forward strand.
GAACAGAAAACAAAAACCCACGAGGGGGCAAAACAACATAAACAGGGTATATCAGGAACACTAAACTGTACAAGACACAAGACTAGACTAAGACATTAAACAGGAATACATGAAACAAAGAACTAGACTGGATAATATAAACTCTACAATACTTCAGACAGCGTACTCACACGATGACAGAAACAATGCACAAGCACAGGACAACAAACACAAGGATCTTAAATAGAGGACAACTAATGAGGGCAACAGGTGACAGGAATTAAACAATAATGAGGAGGATGACAAGGGAGCGGGGTAAAAGAGACAAGACACTGGGAACACGTGGTCCAGTAAATCAATACTAAGACCACGTGAACCCACACAAAACATGGGTCTGTCATGATTCTGCCACAAGACTAGATTAAACAAAGGACAAGATGGCAGAACCATGACAGTCTGCCCTACAAAGGCAAAAGATCTTAACTCGCTAGAGTGTGAAACTAAGAAAAATGACTTTAAAGTTTAGACTTATAGTGAGTTTCAGTTGTCAGTTAATTTCTTCTTTATTTTTATTTTCTTGAAAAAACATAAAATTGACTCTAGATACTAATGCAAATAATAATGGAGGTCTTGAATGTCTAAAAATAAAAGTAATTTTTGACCAAAAACGACGTTACTGCCTTTTGCCTTTGTAGGGCAGATGTAACCAATAACAAAACATAGAAAACTTAGAACTGAGATATGTTTTATGTACCAATAAAAAAATTACCAAATTACTTTGTAACAATAATAGTTTCCTTTAATAAAACATTTTAATAAAAGTTTAAAATGTGTACAATATCTAGTCTATCTTTATGAAGTTAAACATGCAAATGTGCTATTGAGTTACTCAAATATTAACCTAAAATCTCAGTGGGTACTTCAAGTCAATAATTTAAGTCAAGGGGTTTGGCTGACAAATAAAGTTTGCTTCGTTCGAACCACTGGAATCCACCCTGGCTATAGGACTGTTTAATACAGTGGATTATGAATCTGAAACATGTTTTACTTGTTTAAACCAGTTTTAAAATGCACAAAAAAGCAAACCATCTAATCACATTAATATTTTTAATGTGCCATGATACACAACCAAACAGAGCTTGTATAGAATAATGTGCTGTACGGGGCAGAATGGTAAAGTGTTTATTCTAATAATTATTTTATAATAAATGTTATTTTTAATTGAACATTTGCTAATTTTCATCTTACTGTAGCGCTATTGCCACTGCTTTATATGCATTTTAACAAATTATTATTAGATACTGGTCAACTGTCTGTATTTAGATTTTAAAGCTATTTTATACATAACAATGAATTAAGCAGATAAATAAAATGCGGCCGACTTGACAAATGACCTGAAAGAAAGAAAGAACATTCACTATATCAAGACACATAAAGATCACATGAAGAAAATTAAAACTTTACCAGTGACTTTCATGGTGTATGAGCTTGTGGAGTTAACACTGATGCTCCATTGCCCTGTCTGGAAGTCAGACTTGAGTGTTATTTTCTTTAGATTTCCCACAGTCTGAATGCTACCAAGCCCGCCATTTATTACTGAACCTGACTGAGACCCACCTGAGAGGAATAGAAATCAAAACAGATTTGTTAAGAGAATTAGGCGGCCTCCCACATATGCTTTAAATTGAGACAATTTTATTTGGTGTGGTACGCCTTACTAGGATTATGTAACTTGCTGTTCATTTTGGCTCACCTGTGGGGCTGTAGACGGTAACATCCAGTGAATCCCCAGTGATGTAAACAGTCACGTTAGACAAAGATGAATCCAACAGAAAAGAAAAGTTTCCTGCATTTCCTGCACTTCTTGCCACCTGAAGAACTGTGACCTTTGACAAAAACAAGGACATGTCAAGATTTGAGCAATTTCACAATTACTTCCAAAATCTGATGTAGCGGAAACGTAAATAAGATTAGCATACGATTGGTAACATAATGCAAAGGTCTATTTACCTTATGTATGTTATGTCTCATTTTTACATTGTAAAATACAATGGTAATGACTGCATATAAGAAGTTTAAAGCATTGTTATACCTGGTCAGAGGCAAATAAATCGCTAATGGCTGTAGAGGCTTCAGAAAGCGTGATTTTTGTGACCTCTAAGGTTTGTCCACCAGAGACATGGGCCAGGTCTCTGTATAATTGTAGTTCTGATTGAGTCATCGGCCTCGATGAGGAGCTCTGGGAGTCTGAGACTTCTGGTGAGATGAACAAGAAAGTGACCTGGACGGTGAAAAGACAAAGACAAAAGTATAAAAGTTTTAGATGTAAATGTTTCAGCAACATCACTCAGCCTAACAAAATGAATGAAGACAGCATTAGGACGTGCTATGCAGGAACTCACTATGGATTCAGTGCTTTCTATCATGGCTCCAACAGTGTTTTTTAATTCAGGGTCCTTTGCTGAAGCATCCGTGAAAACATAAATGTCTGAGGATGGTGGAGCTCTTGTTAATGCCATCTGGAGATCCATGAACAACAAAACACAAAATACCTTTAAAGCCTAAAATTGCTTCATAATTACTTCCTCTTGTGCATTAGTATGAAGTTCAAAAGCTCCCAAATGTAAACTTTCATAATATCTTAATGTTTAAATGTGACTGAATATGCAAAGTTCACTTTTACAATGTATAAATAACCACCTTACAAAAAAGAAAATAAGGTCAAAACATGGCAGTGTTTGAATTTAATTTGATTTAGATTTTAGCCTATATAGTGATGTCAGTAAGCCCCACCCACTGTTAAAGGATTTGTCCATTTTCTTAAAAAAATCCAGATAATTTACTCACCACCGTGTCATCCAAAATGTTGATTGTTAATTTGAGAATAAATTATGTTTTTTGAGGAAAACATTACAGGATTTTTCTCATTTGAATGGACTTTAATGGACCCCAACACTTAACAGTTTTAATACAGTTTAAAATTGCAGTTTCAAAGGACTCTAAACGATCTCAAACGAGGCATAAGGGGCTTATTTTAAACCACAACTTCATGACTTCCTCCGGTTCTGTGACGCGCCAGCGCGACCTCACGTAATACATCATCACGTCAAGAGGTCATGGATGACGTATGTGAAAGTGTGGAGAAAGAGGACCGTTCCGACGTTGTTGTATGTCGAATGATACTAATTAATGTCTTTGTGTCAGTTTATTGTTTCAAATGGTCCACAAATGTGCGTTTCATATATATATAACACGTGACCTTTCGTAGTCATTACGCAATTACGTGAGGTCGCGCTGGCTCGTCCCACAGCTGGAGGAAGAAGAGAAGTTGTGGTTTAAAAGTGGTTTAATCGTTTCACTAGATATGACCCTTATGCCTCGTTTGGGATCGTTTAGAGTCCTTTGAAACTGCAATTTTAAACTGCATTTAAACTGTTAAGTGTTGGGGTCCATTAAAGTCCATTAAAATAAGCACAATTCTGGAATGTTTTCCTCAAAAAACATAATTTCTTCTTGCATGAACAAAGAAAGACATTAACATTTTGGATGACATGGTGGTGAGTAAATTTACGATTTTTTTTTTTTTTAAGAAAATGGACTAATCCTTTTTTTACATGTCCAAAGTACTGTACGCACCAATAGCCCTGATAAGCACATATCTGGGAAGTCTCCTCCACCAGATACTGAAAGAGAATTGATTCGCTCTTTGAACTCATCAATATTCCCAGTACTTGTCAGTTTGACACCTGTAAGCATGAGACACATACACATATCACTAGAGCTTTAAAATAACAAGAACAACATGTGCAAGCCCTGAATATAAACTGTCTGGTCAGTGGTCAATATAGATTGCACTGTCACAGTTACGGTACCAGGGGCCTGACTGGCCATCTGGAGCACCAGGACAATTCCCGGTGGCCTGGCAGTCGTTCTAGCCTGCCTGCTGTCTGTACAGTCAGTATTGTATGTTTATCATATCTCATTGTGAAACTCCTCATGCTGTCAGATAACCAATATAAAGGAACAGTATGTAGGATTGTGGCAAAAACTGGTATTGCAATCACAAAACGTGTGGCTAAAACTGGTACTGCAATTACACAACTGGTGGCCAATACACAAAATGACAACATAAACATCAGTTGAGGGCTGCAACTCCACTTTTTAAATGACAATATCCTGGCCAGACCACTGTTGTGAGTAATATAAGTATTTGATATGAAAATGATTTCTTAATGTGTAGTGACATATCAGGGCCATTTTATGATTAATTGATATAAATTTCTTACATATTGTTCCTTTAAGCATGCTTTTTAAACATATATGCTTACCTGTGTCATCAAATGTTATTAGCATGTAATCTGTAGGTTCTTCTGGTGTTCCTTTCCTGCTGTCTATCATATTGATTGAGACTTTCTTGATTTCAGCAATTTCATTAGACATACTGCCTGTGATGTCAATCACAAAAACCAGCACTATGGTACGACTGAGGCCTATTAACCTAAAGAAGATGCAAGATTGCAGAAAAAAAATTAAGGGAAGGTTCAGCCTATAGTGACAATTCTGCCTCTAAACAAAAATGTTTTTTCATTCTCTGTCCCCTTTAACTTAAAGGAAAACACTACAGTTTTTCAATATTTTACTATTTTCAACTTAGACAAATGAATACATACCTATCTTTATTTATTTAATGCCATAGTTTTAGAAAACATGTAATATAGTACATGAATATATACTGCTCTTTTTGTTTTATATTGTACACTCCCCTACCGAAGAAAGTCTGTTTCTCCTGCAGCCTGTCTAATGTCTTCCAGTAGCTCCATTGTAGCATTGATGGCCATGTTTGCAGCTTTTAGGTGAAGGAAGCCATGTTCTGACATGAGGTCATCCTTATTGATGCCTCCAGTGGGAACTTGTCTGCTAGTTTGATCAAAGAAGCCACCATGGCTACATTTGCCTGAAAGAGAAATATATATCCAATGTGTTAAAAACATTTTTACATGACCAAGATTATTCATATTTACAGAGCCCCTCTCTTTCACAGCTTCTTGTAACGTTCATGGTTCCTCTCAAAAATCAAAGAGTACAGCAAGCCAAATAATAAATAATTAACCCTCTAGCACAGGGTTGACCTCAGGCGACGGAAACTTTTCTTAAGTCCTGTGCTAAGTGCATGTTTTTTAAATGATCACATAATATATATTTACCAGTAACAAGCAAACCAAGCAAATGTACAATTAGAAGAACAGCAGTTCTGACAATTATTTGTTGTGCAGCTTAATACATTCAAAGTCAGATACTTTAACATACTGCTAATGCTTTCTTGCCTGCAGGTTTGTCAGGTGATAAAAGGCTACTATATCCAGTAGTTATTATCTTCTTCTGCAGGATCTCAGGTAGAATGTTATCACTGCAGTTGTCATCGACACAGCTTTTGCATGTCGCTGCTTTGGGGTCTATAGACGTAGATACATTTCTTAAGTGTGTGGATTACACAATATTTTAAATAAAGGTGGCAAATTTATCCTCCTAATAATTTGTGTCATAAACTATTTCTGTAATAAAAAACTACTTTTAAATCACAATAAAAGTAAAGTAGCAAATGTCTTATTTTCTCCATGGTGAGAATATCATCATCAAGTTGATTTATTTCACTAATTCCATTTAAAAAGGGAAACTTGTATATTATATTCATTCATTACACACAGACTGATATATTTCAAATGCTTATTTCTTTTACTTTTGATGATTATAACTGACAACTAAGGAAAATCCCAAATTCAGGATCTCAGAAAATTACAATATTACAAGACCAATACAAAAAAAGGATTTTTAGAAATCTTTGCCAACTGAAAAGTATGAACATGAAAAGTATGAGCATCTACAGCACTCAATACTTAGTTGGGGCTCATTTTACAAAGGGCACTGATGTATTTTAAGATGTCAGTGCAAATTGTATGTCAGTTTCAGTTTGGACCGCTCTTACATTTATTTTAGTCTAGGAGTCTAATCCCTATGTCATATGTTACACCAACTGGTAAAATAAATTTTTAGATAAATAAAAGCTACAGAAACTACTTTACCTGCTGTGTTGTTGAGGGGAAGGTCTGGTTTGATCAGTGCACTAAAAGAAACATTGTATCCGAGCTCTACCCAGTTACTGTGACTGTAGAAATCCTGCACACAAACAAATTTATTTGCTAAACTAGTGATGCGGAATGTGTTTAAAAACATCTTACATGAACATCCCTTAGATTAACCACAGGTTTATTGTAGTGAAAGTGTACCATGTTATTCGTTTTGCAAATTTTTGATATGAAGTATCATTTTTACTAGAAAAACCATGGTTAAACTATGGAGTAAGGTTGTGGTTACTACAAATAAAAACACACCATGGTTAAAGTTACATTTTCGTAAGGATAGAGATATGACAAGTAACCTAAAAACTTCAATCACACAAACTATTATAAATAATTATTTCAAGAAATTTACAGTGAAAATGTATTCAGATTTGTTATTAATACATTTATTGAAATTAAATAGTTACAAGCTCACTATCAGTTAGTTTTATTATTTTAATGATTCTGTTGGTTTGAAACTGAAATGAATTTTAGTCCAACAGTTTTCACATATGAGCCGCTGTACTCCATTAACATACCTGTAAAGTATGTGTCACAGCCCCCAGGCTCTTTCTTGCAGACAAGTAGTTTCTCTCTTTCAGATTGACTTTCACTTTGGCTACGCCCTTAGTGATGATGTCCCGTCCTTCACTGAATTTCTCACTATCAAAATGAGGCGGGTCACTCAATATTTTTCTGTCCACAGCTATATTGTTCAGGTAAACTGTAACAATTGCAGATTTAAAATTGTTTGATTTTGATAAAGCAGAATTTGAATTCGAGCAGGCTTTTTGAACAGTATCTGCAGATATTTTGTTGTTGACCTAAAAATGAGGAGTGGGGAAAATCAAATTCTGGGTTTACCAACATCATTCTTGACAGAGTACCACCTTATTGGTATAAAAACTTTATGATTGTGTAAAAACATATAATTGTAGACATACACAGCAGATAAATGCTTTAATGTTGTAATTTGTGTGTTACAAAATAAACAAAGAAGCCCAAACACTGACAATGCTCCAATATTAATTTAAAGGTGCAAAGTTTCAAACGTCAGGTCTTCATCTGGCACGGTATCAATGTGTGTATTTGTAATTAAACAAAACTTGAACCAGTGAATCAGGATTGTCAGGTTTTCTTAAATTCATGACGGGAGTGTAGAAGCAGGAACTAAATTCTGTATAGTGGCCCTCCGGATACAGGGTTTGTAAACTCTGCTTTTCTGGCCTGCTCCTATACTTCACTTACAGGTAGTGTAAAGTCTTTGCCCTGGGCTTTGGCTATGTCACAGCACACTTCTGCCGCCTTGAAGACAATGGCTGTCTCTGTGATTTCTTGATGATTGAGGGAGGCATCAGAGTGAGTAATTTTAAATCCACCAGCCAGGTGTGGTTGGAAAACTGGCCCCCATAGGAGAAATACAACCAATACAGCCACTACAACCATTTTCAAACAAATTAACTCTAGAAAAAAATTAGAGAGTAAGTAAATTAGATTTACAGTAAAGGAGACACTGATAAAGACTGGAAAAACATGATGACATAAACCCCTAAAAATTATCATTAGATCCCTAGACACTAAATCTCTATAGATACCTTACTGTAGTTCCAGCCTTAAAACCCCAGCACACCAGCTTATTAAGGCTTTTAGTTTAGAGTTCTACAGTATTTCTAGTAAAAACAATTTACTTGGTAAAGTGGTAAATGTCTTCAATTTATCAGTCCATCCAATTTTGAAATGCGTATAAAAGCACACAGTGTGAAAAGTCATGCAACATATACACCATATTCCAATTTTGCATGCATATACGCCAGTCCTTCCCGTTACGGCACATCTTTTCCTGTCGTTTTTGCGTTTTTTGTAGTGCTGGGCAAAGATGAATCGCGATTAATCGCATACAAAATAAAAGTGATTTTTGGCATAATATATGAGTATGTGCTGTGTGTAATTTTTATGTAGACATAAATACACACACATTCATGTATGTATTTAAGAAACATTTACATGTTTATATATATTTATTTATATTTTTATATATTCTATATTAAAAATAAATTAAAAACAATTATATATATAAGTAAAACCATTCTGAAATGAATATATGAATGTGTGTGTGGTTAAATATACACAATTATTAGACACAGTACACGCACATATATTATGCAAAAAATCACTTTTATTTTGTATGCGATTAATCACGATTAATCTTTGCCCAGCACTAGTTTTTTTTAACCATTGTTGCGTGGGTTTGCGATTAGAATGTCATTTTATGTAACAAAAAGTTGTTTTAACCCAAGTGACAATTGTAAAAAACAATACATAAAAACGGTAAGGACTGGCATATCATATGCACGCATTTCATGTGCAGGGGCTGAGTTTTCCGCGCCCCACAGTTAACAGTCAATCAAAATCTCCTGAGCACATATCACATTATCTCTTCTTTAAATGTAATGTTTTTAATTGTAAGCTAGTATAATGCATTATTTTCACAAGAATACATAGTGAAAGGTCTGTGTACCTGTGTGGCACACCTGCTGTCTTACATAAATGCCAACGGGGTGAGGCAATATCATAATCGATAACAATTTACTGTTTTGTAGTCATTATAAAATAAGTTGTTAGAAACTTGGGATACAAAAGAAAGGCATCTGTCCAATCATCTCAGCGTTAGCAAACGTGCGCATATGCCTGTCAGCGCGTAAAGACCGAATTCATTTTAGACTTTGCAGATGAACGGTCACATATAGCATAATAACACACAAGTAAACACACATTTAAGGGAAAATGTAGTTTTGGACTGCATTAGGGGCCAGTCACACCAAAAGCGTTTATGGCAGTTGCAGGCGCCTTTTTTGAATGATATTCTATGGGCAGGGCGCGTTTGCGCGCTGTTTATGCGCGCCGAGCGCCTTGCAGTTTTTTGCCGCCTGCCCGCGCACGCGTTTTTGAAGGAGCGCTGAGAGCGGAGAGGTGCCCGACGTCATTCGACTCTTTCCATTGTCCAATCGAATGAGGGGAGAGGTGGGCCTTACGTTGTGGTGAGCAGTGATGGTACTAACGGCGTTATAAATAAACGGCGTTACTAACGGCGTTATTTTTTTCAGTAACGAGTAATCAAATAAATTACTGTTTCTCCCGTTATAACGCCGTTACCGTTATTGACAATAAATGCTGCGCGTTACTAAAATTAATCTCACTAAAGCGATTTTCACCAGAGTAGGTTCTCTCATGCAGGCAGGCAATGTTTGTCTCTAGTGTGTGTGTGTTGGGGGCTGAGAGACACATAACTGATGCTGATTGGTGTGAGTGTGTGTTAGAGGGGGTGGGACAACCACATAAGCGGTGATGATTGGCTTAATTTCCATCACTAGCCAACCAGAGGCAGGCAGAGATCATATGCAAACACATGCACAGTCCGAGAAGTTCAGTGCAGTGTTGCCAACTTGGTGACTTTGTTACTAAGTTTAGCAACTTTCTAAACCCCTTTAGCGACTTTATTTACTAAAAGCGACTAGGACAAATCGAGCGATCTTTTCTGGCGTGAGACTGACGCGAGAGCATGTATCGCTCTCTCTTCTCAACGAGCAGCGGCTGATGCTGCTACCAACTCACAGGCAGCCCGGACCTCGCGCTGCAGTCCGCGAGTCCCACACCCGCAATGACAGAGCGATGATGACAAGTACAACAAACTCAAAGGTAGCAGTCGCAAACACAAAGTATAATAAGCACTACTATTCCATCGTTGAGGTGAAACGCAAGAATGTTTATGTAATGTGCAACTTATGCAGAGTAAGAAAGAGCCTCTTCACGTCTGTAATTCTGATCTAATAAAGCACCCCACATCGTCACATGCTGCCACTCCTTGCGAAAATTAACCAGGGGTTTTTGTGGTAAAAGTGCAGTAACCATGGTTTTTTGGCGTATTGATTGCTATCAGTAAAACCATGGTTTTACTACAGTAACCATAGTGAATTATGGTTTGTTGTCAAAACCATGGTTATTTTGTGGTAACCATGGTTTTACTGCAGTAACCATGTTTTTTTTGGTTTTAACTGTAGCAAAACCATGGTTAATTTTCGTAAGGGACAAAATTAGTGGTTTCTCTTTAGTGTCTAATTCATTCAACAAATGTTTTATTGGGGGCATCCAAGTTATTTGAAATATTTGAACTTTTTTTAAGTAACGCAATAGTTACTTTGCCTGGTAATTAGTTACTTTTATAATGATGTAACGCAGTTACTAACTCAGTTACTATTTTTTAGAAGTAACTAGTAACTATAACTAATTACTTTTTTAAAGTAACGTTGCCAACACTGGTGGTGAGGGAAGTTTACAGTTGCTTTGAAGAACCGGACTCCACTCGCTCACTCTCTCCTGCATGTTTGTGCACCTCTCACCCTCAAACAAGGTCAGAGCAAGCGCCCTCTTTTTAAAGTTTCTGCTAATATGACAGTTAACAGCAACAGAGAGCTCATGCATCAATATTTGATTGACAAGACAGCCGACTCGGTGGTTGCTTAGCAATATGAAAACCCGCGTCGCACTGCTCTTTTTTTTTAAAAAAAGGCAGTCCGTCGCGCCTTGCGTTTGCAAGCGTTTAAAGCGCTTTTGGTGTGACTGACCCCTTAGGCTACTGTAGGTCAGTCGTTATTAAACGTTTTAAAGATCGAATTTGAAAAAAAAATGCCTCCCTAACTGTTGGCAAACAAGATTGATTCATATGTTCTTATAAAACGTTTTTGCGTCTTTTGCGTTAATTATTTTAATAACATTTTCCTTAAATCATCCTGCGATCCAGTTTTTTAAAACCACTGTGACAGCTATAATCAAAAAACAAATAATGTATCTTTCAAATTGAAGGCTATTTATTTGTCTTTATTTGTTCTTATTTAATCACGGACTGTTTACTTATTTAATTACTTGAGAACGTCTTAATATTTATTTAATAAAGCATTAATATCCTTTTTAAAAAATAAATTTAAAAAATTACCACCGCAAAAATCACAAATTCTGGAGGGACTGATTTATGTGACATTATAGAAGTCTCAAAAAAAATATTTCATTACCTTTGAGAAGAATAGATTTGTAGCAGAATGTATTTGCAGCGTCCTTCAGTATATTTGTAATTGTTAAGATGTGATAAATACCAACGTCACACAGGAATCTTGATCTGGCAGGTGGGTCTCTGATCTGATAAATTCTTGTGCTGAAAGGTGGAACTAAATAAGAACAGAGAAAGTTGTACTCAAAAAACAAGGCTTGCAAAATGTTGCCTAGCTGTTTACAAAGCTGTTATAGGCTGGAATGGAGGTTGATTTAAATCATACGCAACATACCGGTTAATCTGTCCATTCTGTAAAGTACACTCCACAAACTAAACAATGACAAAGGGTGCTCAAAGTCCTATTGACACACCTGCCAAAAGATTCATGAGGATTGATGAAGATGTTTAATGAAACTGTATTTTCACTTAATATATTTTCTGAAACAGCTTTAATAAACAAACAATAAGACAAACTCTATAGAAATGAAATTCTGCAACTTTTTATATTTTAGGCAATTTCTATTGACAGGTAAATGGAAACTGATTAAGGACTAACTGTTGTCTGCTGCTAATGTATATTATGTCCATGTTATGATTTTTTGTAAAGATAGAAAATGTAAACCCTAATGTAATCTGTGAGCATAGTTAAAGTGTCAAGGTTTAGGACTGATGAACCCAAGAGCAACGATGAGGGGTCAAACAAAAGACTTTTATTACACTTAGACAAAACAAGATATTAGTGATGGGTCGTTCGCGAACGCCGGCTCTAAGAGCTGATTCTTTGTAGCAAACGAGCAGAGCCGAATCTTCAGACACAGGCAGGGGAGCCGGCTCTTCTAAGGGAGCCGAGCCAGAAGAGCTGAATCTATGAAAAGAGCCGGACTGCCATCACTAAAATGTAGAGCTGGAGCTTGAGCCGAAAGAGCCGAATCAATGGAAAGAGCCGGACTGCCCATCACTACAAGATATAAAGATAAACAGAGACTACACAAAACTAGACTACGCAAAACTAGACTACAATTTGACGATTAACCTGACTTGATTTCTAGACTGGAGAACATATGACAAGCACACACACGACGGTACAAAATGATCCTGCACAGGGCTAAAGAAACAATGACATTAATAAGAAAACCAAACAAGATAACGGGGAGGGAACAGGTGATGGGATGATTAACAATAAGCAGGAAAACGAGGGGGCGGGAACAAGAGACGAGACACCGAAGGCACATGACCCGATACACATGACCCGATACACATGAACCTCCACATAGAACATAGGTGTGTTCGACATCGGCTGTGGCTGGATGTAACCGATCGGCGAGATTAGCCGCGTTCAGGCGGGGAGGAGCTGAAAACGGAGACGTGAAGTCGGACGCGCTGTGGTTCCCGTAGCTTGCTGCATTTACGTCAGGCATGGCTGATCACGTGCCGTTTGCTTGCTTAATCGCATTAAACATGATTTGTAAGATGTAAACTACATAAAAAGTGAATTATACTGTTTTGAATGTCCATGTATGAGTGGAACTGAAGAGGCTTACAGCATCTGTTTTTACAAGAATAAAGAGTTCAACATAAGCATATATTATTTAAATACCAATGTAGTGGGGTCTACGTTTTTTCATTTCTATTTCCATTTTATTTTGATGAAGATGACACAATATAACATCGCGACTACATGAAAAGAGCTTTAACTGTTATAAAAAATACCGATTTGTGACCATTTGTGGAACTGGGGGCGTGAAAATAAGCACGAAACACACGTGATTGTTGTCATGTGGTGAATCCGACCAATCGTGAAACAGCTGTGTCGTCATTACAGCCCGTGCAGCTCCTCTTCGCGAACTGCGCTGGCTAACTCAGGCGGCTGATCTCGAATCGCTCTCGCGGTACTTAAAAACCATATGACACAGTCACGTGCCTGCAGCGCCAGCTGAAGTCGGACAAAAATACTAACCGGAATGCACTGCTTCAAGTCAGCCACCGATCGGTCTGCGCAGCGCCGCATGAAGTCGAACACACCTAACGGGACTGCCAGAACCCTGCCATCATGACAAGACATAAATATAACACAAAACTCTTTGGCAGGATCCTGACATAAAGTCCAAATTAAAAACAACTTTTTCAAAACAAAAGCAAAAAAATCACAATAATTTACAATTCTTCTAAAGATTTTCATTCAGTTCATGAATGACACATTCTTCATTTTCACATATGAAATGTAGATGAAATACAAAAATTGCAGCTGTGACAAAATGCTTAGAAAAAGTTTAAGGGCTTCTTATAGAAAGCTAGCTCAGTCCTTTGTTTTATAAAAATATACATATAGCTCTTATCTTTATGCTACATTAGTCAGGTCAGTTAGAATCTATAGGGGTAGTTTCCCAGACAGGGATTAGACTAGTCCTAGACTAAAATAAATGTAAGAGCTGTCCAAACTCAAAACAACTTGCACTGACATATCTTAAAATACATCAGTCCCCATTGTTTTGGCTCAAAATGCATACAAGGAATGTTTTTAGTAAGGCATGTTTGTTAAAACTAGTTATATTTCCTAATTTGAAAAATGCCTAGTCTGGGAAACCGCCCCATAGAATTCAGCACTAAAAAACTATAAATGTCCCATATCAGTTCATATTTGTTGAATTGCTTTAAAGGTGTAATGTGTAACTTTTAGAAGGATATCTTGAAAGGCAAAATAATATGGTGAACGTGATTTCACCAAGTAAGATTGTTGATCCTGGATCAACATTTTCATTAACCAATCAGATTGCAGGATTAAGATTAGTGTGCTTGTTAGATATAGGTTTAGGATTGGGTTAGGGGCTTTTAAGAAATACTCCTCAAACTATTCTTTCACACTAATTTAAAGGGAAACTTCACCCATTTGCATTAAGATTTGTACCGTTAGAACCCCAGTCATGTTTTTGAATGGTCGTGCATCATTCCCTGATTTCAGTGAGGCACTTCCTTCTTTCAATGATGTAAAAATCGTCATTTTGCGTCATTGAAAGAAGGAAATCCTGTATCTCTATTGAGTGTGAAAGACTACAGACACTCATTCCTCATTTTTCCAAGGTGGGGGCTATGGGTGGGACCCACTCACGCTTCAGACCAATTACAGATCAGTGGGTGGGACTTACGAAAATATACGAACACAGACGGGAAAAAACTATCAGCCGCCATCTTTATGCTAAGCTAAGCTAAACAGAAGTTGTGGAGCGAGTCAGACTTCATGTTACAATAACAGTGGAAGTTTATCAATATAATATAGAAGAGGGTGATTTCGCAAGCGTGATGCTCTAATCCGCTGTTCATTGCACCTTTATGAGCCACAATACAGCAAAGCGCTCAGGCAGATGGAGGAACAGAAGCCCGAGGAGAAGCCGGAGCCTGGGCGTCGGCTGGGTAGAGGAGCCGGGGGAAGACACCGCAACCATCGGCCTCGGCTGCGTAGAAAAGCTTGGACAGACTAATGCCTGTTCTCTCGCTGTGTGGCTTCTTTATTACATTTCTGCATCAGATAAGGATATGGACGTTCGTTTGGTGAAGGTTTCGAGGCAAGAGAGCAACTTTGCGCGCGTTTGGACATGTTTATTTCACATACGCGTTTGCTTCGGCTTTGACGAGCAAACGCGCTGCGGAGTATATGAGCTTGGACAGACTCACGCTGTGTGCTTTCGGTTAATGATTTTTGGATCAGATAAGGATATGAACGTTTGTTTTGTTAATGTTTCTGGGCGCGTGCTTATTTCAAAGACGTGTTTCGGTTTACGAGCACAAGCTCCAAGAGCTGAGGCAGCGCGTCTGTGGAGATATTGTGCAGGGGACGCGTTTGTGTGGAGGAAGCATGGATAAACGGACGTCTAACTAAAGTAAGTGTTTCTATTTTCTTTGTTATACTAAGGTGGCATTTATATACACAATAGCATATCTAAGCGGTGTTTTATATGTCTATATTGTGAGAGCAGTGAGGCTGATATTACACAGATGTAATTACAGTAAACAAGAGACAAAAAGAAAATTGGTAAAACTAAATAAACATTTAAAATGCATACCCTTCTTTAAGTACTTGAAAAGACATTTGTACTGCGGATCTGAAACCGCACGTTATTGTTTGAATAAGACTTTGCTACACACCAGGCCAGAGTGTTATTGTGTGTAACACAATGTAACATCATGTTTAAAAGTAAATCATGATTGGTGTCTGTCAGACACAGTGGTGGTGGTGGCTATTTTCTTTGTTTTACTAACGTGGCATTTATGTACACAATATCATATTTAAGCCGTGTTCCGATTAATGGGAGTGGCTTGCAGAGCTGTGCATTGTGGAGTTGTAGTTTTTCATACAAATGTGCTCTAAAGTCACATTTTGTCTTTTCTCGGTCAAATAGGCACACAATTCTACATTTATGTTACATTTTGACTACAAATATGACTCACTTTCCATAAAGATTAATGTTCCTATCGGTGAAATGGCCCTTTAAGGGGGGTTAAACATGGTTAGGGTTTGAGTTAAGGGTAGGTTGGGGTATCTTTGATTAAAACATTCATCAAGGATCAACAAAAAAAAGATCACATCTTACTTGGTGAAATCACGGCGACCGTTTTGATCTACATACACCACGGGTCCCATTACACTCTTAGAACGAATGTGTTAAAAACAACACATTAGTGTTGATTCTGGGACAACACACTAAATGCTAAATTCACACACCACCTTTAACTTTGAAAAAAACGCATCTCGGCTCAACTACACCAGATTCAGTTTGATTTCCCACACCCTTATGTACTGTACCAAGCAATATTGACAGATATTGGGCCATATTTACTAACAGCGTGCACCAGGACAAAACATCTTGTCGTTAAATAACTACTGTCGGGATTTACTAAAGACACACAGTGGGTAATTAGCACTAAAACGGTGTGTTCTAGTTATTTTTGCGACCTACCTTATTGCATACTGTATGCATTTCTAGGTGTTTACCTTTCAGACGCAACATTTATGGGAGGAGAGTATTTAAATGATTCATACAACGCTATTTACTAATGTTTGCTTGTGTGATATTACTGGTATTTGCTCCATAAAAAAATTGGCTGCAATTGTTGTTGATAGAAGAGGCATCACAGAAATTAGAGAACGCATTGTACAAGGCAGAGGATTTTTTAACATGTAACAGTTTATATGGAATAACAGAGGAGCATACTATTCAAAAATATTGTTTACCAAGCACTGTTATTTTGTATTTGCTTTACTAAAAAAAGGGGTCTCTAGGAGAAGTCACACAATACCAAGGGTTTCAAAACTTCCTGTAAAACTTAATGTTTGTCCCCCAATTCTTCTCAGTGTTGGCTAACATGGCTTCGTTAGCTGGAATTTCACACACAAAGTTTTCAGATGAAATGTCCATGGTGCTGAACTCAAGCGCATCAGGTGTTAGTAGATCAACTGCACCTGAGGATTATCAGCTCTGCTTATTTGCAACTCTTAAATAATTTGGCTGCTCTTTGTAGATTGCTGGTGATTATGGATGGGTTTTACTTATTTTATTTTTTTAGTAAATAACCAAATATTGTCACTCCCGCTTTTTTGGAATTGCACTCTTGCTATCTAACCAATCAGCACGAAGGCAAGCCATATATAAGTCATAGTTTAACTCTCCAAAGATCCTCTGCAGTCTTCAGAATCCCTCCACCACCCTGTCTCCTCTCACTCACTAGGTTACTCCCTAAAAGGGGGGGGGGTTACTCTGCGTTCGGGCCAATTTCCGAGCTCAGAGCCCTTTCCTCGGACAGCACGCCAAATACGTTTACTAATTTAATCTATCCATCTTATTTGTAAATGTGAACTCGTGAAATAACATTTAATAAAGAAACAGAAACAAACACGAGAGTCAAAACACGGCAGGTACATAAACCAGAGGAACAGATGAACGTAGAATGGCAAACAAACATGGTAGTAACGACAATGATCCGGCGATGAGTGATACACAAACACGGGTATAAATACACAAGGACTAATGACACACAGGTGAAATGAATCAGATGAAGATTAACAATGTCCAGGTGACGACAAATGGAACAGACACAAAACATGACACAGATCACCGTGACATGCACTACCTCTCCCACATAATCATCATCTGCCAGCATGCCTTTTTCCAAATTTGGATTGATGTATTATGCATGTACATTCATATAGCCGTCTGTCGAAAAAAAAAAAGTACAAAATCCTACCTTTTCTGTCACTGGGGTGGTACTTCTGTTTTGAACTTAAAGGTATACAATACTTTTTTTTGTGCCATCTCAGTCTGCTTTCACACTACCTACAGCTTTCATTTGCTACCAAAGAGATATAACAAGTCAAACAATAACATTGCTAAGCAAATATTCCTGCTGCATACTGATTTAAATACTACAGATCTAAATTTTGGAATTAAATTGACCTGGTGGCTCTACAAGAGGAACTAGCAGCATATAGAACGTTATAGCTAATGTAGACTCGAAAGTAGAGAAATAAATTAATTAATTACACTACAGTTGGTGTTTTACCTTCAGAGGGTGGTAGATCAGTAACTAAATCTACTCCCAGATGTGAATAGGGCCAATATATGGAATGGGTAATAGATGGGGTTTCCTAGATGGTAGATGGCGTGGGTTTGTAGATTTGGCACATTCTGTGCACACTTACATAAACCTTCTGACAACTTTTCCCATGTTGGCCCACCGGAGGCAGTCTTGCATCAGTGAGAAGATACGATTGGCCCATTGGTGTACAGATTGGAGGAGAGGGTTGAATTATGTCCAAGGAACATAAATGGTCAGGTGGACACTCGGGCAGAGAGGGATCAGAGGTATTAGCAGAGGTAAATTGTTGATCCAAAGTCCACTGAATAGGACTGTGACGAGCAGGGCAGGTGGGAGCCATGGGAGTGGTGTGAGACCGGTGATGCGATTGTAAATGAGTATCAGCTGTGAGGCACACCTTTCTCGTATTCCACGTAGGAGTCAGGAAGTACAAATTGAGGACCGACAATGGTAGAGGACGAGAGAGGACCAGGCCTGAATATTGTTTTATAGCGTTTTTGTAATGTGTTTGATGTTTTAAGCTGGCAGTCATCTGTGAGGGGCTATTGGCATTTACTTTTGTTTTGTTATGAAATATTGTTGTTAAATGTTTTCCGGTTTCCAACTTCTTCCTCTTACATACCTCGTTACCTTGGTGCTGAAACCTGGGAGGAAGGAGGGACATGCTGTCAAAGAACCCTTGAGTGGAGGAGTCGCCCCATTTGCCTTCTGCCGTCCACTATGATGATCCGCCCTCCACCGGAGGAGCCATTGACGGCCGCCAGTGGGCGGAGGAGGGTGTGCCATCCCACGAAGAGCGTCCAGTGCCATCGCATGGCATTGCGAGGAAGAACTTCTCACCTGAGGAACATGCGGCAGTGTGTCAGGGAACCAGACTATTTTTTTGTGTTTGTTTTTTCCTCTCTACCCTCTCTCATCCTGATACTTCCAGCTCCTTCCTCTCGTCTCATCTGTCCTTACCCCCATGTGATTGTGAATGAGTATGTGAGGCACACCGGTCTTGTATTACACAAGGGGTCTGGAAGTATAAATTAAGGACTGCCGACAGTGGAGGATGACAGAGGACCAGGCCTGGATATTGTTTTATAGTGGTTTTTGTGATGTGTTTGATGTTTTTAGCCGGCAGTTGTCCGTGAGGGGCTGCCGGTGTTTACTTTTGTTTTGTTATTAAATATTGTTGTTAAATGTGTTACGGTTTCCGCCATTTTTTTCTCCACTTACATACCTCATTACAAGGACTAACTGTGGCATGCTGAGGTAAGATTAAGTTGGTTCCTTAGTTTTTTCCTCAGAGGTGTACAGATGTAAAAGAACATCAGCTTTGGGCGGGTGAAAATAGTTGTTGACAGTTTGACAGCTGTTAGTGTGGACCAATGATGGACTGCATCCACTTTCCCCTCATCCATTCCATGGTGTGCTTAATGATGTTGTATCTTAAGAAATGAACTGATGACATTGTGACAGAGAAGTTGGTTGCTGGCTCTGATGGTCTTCCATACATGTAGAGAAATGGCATAGGTTACGAACTTAAATAATTGATTATATGAATTATTGTTGCGTATGTAAGTTTATGTGCTGTAACGGGGTGAAGAATCACACAACAAGGATAGCTCAAGCAATATGCCCTGGAGGGTGGATTTATTTACAAGTGACCAAAACCACTGAGGGATTAAGGTGGGTACTCCAGTGAAATGGGTGCTCTCTTCTTTGTGCTGCAGTAAGTCTGGGCTGTGCTCCTTGGAGGCTGATTGGTCACCCGCTGCTTTCTAGAGAAAGCTCGAAAGTGAGGGTTACAGCTCTGTCTCAGAATTGTCTCACCCTCTGGCTAGGCGCATGCAGCTTATGTAGCATTTTCCTGATGGACCCCAGCTGGGGCCGATCATCCTGTGAAGAGGGCATGCAGGTGTTCCTCGTCTGTTTCCAGGGCGATGCTGATGACTCCTTAGTATGCTTGTCACAGTGCTTTGTGTAATTTTAAATGTATTCCTGCAAATGGTTTAAAATTTGTATGTTTTAAAATAAAAATTTCACACAACTTCTTAAAACATTTGTAACGTTTTAAATAAAGACGTTAACATTTTGTAATTGTGTCTCTTTAGATGTAATGTTAGCAGTACCTTAAAATTAAAATGAATTATATATATATAAAAAACAGCAAAAAGTAGAATACTGCAAACCTAGGGTTTTTACAGTAACGGCACTGTATTACATATTTATAGTAGCATTTAGTTACTGTAAAAGTGAAGTACAGTTTCTTGTACTGTAAATCTCATTTTATTAGCTTACTGGCAACAATGTTACTTAAAAACACCTCTGTATTCAGAGTACAGGAGCCGAGAAGAAACAGCAGGGAATAAAGGGCAAAACAAGGCCTCCACAGAATAGCACAATTTCTTTACACCTGTGTGGAAACACTCTTACTCACACATACCACTGCACACAGCACAACACACGTGAAGGAACACCACAACCAAAATCCACCCCGCCTTTGGCACTCAGCTCCTGTAACAAAACAAATAAGATGGTATGTTACACTTGGTCACAGGGCTGCTGGTACGATCACAAGCACGCTGTAGTTTACAAACAAGTAGTATACGGCAAAAAGAGACTCCACTGACTCTTAAACAGGCAATTTCACCCACAAGCAAAAGAAAATACAAACTAATACAAAGAACCCCAATATAACTAAGTCAAAACAAATCAGGCAGATATAGCAGTAAAAAGAGAGGGCAGCAAAAAAAAAGAAAAACCCCAAACAAACACATGCAAGCACTAAACTTAAATCACACACACACACACACACACACACACACACACACATACCAAAACAAAAAAACAATACAACAAGCAAACCAACATGCTGCGAACCCATGGGCTTACTCAGTCTATGTTGGATTACACTGTGCACAATAGGACACAAATGTGTTTGAATACACTCAAACTTCGGACTATAAACAAAACACAAACTTATACCACTTATGAACGCAGTCTTACACAAAAATACATCACAATGGTTTCACTTACTTGCCAAGGGGCAATGTCAACCAAGCATCAGCCACACTATTTCACCCAATGCACAGCTCTAAACAAAGAACATGCTAACATGAGCTACCATGCACCACTAACAACTCAGCCATCATCACCAAATATACCTGAGGTGAAGGATTTTAGAATATTGGCCATCTGTAGCTCAACTAGTCTGTCACACTGCCTCACCATTGGGCAGACATTCTGACAACTGAACAAACTAATTTCCAAGCAGCTGACCTGAATTGAGTGCGTCCACCACCACGTAACTACTGGGGGACCCTAAATACCCAAGTTCCACCTTTAGCGGAACCTAAAAATGGCTGAAATAGTTCCGCCCGGACCATTTAAGTGAAACACACGGCCAGTTCCGGCAACTCCGGGAAAACAAATCTGGGGCTTATTCAGAACAGGTGTGCAAAGTGAATGTGGCGATTGGTGATTGGACACTACAGACAGGAGGAGACATATAAATACAGCATCAGGAAAACAGGAGGAGGAAGTTTATTCCGGAAAACGCTGCGGGTGAGACGGAAGTGATCGGTGTGTTGGAGAGGCGTGTTGATGTGGACATTGCAGGCTGGGCGAAGTTGAAGCAGAAGATTTGGGCGAAGAAAGGCAGAGCTAAGTTAACCAAATCATTCCTTCTGAAGCTTTGTGTTGATGTGATTGTTTACCTTGGAAGGATCGTGTTGTTGAACGGACACGGGAAAATAGACAGACGGGGAAGAAACAGAGGAACCGTGTAAAATCTGTCTCGGTTGCACCAGCCATCTGGGAGAAAGAGGGAAGTATTAAGTGCCAAAGAAACTGAGTTATATTGAAATTCGTCTTGTATTGTTGTACACCCTTGCTAATACTGCACCCCAGTATATCCTTTGTGTACCCGAGCAGTGTGTGAGCGGCCCCACCCATGTTGAGGATCGGTGGGTGAGCCGGAACCGGCCGAGAAGAGGAGGGAGTGTGTTTAAAGGTCGGGTTTTGACGTTCTTCATGTGGTCATCCTCTATACCGACCCCTTCAACTGTCCAGGATTATTCTCCAGCCCAACGTTGTGATTTCTGCCCTAATTCACCGTGAGTGTGTGGAGTGCAGTGGGTGAGTCTTTTGATGTGTGTACACATGAAGGATTGTAGTGTTGTGCTTTACTAGTGTTGTCAGCGATCACTCCCCAGGCCAAAGAGGAAGCCCTGTATTTGAAGAAGCCAACTGGTGAAGTTGGGTGGCTACTGTATTTATATACATCCGCCTGCGATCCATAGATCTCTTACCCCCGCCTGGTGGCGGTGTGGCGACCAAATGAAGTAAGGAATTGCTGTGAATACTGTGTGAAGTATTGAAGGAGAGGGATAACTTGTTACTGCCCGCTCTGTAGAAAATCTGTGGAGTGTGTCCAGATGTCTGTCCATGTCTAGATCCCCCGCCCCACCGTCTGAAAGGAAGAAGAGTTGAAGCGGTTGGTTTTCTTCAGTAGTACACTACATAGTGTGGCGCCTTACCTCGGCCTACCCATCTTTACGACCCCATCTGCAGGCAGTCCAGCCAACTATTACAGCAGTATCGCCCGGTGCCTCCAGCGCCCTCTCTGTCTGAAGTGAAGAGGTGTTGTATCTCCCCCTGTATGTCTATTGAAGTTTCATACCGTTGAAGGAAATCTGTGTTCTCTGCTGCCAGTCTGCAGGTGTGAGCCAAGGGCTCTATGTCGTCGTGGGACTGTTCTTCCACATGTTGGGAAGTCCACGCCGAAGTGCTTTCCAGAGTCTGTCCAAGTGAGGAAGGCTAAAAGTTTGCTGTGAGTCTACACGCCCTCCCCAATTACCCTGTAACTTCTGTATACTTACCTGTACGCCCAAGGTCTAAGCCCAGTGTACTCCATTGTATACCTACCTGCATGCCTACAGTACCAAGCCAGTAGACCCCTGTACAAAAACCTACACGCCAAGGTTCTAAGCCCAGTGGATACATTTGGATACTCGCCTGAATGCCCGAAATTCCAAACCCAGCGTGTCCCCCTGTACGTCCCCTTGTACGCTTAAAGTTCCAAACCTAGTGTACTTGTGTACCTTCTAGGCACCTCCAGCTCCAAGCCCAGGTCCGCACTATATACCTTCTGGATGCTCAAGCTCCTGGCCCAGCACACTTACCTGATCACCGTCTGGACGCCCTAGCTCCAGGCCAAGCGTACCCATTACACACCAAGGTCGTCAGTCTAAGGTACCTACCTATTCACTTACCAGTATACGTACCAGTATTTGTCCTCTGCGCTAAGAAAGGGAGGCTGGAAGTTCCATCTACAGTTCGCCTGGGAGACACAAGGGGGCAAGCTGAGAATATTCACCTGCAATTCACGTGTGGAGAGAGAAGAAGAGGAAGTCAGCAGACTTACCTGGAAATCCCCGTGAGAGTCAGAAGCGACTCGAAATTCAAATTCTCCAGGCCCAGAGAGCTTCTTTTAAAATCTCCCTTCTCCTTCCATTGCCCTTCTTTTAAATTGAATAAATATTGTTTTAACTTACTTGCTGTCTGGTCATTGGGGTGTTTTTGGGACCTCCTCGGGGAGGAAACTGAGGGAGGAGCGAGACTCACGATATTGGTGGTCCGCTCCGACCTGTGACAGATTTGGTGTAGTCGGCAGTGCCCACCCCGGGTTGAGCAACCAAAATTCCCCAATGGCCATTGCCATGAAGAGCCCGTTCTAGGGACTAGAACGGATTGGCGGATGAGGATGTCATGGAGTGACTTTAAACTGGCGGAACCAAAATGGCGGAAATAGTTCCGTCCGGACCGAATGCACTGAAACACCAGGCCAGTTCTGGCAAACTCCGGGCAGAAATCGCAACAAACTCGTATCAGGTGTGTTAAGCGAATGTGGCGACTGACGATTAGGCGTTGGAGAGGAGGCCCATAAAAAGGGCGTGGAAAAAACCGTAAAGGAGCAGTTGTTTCGGGAGGTCCTGCCCCGCGGCTCGTGCTGGAAGGCCGCTGGGGTGTGGTGAAAGGGGAACGGATGAACGAAAGCTGGCAGCCAAAAGCTGGAAGCTGAAGCCGTGAGTACGACAAGCATCTAAACAGAGAGAAGCCAATGGCGGATGAAACGTAAGCCTTCTAAGAAGGTGTCGGAAGGCCCCTTTGATTCGGTGGTCGCGAGGACGCGAAGCGGAGAGAGTACGGGGCTGTAGAAGACTGAAATTGTGGAGAAATTTACTCCAGCAGACGCTGTGGCAAGGCGAAAGTGGCTGGTGCATTTGGAGAGACGCATCGATGTGGATTAGCAGGCTGGGCATGTAAAGCAAGACGGAGATAGTGGATTGCAAGTATAACCAAGTTAAGTGACATTATTCGTGTATCTCTGAGGTGATTGTTACCATTGTGGCTGTGGGTTAGAAGAACACGGGGGAACGGAGTGACAGGGAGAAACTACCACCGAAGCATTTGGTGTATACACAATCTTGGATGCAAGAGACATGTGCCAGAGCAAGGGAAGAAATCAGTGTTTAAAGGAACAGTGTGTTGTGTTTGGAATTCATTCTGCTGTTACCCTGTTACATTGCTCGTGTGTAAAAACTGTCACCTCAGTTCATCTCTGCCATTTCAAGTATTGGAATTCAGTGGGAAGAGGAAGGAGGAGCTAAGGGTCGTGACATCAACATTACCTTCAAGCTCTCCCCTGTCCCAGTCACCTGTCTATTTCAGGAACTACAGGTTTGGCCAAAACGACATGAAGCTGACCATAATCACCATGCATGCCCAAAGCCAAGTATTGAGCCTACTCACCTGTGTATCCCCCTGTATGCCCGAAGTCAAGACCCCAGTGTACTCACCTATATACTCACCTGTACACCCGCCTGTACGCCCAAAGCTAAAAGCCCAGTGTATTTCCCTGTATGCATCCCTGTACGCCCAAAGCTAAAAGCCCAGTGTACCCACCTGTTTGCATCCTTGTACGCCCATAGCCATGAACCTAGTGTACTTACCTGCATCCCGACCTGAAAGACCTAAATTCCAAAAGTGGTCATTTTGTTCTTATAACTGGTATTCTGGTTTCATATGTTACAATATTGATCAATCTACAGGTTATTTAGTGACCTAATACATCCTGAAGTTTTACCTCTCTGAGTTTTTCAAAATAAAAGTAAATAGAGTTTAAATGTGAAAAGATCCTGTCGGGACTTTTTTGACGCTGATGATACTGTTATATATGTTGAAAATTGATATTATTCCAATTTGATTTAATTTCGTTTTCATAATGTTCAAACTGTTGGAAAATGTTTTATTCTTAAAAATTTTAGTTATACTGTTGGTTGCTTTTGAAACATTTGATAAAACTGAAATTTAAAATAAAGATGTAATTTCATTATTTTTTACAAAGATAAATGACAAAAAAGTTTGCAGTTACATATAAACAAGCTCATAGTCATGTATATTTAATAAAAACATGTGTAACACAAAAATCTATCTTGTTTTGTTGTGTTACATTTGACCCATATGTGTATATAAGTTGACAGGGTCAAAAGCAGAGCATGTGAGCGGAGCGGAGCGGGGATCGAGCGAGGAGCGGAGTGTGCTAAATATAGTCAGAGCGCAGAGCGGAATTTTATTCAAAGGCCGGATCGATCGCTCTGTCTCGCTCCGGTTCCGCTCTGATACCGCTCACACCACGAGTCTAGGGCATGCACAAATCTACCCAGAATTCACCCGTGCCTTCAACAATTAAGAAAACGGTCTGCCTTTACTTCAGAAATCGTTCGTTATGTGAAGATGGAGTTCATAAAATATTTCCAAAAGCAAACCGACAAGTCATACAGGTGCACAATTCCTGTCAAAAAACTAGATGAAAATGATGTTGAACATGAACAGGAATGTGGTGATACGATTTCAGTAAGTAAGAGTTCGTATTTTAATCTAAAAAGACACATCATGCGGGAACATGACAGTGTGCTGCGTGAAAAAGGGGAGGCCAGAGAAAAACGTGAGCATTTTGAATATGGTTTAAATAGAAAATATTATTAAATACATTTTGTCATACGAATATTTTAATGTAGCCTAATTAACCCCGTCCCCGTCCGTGATTTTTTATTTCATAGAGAAAGAGATAGAGCAGAGGCAGCAACAGAAACAAAGTGAGGAACTTAGAAATTTCTTCACTACAGTCAGAGCCCCAACCATAACTGGGTCGAGAAAGAAAGAACTGGATACAGCCTTTTTTAAAATGATCTTCATGGATTATGAACCGCTGAGTACAGGAGAACGAGAAGGGATGCGACACTTTGCCAGCGCGGCCCAGCCAGGCTACACACCCCCATGCTATAACACTGTGCGGGACACGCTCATGCCTCATGCACTGGAGGAGATGGAGGATAGGCTGCGAGACCTGTTGAAAAAGGGAGATGGGTTTGTTCTGTCAGCAGACATTTGGACCAGTAGAAGAGGGCACAGCTTTCTTGGCATCGTGGCCAGCTTCATTGACGGGACATTCCGGGGTCACACGGTTTTGTTGAGCTGTGACCACATACATGGTCACCATACCGCAGATCGCATTTACCAGATGTACGAAAGTGTTCTAAAATACCGGAATGTGGAACGGCGTGTGATAAGGGTCGTCACTGACAGTGCCAGCAACATGGTCAAGGCATTTACCTTCTTCCCTGTGACTGAAGAGGAGGATGAGCTCATTGATGAGGGGACCGCGGGTGCCAACCGCAGCAGTGCTGAAAATGAGGAGGAGCACGGACCACCTGAGCTGTCGCAGATCGAAGTGGAAGAGGTAGCATCCAATGTCGACAGCATGATTAATCAGTACTTTACTGTATCCCGTTTACATTTGAGGTGTCCCATTCACATGCTTCAGCTGGCGATCAAAGACGCCATTAACGAGCATGACAGCATTAATAGGCTCCTCGTGAAAGTCGGAAACATAGTGAGAAGTGTGAGGAAAAGCACCCTGAACACTGAACAGACAGATGCTTTAGGTGTCCGCCCCACAACTGCATGTATCACTAGATGGAACAGCCAGTTAAAAATGATTGATTCTGTTCTTCGACTGTTCCAAAAAGACCCATTATGGCAAACAAAACTAAAGACCACAGCCACTCACATCAATCTCAACGAAGTACGGCAGCTGACGCACCTTGTTCGTGTGCTTACACCACTGGCAGATCTCACGGACAATTTACAAAGGGAGTTGGGTAACCTGGGGATGATTCTCCCTGCTGTCAGTGAAATAAAATCCCTACTCACTAATGATGCTGCCCTGCCCATGATGATTGCTGCTTTTGCTGAAACATTGGCCAACAACATCTCCTCTCGTTATGAAAGATATTATTCTGATAAGCATATACTTTTAGCATCGGTATTGGATCCACGTTTCAAAACTGAATGGATAATTCGTGACGGGTCTGTGTGCAACAGGCTTGGGGAGATCCGCGATCTCCTTGTGGAGGAAACTGAGCGATTAAACCCTCCCCATGGGACACCGGACACCGACACCTCACCTGACTCACCTGACTCTGAACCAAAAAGGGCTCGACTGTTTGGTTCATACTTCAACGAGCAGTTGCGCACACCTGGAGACGCCAAATGTGAGGTTGAAAAGTTCCTTTCATCCCCGAGGCAGAACCCGGACGCAGATGTCATACAGTTTTGGAACGAAAACTCTAAGTCATATCCCCGTCTGGCCAAAGTAGCTCGCTCCGTCTTCAGCATCCCTAGTGGCTCTGCAAGTGCTGAGAGGGTTTTCTCTGCTGCCTGCCTGTTATCCAGAAATCATCGCACTAGTCTGAAGCCTCAAACATTGTCAAGACTTGTTTTCTTGAAGGTAAACTCAAAAGTACTGTAAAAAAGGAACGTATGCCTAATTTTATTTTTTTTTATTATAGGTTAACGTAAGAGACGACCATCATTTCATTAATATTTATCATTATTAATCATAGGCTATTTAATTAGGCATTAACCTTTGTTAATATAATGTTTAAATTGTGTAAAAGGCACATTTTTTATAGGTATATGGTTGGCTAGTTTGCATCGATAATTTATGTTAATGTTTAGCTTTTTAGTTAGTTTGTTTGAAGCCTGACATCACTCCAGCTTTTAATTTGTGTTCAAAACTTGGATGTGCGCGCGGTTGTGTTTGTTTGAAATAAATATATGTTCTATTCTGAGTCTGACTGATGTTACTAAGAAAATCATTCACTGCTTCTGACTAACTTAAAAATATATTTAAATAATTTTTAAATAATTAAAAATATGTACTTATATAGATTACTTTTATTTAATTTATAGGCTAAATAAAAATCCTGTGTGTTGAGCTCTGCTATTTAAAGTAACTTTAAGGTTTATCATGGAGTTTAAATTTACGAAACAACTTTAATTAAAGTTACTGCAGTTTATATTAGATCTTTTGCTTCAGACAGTAAATCAGATGTGAGAAATAGAAAAGTTTAAAATTCAGGCAAATGTGAGGTAATGTGAAATAATCAGCGATCATGAGATTCATTCATGCTTTTATATACATGCTACACATCGTTTTCTTTCATTGACTTTGTAAATGGACTTCCTAAAATAGCCTTGGTCACCCCATGTATATGTAATTCTTCAGTTGAAAACGGCAGGTGTTAGGCAGCATGCAGATGAATTTGAGTGAGCGTGGAGCGATTTAACCGGAGCGGGATTAAATTGTAGGTGAGCGGGGAGCGAAATTGAGCGAAACGGTCTGGTGCGACTTTGAGCGGTGAAGCGGAGTTGCGAACATCCACGTGAGTGGGGAGCGGAAATTCTCACCGCTCAGCTCCGCTCACATGCTCTGGTCAAAAGTAACAATTCCCTACTCATGTTTAAAGTGAAATTATACTGAAGTCGTTTTACATTTGTTCAAAATTCCACCTGGTATTGATAGACCACACTTGTGAGTTATTGACCACAGCAAAAATATGTCTCTGTCTATAACATTATCTTTTAAAATTAAGTTTTTCTGAAAAAATTTACTTTTGCCTCCTTCAGCCAATTTCAGATCATTATTTTTTAATAAAGCAAGTTGTAATAACCCAGCAATTGGGATAAAACAACCAGCATTGGCTAATTTTTAATGCAGCGGTGTGTTCAGTAAATTGTTACCCATATGGTTAAAAACAACCCAACCCCGTATATGTTAGAATTGTTTTGAGTAAGCAGCAGGCAGATATGTGCAGTTTGACTCATAGAACTTTTTATTTAACAGTGTCAAAAAAATCACAGAAACAAAAAAAAACCAGGTATGTAGTTATAGTAATAATGTGCTAGTAAAATAGCTGCAAGGAGCAATTACATCATTTCATTTCATTAGTTCTCTTAAAAAAGAAAGGCTTATCATTTATAATTGAAGAGTTGTAAAAAATTGTACAATAGTATCTAGCTATTTTAACCTGTTGAAAAGCACCCCCACTCTGCCCCAAACCATGAAAAGACCTACTTTCACTAAAAGGGTTGTTTTTACTAACCATTTACAGTATAAGCATAACTATGATATTATTAGAAATAAGACACTTTGAGCTTCATTTTCTAGGTTTTCTAGGTAAGTTAAAAATTCAAAAAAGTTAGAGAGGCTGAAATACATTGTAATAATTTATTTTTGCATAACATATTTTTAATACTAAAAATCTTAATAACTGTGTAACAAATGTGTGTGAAACCTAGAAATGCAATGATGGTTCTTGCAAGGGTTTTTGTAAGACTAGTGTCTTTTCTAAATGCCAGTCAGCCCCAAAATAAAAGTCTTTTGTTTACATGCATACACGTTCATTCTTCTTATTATTTATCCTTATGTTAGTATGTTAGCATATAAAATGCAATTTCCAGACCAGGAACTAAAACGTCACACAAAGATCGTTGGATTCGTTATCTAATTGGCTACACGTTCTGTCTATCAATATTTTCCATGAAGTCATTGGAGGAACGAGCGAGTCAGATGACGTCACGATATTTGACAGTGCTGTTTGGATATTATGTATTTAACTCCAGCCTACTTTTAGAAACAATGTTTGACCGCGGCTTTGAACGCAAGTGTAATCTAATATACATGTTTTACGATGTAAATAGTCCTCAGATTGTATATTATATTCTATTACAAGACATTCATGTGAAATCTGATGGACAATATGGACAATATATCTATATTTCAAGGATTATACGCATTTGTGGACAAAAATGGTCATTGGATGTATTCTATAAGATGGTTTTCATGAGTTATTCACACTGGACAGACTGGATTCGATTCGCGATTGTTATATCAACACAAAGGTAAGAAGTCCCGTTTATATTTTGCATGTTGTCATCTAGACTTCTGTCACAAAATACTACATTTATGATGCTAGAGCATCTATCTCAAAAACAGAAACCATACACTGATGCTAAACCCGTAGACCTTTTAAACAATGTAAAGTAATGTTAATATTATTAATGTTTGTAGACAGTAGGCTATATAGATATTGTTAGCAGCGTTAAAAAAACTGACGTCATCCCGCCCCCGAGCTAGTGCGCGTCGAGAGGTTAAAATTGTTAATGCAGTATATGTCGCCGGTTACTTTCCATTACAGCAAAAGAGAAACAAATAAGCCAATGAGAGACAGAAACATGGAGAAGGACTGCAAGCCACTGAACTTTATGCTTGTAGCTGAGGCAGTGATTCGAACTGTGGCATAATTCAGATCAGTGGACCCTGGAGCTTCTGCCTCAACAATGAGTGTAACATCAGTCCCAAACTCTGTGTTGGAGGGCACGGTCAGCGTTCCTGTCCCCTGAACACTTCCTCCTGTCGACACATTCAGGGAACTGGGGACAGTCACAGTGAAGCCGTTGCTTGTCCTGGCTCGGATAGTGTAGTTCCCTGCTGTAGTATTAGTGGACACTGTAAAGTTAAAGCTTAAAGAAACTCCAGGAATTGTAGTGGTTTGTGTTTCAACCGTGGATGATGGGAAACAGGTCTCAGACAGTGATGTAATGCAACTTGACCGTGAAGTTTTAATAAACATTTTTATTGTTACATTAACATTTATGGATTTGGTGGAAGCTTTTATCCAAACCGACTTACAATTTAAGCTCCTATACAGTACATTTGATCAATTCATGTGTTTCTTAGAAATAATGACTTTGCATTGCTATAAGAAAATGAGATTTTAACTATAATGATTTACAGATGTTTGTGTTAACATCTACTATCTTTTAGCCATGAGACATTTTGGTTTCGAACCTTACCGTGACTGTTATTCTTGATCCTTTGTGATGAATGGATGATTGCCTTTGGAATCGACTAGATGGCAATGAACTATTCAACAGCCCTTCAAGTCGGAGGCCAAATGAACCTTCTGGCATTCTGTTTAGGCTAACCAGGTAGTCTGTACCACCCACTGATGTAACGTTTCCATTAACAACACTAGATCCCGAAGCATCAACTAGTTTTACATCAGTCACTGTGGCCGATTCTCCTCCAGACACAGAGAGAAACAAGGTGGCATTCTGACCTGATCAACAAATCACACAAAGACAATGAAGCCTTTACACTTCACATACTTATGGGGAGTAAATGTGTTAGAAACAAACAAATCATTTACCAATAGAAGGGCGAGTGAAAATCTGTCCCCAAGATTCTCCATGACCTCCCAAAGTTATGTTCACAAAGTGAAAGAGGATGTCCACTGAACTCTGACCTGCAGCAACATATCAAATAATATACCAGTTTAAATACAGCTTAAGCACTGTGGACACACATTTTGTGGTACAAATGAATGGATTTTAACACAAGTGTATCTAACAAAGCCATAGCCAGCCTAGTCGAAGGGTTCTTTTTCCAAAATTGGACCTTTTTGCAGTTTTCCTCTAATTTTGTATTATAATTATTATTAATATATAGGTTGTGTGCCAGTTTAACACATTCATTCATTCAAGCATAACCACAAAAGTACTGCTTTCAACAAGTTTAAGGCTTCAATAATTTTTTTTAAACAAGTTTACAACAGTAAAATAGGAGTAATCAAATATGAACAATAGCACAAATAAATACAACAGAACAAACAAACAAATAAACACATGCAATTAAACAGTGGGGTTTTCAGATTAATCTAACAGTGCTGTACTTAAAGTAAAGTATAATACTGCATTCACTGTATAAATTAAATCAATCAGTATTAAAAATGTATACGTCAAGAGCAGTGATTTTTTTCTTTGTCCGTTGTTGTCTTAACCAACATTAGTGTAACAGGTGGTTCGTAAGTTTAAATAAAACACTTAGGGGTGGTTTCCCGGACAGGGGTTAGATTAGTCCTAGACTAAAATAAATGTAGGAGCTGTTCAAACTAAAAACAACTTGCACTGACATGTCACATGAAGAAAACAAAAACTTTACCAATGACTTTCAGGGTGTAGGAGCTTGTTGAGTTAACACTGATGCCCCATTGCCCTGTCTGGAAGTCAGACTTGAGTGTTATTTTCTTTAGATTTCCCACAGTCTGAATGCTACCAAGCCCGCCATTTATTACTGAACCTGACTGAGACCCACCTGGGAGGAATAGAAATCAAAACAGATTTGTTAAAAGTGGCATTAAGAATGAAGCTGCCTTTCACATATGCTTCAAATTGGAACAGCTTTAGATGATGCTTGATGATGTGGTAGGACACCTTACGGTACATTCACAAGGGGCGAAAGCGTTAACGCTTTACGGAAGGCTGTCTGAAGCGTGGCCAACAGCCAAACACAGTGGCCGCAACACATGCACTGGTCTTCCATAAAGGTAATTGTCTGGCTCTGCCTAGGTTATTTGCATGTCTGATTGGCTGATGCACACGTTGCTGCTTGAAAAGTTGAGAAATGTTCATCTTCTTGCCGCGAGCAACGGAAGTGATGGGGCGCCGACGGATCTACAATTCAGTTCGGCAACGCATGACGTCACCCATTAAAAGTGAAAGGGAAGCGTTAACGCTTATGCCCAGTGTGAACGTACCGTTACTAGGATGCTGCCCTGGAAGAATTCTGTGAGTTGCTGTTTATGTTGGCTCACCTGTGGGGCTGTATAGGATAACATCCAGTGAATCCCCAATGATGTACACAATCACATTGGACAGAGATGAATCCAACAGAAAAAAAAATGTTCCTGCATTTCCTGCACTTCTTGCCTTCTGAAGAATTGTGACCTTTGACAAAAGCAGGGACATGTCAAGATTTGAGCAATTTCACAGTTACTCCAAAAATCTGATGTAGCGGAAACGTAAATAAGATTAGCATAAGATTGATAACATAATGCAAAGGTCTATTAACCTTATGTATGTACCTTAAGTCTCATTTTTACATGGTAAAATGTAATGGTAATGACTGCATATAAGAAGTTTAAAGCATTGTTAAAATATACCTGGCCAGACGTAAATATATCTGTAATGGCTGTAGAGGCCTCAGAAAGCGTGTTTGTTGTGACTTCTAAGGTTTGTCCACCAGAGACATGGGCCAGGTCTCTGTACAACTGTAGTTCTGATTGAGTCATCGGCCTCGATGAGGAGCTCTGGGAGTCTGAGACTTCTGGTGAGATGAAGCTGGTCAACAAGAAAGTGACCTGGATGATTGAAAGACAAAAATATAGAGGTTTTAGATGTAAATGTTTCTGCCACATCACTCACCATAACAAAATGAATGAAGAAAGCATTAGAACGTGCTATGCAGGAACTCACTGTGGATTCAGTGCTTTCTATCATGGCTCCAACAGTGTTTTTTAATTCAGGGTCCTTTGCTGAAGCATCCGTGAAAACAAAAATGTCTGATGATGGTGGAGCTCTTGTTAAGGCCACCTGAAGATCCATGAATAATGAAACAGAAAAGTACTTTTAAAGCCTAAAATTGCTTCATAAATTCTTCCTCTTGTGCATTAGTATGAAGTTCAAAAGCTCCCAAATGTAAACCTTTATAATATCTTAATTTTTAAAGGTGACCTAATATGCAAAGTTAACTTTTACAAGGTATAAATAACCACCATACACAAAAAATAAAATAAGGTCAAAACATGGCAGTGTCTGAATTTAATTTGTTTCAGATTTCAGCCTATAGTGATGTCATTGTAGCGCTAATGTAACTACAGTTATATTGATCTTAGCTTGTATTCACACACATATCAGACCAATTTCATTCATTTTAAGTGAAAATGCTCAGCATCAGTATAAATTATAAATCTAGCTCTTCTGGAAAGGGGGAGGAATAGCTCAATAGCTTGCATTTAAAAGGTACACACACGAAAACAACACATTTTTACTCCCACCAAAACAGGGGTATTTTGGGCATGCTCTAATAAATGATCTGTGAGTGTTTTGAATTGAAATTTCACAGACACATTCTGGGAACACCTGCAACTTATAATACATCTTGTAAAGAGGGGAATAAGAGGTCCCCAAATATTTACATAGTTCTGGGCAAATTTCACTGTGAACTGAGGCAAAGTTTTTTCTGAAGCTAAATATAAAAGTATACATGTCCAAAGTACTGTACGCACCAATAGCCCTGATAAGCACATCTCTGGGAAGTCTCCTCCACCAGATACTGAAAGAGAATTGATTAGCTCTTTGAACTCATCAATATTCCCAGTACTTGTCAGTTTGACACCTGTAGGCATAAAACATACACACATCACTAGAGCTTTAAAATAACATGAACAACATGTACATGACCTGAATATAAACTGTCTGATCAATATAGATGTTTATCGTGCTGTCACAGTTACCGTATTTTCCGGACTAAAAGTCACACTTTTTTCATAGTTTGACTTGTCCTGCGGATTATAGTCAGGTGGGACTTGTAAGTCAGTATGAATTGATTTTTACATATAAGAACCAACAGACAACATTGCCATCTACAGCCACGAGAGTCCGCTATATGCTGCTCCTGTATTTAAGTAATTCAATGAATTCAGTGATGTGGAATTACGAGCCCGTGAACTTCATGCGCATTGGCTTTTTCTGTACATTTAGCCTGTTCAGCCTTCCAGGTATGTTCAGTACGCTATTGTGTATCGTGTAAATAACTGTTTGTATTACGTTAACATACAGACACCTTTTCAGCCTGCTGTTCTGTGTGCTATTGTTTAGTTGAATAACTTGCCTGTCCAAATGTCTCTTCTTCAGCTTGGATTTTGTGAACTGAAAATGTGTTCGTCTGAAAAATGATGGACATATGCATCTCGGACGGCTTGGGGGTGAGTAAATTGTGGGTTTAATCTAATTTTTGGCCAAAATATCCCTTTAAGTGATCTATTACAAGATATCCAAATTTGTAGCATGAAGATGATGAATATGACCTTTGGCTTTGCATTGTTAAATGATA
Organism: Misgurnus anguillicaudatus; assembly: GCF_027580225.2. NCBI lineage: Eukaryota > Metazoa > Chordata > Actinopteri > Cypriniformes > Cobitidae > Misgurnus > Misgurnus anguillicaudatus. The sequence continues at coordinate 18,269,785 of NC_073339.2, forward strand.
TACATCTATTAGCACTTAGGGTGTACACACCTTTGTTGCCCCCTTTTTTGACATTAATGGCATGTATCTCAAGTTATTTTCAGGGGACAGCAAATCTATACTGCTATACAAGCAGCACATTGACTACTCAAAAATATATCCAAATTTCATTTCTATAGTATTGTCCCTGGAGAAGATATACTGTACTAAAATATTTGCTGAGGGATGAACTCACTTTTGTAACATACTGTAAGTGTTTAATTTAGTTCCTGCCATGTATCGTATCCCATTGTGAAACTCCTTACTCGTGCTGTCAGATAACCAATATTAAGCATGCTTTTTAAACATACATGCCTACCTGTGTCATCAAATGTTATTAGCATGTAATCTGTAGGTTCGTCGGATGTTCCTTTCCTGCTGTCTATAATATTAATGGACACTTTCTTGATTTCAGCAATTTCATAAGACATACTGCCTGTGATGTCAATCACAAAAACCAGCATTATGGTACGACTGAGACCTATTAACCTAAAGGAGATGCAAGATTGCAGAAAAAAGGAACATACAAAATCAGATTAAAGGGAAAACCTAGTAACAATTCTGCCTTACACACTTTATCATCTGATTTGTGTGATGTATATTACACATTTTTTATATAGTTGTGTATATTTGTGGGAGAAACATACTGTCACATACTTTACATTTTAATCTGTTTATCCGATTTGTTACACACAAATCAATCACATGGTTTTAGAAAACATGTAATATAGTACATGAATATATATTGCTCTTTTTGTTTTATATTGTACGCTCCCCTACCGAAGAAAGTCTGTTTCTCCTGCAGCCTGTCTAATGTCTTCCAGTAGCTCCATGGTAGCATTGATGGCCATGTTTGCAGCTTTTGGGTGAAGGAAGCCATGTGCTGACTTGAGGTCATCCTTATTGATGCCTCCAGTGGGATCATTTCTGCTAGTTTGATCAAAGATGCCACCATGGCTACATTTGCCTGAAAGAGAAATATGTACCCAATGTGTTAAAAACATTTTTACATGACCAAGATTATTCATATTTACAGAGCCCCTCTCTTTCACAGCTTCTTGTAACTTTCATGGTTCCTCTCAAAAACCAAAGAGTACAGCAAGCCAAATAATAATTATAAAACGGCTCGTTCTGGTTCTTCATTCTGATTGGTTGAAACGCGTTCTAAGCCGTGATAAAATACCCCGGTAAACCCACGGTTCAGACCGCATCACAAGTATCACTGCGCCACTGTTGCTGCGTACTGATTTATGAAAATAAACACCACAGTCTTTAATCATTTTTAAATTTTTCTACCTTTGCACAATTATGGCGATATCCAGATAAATGTCAATAAATAAAACATTTCATCAATAAAGAGAAAACGTTCTCTGAAGTTTTTTTTGTCTTATTGATATTTCCGCTATTATCCACTAGAGGGAAATCTTACCCAACTTAAACACTGAGGCATTCACTCGACACAACAGCGTTATGGTGAATTTAGCGTGTGTTTTGATCAGGCTCTGAATCTGATCTCTAAGTTCCTCACAAAAATGGAATTATCTCCGCATTTAGCTGAAAATTTGAGAGGTGATAACTGATAAGACAACAAATGAAGGTAGGATGAAACGTTTTTTGATGTTGTTGGAAAGCGGATGGACTGTTCTTTCATTTGATATCTTATGTTTATTTAAAGAAGATCATTTTTCTGTAAGGCATTCAACTAAAACTGGGTGGCAACTTAAAAAAAAACGCTGACGGGGAAAAAGTTAAGCATGCTTACAAACATATTTGATCATCACTTCAACAGTTGCACGATATAAATGTTAATGTATAAATTAGATGAATGTTGATTTATAAAATAAACACCACAGTCTTTAATCATATTTTCATTGTGCCTTTGCTGCATCTCTGTTGTTTGTGAACTGCGCTCTGTTGCAGCCACACTTGATTCTGAGGAACTACTTTGTTTGGCGGAAGAGTAATATTTATACTAATATAATTACAACTTATTTGTGTTTTACTTTATAAAATCCCGCTAACGTTATGCATATGAAGTAACCGTTTTATAAACGCAATAAACCCCTCGAAGCGTTGGGTTACCAGTGCATTTTATAACAGCTAAGGGGGTTTAGGCACTCCGCTTCGCGTCGTGCCTAACAACGCCCCTTAGCTGTTATAAAATGCACTGGTAACCCACTGCTTCTTGGGGTTTATTGCTTTAATAATTAACCCTCTAGCACAGGGTTGCCCTCAAGCGACGGAAACTTTTCTTAAGTCTTGTGCTAAGTGCATGTTTTTTAAATGATCACATAATATATATTTACCAGCAGTGATGGGCAGTAACGCGTTAGAAGTAACGCGTTACTGTAATCCGATTACTTTTTTCAAGTAACGAGTAAAGTAAGGGATTACAATTGCAAAACCAGTAATTAGATTACTGTTACTTTCCCATTAGCAGGCTGCGTTACTGCGTTATTTTTTAATCTTGATTTTGTTTCGTGAGACTCTCTCGTGTCGTGACGCGAGTCGAGTGACAATGACGTATGAGCGCCGCGCCGTCAGTCAGTGTATTGTTGAACGTGAGAAGACAACATGGAGCGCGGAAGAGAACAAGACTATGCAGCGTTTAATGCTTGGAAGTACAGACATTACTTTGAGTTTAACCCAGTTAACGGTGACAAAAACATCAGCGTCCGCTGTACACTCTGCGTGGGAATAAAACTTTTATCTACAGCGAAAGATTCCACCTCAAATCTAAGCAAACACCTAGCAAGCCGGCACAGGAAAGTGAAACTTACTGAAAATATCCCCGAACCCCCAGCTGAAATGACCGCTGCGGCTCCATCTCATACACGTTCACGCGAAATCTGATGTAATTTAACACAACAGACTATATATCTGTATTTCATGGATTATACGCATTTGTGGACAAGCTGACGTGACCGCTGCGGCTCCATCTCATACACGTTCACGCGAAATCTGATGTAAACAACAGACTACTATATTTCATGGATTATACGCATTTGTGAACAAAAATTGTCATTTGATGAATTTTATATTTCATGTGTTATTCATCTGAAACAGACCGGATTCGGCTCGCGGTCGTTATAAGGTAAGAAGTCCCGTTTATATTTTGCATGTTGACATCTGGAATTCTGAAACAAAATAACTTACTACATTTATGATGCAATATAGCATATAACGTTAGCCTATGATATGTATCTCAAAACAGAGAACATACTCTGATGCTAAACCCGTAGACCTTTTAAACGATGTAACTTATAGTAATGTTGATATTAATATTATTAATGTTAGCAGGCTTAAAAAACGAATTAGTGCGCGTCGAGAGGTTAAAACAGAGAATGTTTCATTTGATTCAATTTCAGATGATGGATGCAGAAAGAATAGAATTAGGCAGAAAGGTCTTGGTCCGGTTGCATAAAGCACCTTAAGTTTTTCCCTTAAGTATGACACTAACCCACAGTAAGAGAATAATTTAAAGGTGTTGCATACAGTATAATCCCTGAAATGGTTCTCTTAGGTAAGGGTAATCGTTAAATGTTTCACGACAGCGACCCAGGTTTATAAATACTATTGTTGCCATGGAGATGCAACAGAAAAAGCTTAAGGTTTTTTGCAACACCCTTAAGTTTAAATGAAACATAATGGTGAATTTAAGGGAACATTACACTTAAGGTACTTTATGCAACCGGGCCCAGTTGCTTTATACTGTGTAGCATATTCAGGTCGTGCATCATGTTTTTGAAAAGTAATTAGTAAAGTAACTAGTAAAGTAACTAATTACTTTTGAAAATAAGTAATCAGTAAAGTAACGGGATTACTTTCATAGGGAAGTAATCAGTAATCAGTAACTAATTACTTTTTCCAAGTAACTTGACCAACACTGTTTACCAGTAACAAGCAAACCAAGCAAATGTACAATTAGAAGAACAGCAGTTTTGACAATTATTTGCTGTGCAGCTTAATCAGACATTCAAGGTCAGAGACTTTAACATACTGCTAATGCTTTCTTACCTGCAGGTTTGTCAGGTGATAAAAGGCTACTATATCCAGTAGTTATTATCTTCTTCTGCAGGATCTCAGGTAGAATGTTATCATTGCAGTTGTCATCGACACAGCTTTTGCATGTCGCTGTTTTGGGGTCTATAGACGTACATACATTTCATAAATGTGTGTGTGGGATTACACAATATTTTAAGTGTGTAAACACTGTAAAGGTGGAAAATTCATCCTCCTAATAATTTTCATCATAAAACTATTTCTGAAATAAAAAACTACTTTTAAAGTCACAATAAAATGAAAGTAGCAATTGTCTTATTTTCCCCAGGGTGACATACAGGTGCTGGTCATATAACTAGAATATCATCAAAAAGTTGATTTATTTCACTAATTCTATTCAAAAAGTGAAACTTCTATATTATATTCAAATGTTTATTCCTGTTAATTTGAATGAATATAACTGACAACTAAGGAAAATCCCAAATTCAGTATCTCAGAAAATTTGAATATTACTTTAGACCAATACAAAGAAAGGATTTTTAGAAATTTTGGCCAACTAAAAAGTATTAACATGAAAATTATGACCATACAGCACTAAATACTTTGTTGGGGCACATTTTGCCTGAATTGCTGCAGCAATGCAGCGTGGCATGAAGTTGATCAGTCTGTGGCACTGCTCAGGTGTTATGAGAGCCCAGGTTGCTCTGATAGTGGCCTTCAGCTCTTCTGCATCTACCTCCTCACAATACCCCATACTTTTTTATGGGGTTAAGGTCAGGCGAGTTTGCTGGCCAATTAAGAACAGGCATACCATGGTCCTTAAACCATGTAATGGTAGCTTTGGCAAAGTGTAAAGGTGCCATGTCCTGTTGGAAAATGAAATCTGCATCTCCATAAAGTTGGTCAGCAGCAGGAAGTATGAAGTGCTCTAAAACTTTCTGGTATATGGCTTTGTTGACCTTGGACCTCAGAAAACACAGTGGACCAACACCAGCAGATGACATGGCACCCCAAACCATCACTGACTGTGGAAACTTTACACTAGACCTCAAGCATTGTGGATCCTGATTTCCAAAGGAAATGCAAAATTTACTTTCATCAGAGAACATAACGTTGGACAACTCAGCAGCAGTCCAGTCCTTTTTGAAGGTGAGACGCTTCTGGCGCTGTATGTTGTTCAAGAGTGGCTTGAAACAAGGAATGCGACAGCTGAAACCCATGTCTTGCATATGTCTGTGTGTAGTGGTTCTTGAAGCACTGACTCCAGCTGCAGTCCACTCTTTGTGAATCTCTCCCACATTTTTAAAGGGTTTTGTTTCAGAATCTTCTCCAGAGTGCAGTTATCCCTATTGCTTGTACACTTTTTTCTACCACATCTTTTCCTTCCCTTCGCCTCTCTATTAATGTGCTAAGACACCAAGCTCTGTGAACAGCCTGCCTCTTTTGCAATGACCTTTTGTGTCTTGCCCTCCTTGTGCAAGGTGTTAATGGTTGTCTTTTGTCAAGTCAGCAGTCTTCCCCATGATTGTGTAGCCTACAGAACTACACTGAGAGGGCATTTTGAGTGAATTAGCTGATTAAAGTGTGGAACCAGGTGTCTTCAATATTGAACCTTTTCACAATATTTTAATTTTCTGACATACTGAATCTGGGATTTCCCTTATTTGTCAGTTATAATCATTAAAATTTAAAAGAAATAAGCATTTGAAATATATCATTCTGTGTGTAATGAATGAATATAATATACAAGTTTCACTTTTTAAATGGAATTAGTGAAAAAAAACTTTTTGATGATATTCTAATTATATGACCAGCACCTGTATATCCAATTGAAACATCTTCTGAAATGAAAAAGATAGAATATCTGTATCAACGGTGACGAGAAAAAAACTAAATTTTTCAACTACAATCTTTTACTTACCAATCTGAGTAGCCCTGCAAATGTTTTTAATAAGTAACTTAAAATCCTCATGAAAATTGACAATTCTTATTTTTTAATGGAATACTGCAGTGTTCATTACAAACAATGTATCTGTGCGACTCATTGTTCTTTATTCATGTGCTCTCATGAACTTTTATTAAAATCGGAAAATGTATACTGTAAAAAATTGTTGTAATTATGCAGCTGGTTGCCAGTAACTTACTGTAGAAGATAAAGACTGAAAATGTTTCATGTTCATTTAACTTTAAACAAACTGTTGCCAGTAAATGACATAAATGTAAAATCTACAGTAAGTTACTGGCAGCTAGTTGCTAGTAAAACCCAGTAATACTGTAATTTCTACAGACATTTTTTACAGAGTACTCTCGCCCTCCTGTGGCAATTCTTCTTTGATGATGTCAGCTAGACAGCTAAGGCAGATCATCTTTAAACCCCGCCCCCTCCAACTGTCAGTCTGCTGCAAGTTCAATTTATGAAATGCCTACTTTTCTGTATCCAATTAATTCTAAGTGGGAAAAAACTGGCAATTTTTCTTGTGTGATATTTCATTTCATAACTGAAATATGCCCCAATACAGAAGTAAAGTTGACTTCCATTTTCCATTAGATGTGATACATAATACATAAAGGCAGTAGATACACCCATCTCTGTGATATTACAGATTGCCATTATTTGACATTTCCTGAAAACAAATTCAGTCTGAATACGGCTTTAAAGGGTCAACTTGTGTGCATTTTGTGGCAAAACAAAGGACAGAGATGTATTTTAAGATGTCAGTGCAAGATATTTTCAGTTTACAGCTCTTATATATTTATTTTAGTCCTGGAGTAGTATAATCCCTGTCCGGGAAACCGCCCTAAAGTGTCATATGTTACACCAACTTGTATTTTTTTTAGATAAATAAGAAACTACTTTACCTGCTGTGTTGTTGAGGGGAAGGTCTGGTTTGATCAGTGCACTAAAAGAAAAAGTGTATCCCAGCTCTACCCAGTTACTGTGACTGTAGAAATCCTGCACACAAAAACAAATTTATTTGCTAAACTAGTGATGCGAAATGTGGTTAAAAATTACATAAACCTCCCTCTTAGATTAACCATGGCTTTATCATAGTGAAAGTGTAATGTTATTCTTTTTGCATGATTTTTTACCATATGAAGTATAATTTTTACTAGAAATACCATGGTTAAACTATGATTATTTATTTATATATAATATTTAGAAAGCTTGTGGTTACTACAAACACACCAGGACTAAAGTTATACATTTCAACTATTATAAATAATTATTTCGAGAAATTTACTGTATAAAAGGAAATCAGATTTGTTGTTAATATCTTTATTGAAATTAAATAGTTACAAGCTCACTATCGGTTAGTTTTATTATTTTAATGATTCTGTTGGTTAGAAACTGAAAGGAATTTTACTCCAACAGTTTTTACATACTAGCCGCTGGAATCCAGCAAACATACCTGTAAAGTATGTGTCACAGCCCCCAGGTTCTTTCTTGCAGCCAAGTAGTTTCCCTCTTTCAGATTGACTTTCACTCTGGCTACGCCCTTAGTGATGATGTCCCGTCCTTCACTGAATTTCTCATTATCAAAATGAGGTGGGTCGCTGAATAATTTTCTGTCCACAGCTATATTATTTAAGTAAATTGTAACAATTGCCGATTTAAAATTGGTTGATTTTGATAGAGCAGAATTTGAACTCGAGCAGGCTTTTTGAACAGTAGTTGAAGTTAGTTTGTTGTTGACCTGAAATGAGGAGTGGGGAAAATCAAATTCTGGGCTTGCCAACATCACTCTTTAGAATACCACCTTATTTGTATAAAAACTTTATAATTGTAAAAAAATAGTAGACATACACAGCAGATAAAAGCTATAATGTGGTAAGTCTTGTGTTAAGTCATTGTCATTAAGTAAAATTAAGAAGTTCATTTATTTACAACAGTTTGGACTTGTTTCTCTCTGTATAGAAAGTGTTTATTTTTATATTAAAAGAATTCTATTCTAATCTAAAATGCAGTCTAAAAAATCATGAACAAACATAAGGCAACCATTCTGTAGAGTTTATCTCCAATCATATTTAAACAAAACTTGAACCAGTGATTCAGGATTGTCAGGTTTTCCTAAACTCATGATGGGAGTGTAGAAGCAGAAACTAAATTCTGTATAGTTGCCCTCCGGATACAGGGTTTGTCATCTCTGCTTTTCTGGTTTGTTCCTACTTCACTTACAGGTAGTGTAAAGTCTTTGCCCTGGGCTTTGGCTTTGTCACGACACACTTCTGCCGCTTTGCGGATAATGGCTGTCTCTGTGATTTCTTGATGATTGAGAGAGGCATCAGAATGAGTAATTTTAAATCCACCAGCCTGGTGTGGTTGAAAGACTGCCCCCCAGAGGAGAAATACAGCCACTAAAACCAACGAAACCATTTTCAAACAAAATAACTGTAGAGAAAATTATAAATATTAGACCATTAGAATCAAGCTACCATACAGAAATTTAAACATACACAAAATGTGGTATTATCTTATCAGTTGCATTCCAAAAAGATTGAGACTTTTGTACTGTCTCTCCTTCCCAGGAATAAGGTTCCATCATTATTTTTGTTCTATTTTTGTTTCTACCACAAATCAAACAATAGTTGAATGAATAATGAGGTATGAAATGGTCTTTTGTAAACTTACAAGTAAAACTTGAGCGTGAGCTGCCTCTATGGCGCAGATAACCACAAATGCTACATAATTTTTACAGCATTTTCTTTGGTTGTGTGCATGAATAATCCCTTGCTATTTATTGTATGTGCAAAACACTAAAACGTGTTGCACACTACAAGATAAAAACCCTTGTCTGTTCTTTTTTGTGCGTTTACTGCCACCTGCTTGTAACAACTAGAACTGTCTCCAGTCTGCTAGAGCACATAGTACCAGAGTTATCCACTTTCAAAGACAGTGTTTAGAACACAAAAAAGAAAATTCTTCAGCTTTTTATGTAACTTCAATGGGTTTTCTGTAAAATGATATAAAGGTATTGCATTTATTCCACTGTATGTGGTTATGGGGACACTTCAAATGTGGTTAGGCGGAAGTTGAATACAAAAAGGGTATTATTCCTCCCTTTAGTTGGAATAGAATAGCTTTTGCATAGATTATGATTGAGACAAATTTCCTTTTTCCTGTGTAAGCTGAATCACAAAAGAACTGTCTGCAGGTTTCTGAAAGTAAAGTATTGGTGGCAGTTCTAATAGTAATAAGCCATAATTCCTCTCAATGTTGCTTTGAATCTCAAATTTCACTATATAGCACTTATAGTATAATTAAAACAATTGTTTTTTTTTTTAGAAAATATAAGTTTATTTAGTAATTATTGGCTAACATAGTCATACTATTTATTCAGATAACACTTAATAATTTTCTTTAATAAGTTCATAAGTAATGGGTTATATTGTCTTACTTTCATTTATTTATTCATTACTGTCTTATTAATAGTTAATTAGCTGTACTTTATTGTTAATATAGTATAACTAGATTCTTAATTATTGCCTTATTATGGAACCCTAAAATAAAGTGTTACCATCTTTCATTTTATTGTTTTTAATTGTAATCTAGTGTAATGCATTATTTTCACGGGGATATATAAGTTGCATGGTAAACTTAAAAAAACATGGGTACTACTCTATAACCACAAAAAAATCTGGTTAATTTTTGAAAGGTGCTGTCTCACACAAATGTCAAAAAATGGGTGAAGCAATATCATAATGCATTACAATTTACTGTTTTGTAGTCCTTATAATAAGTAATAATAAGTAACAATAAGTAATAAGTAAATAACATTTTCCTTAAATTATCCTGCCCCCCAGTTTTTAAAACCACTGTGTGACAGCTGTCTATGTTAATCAAAAAACAATGTATCTGTATCTTTAAGTTGTATTTATTTGTCATATTTTAATTTTGGTTCTTACTTATTCACTAATTAAATTTTTACTTCTTAAATCTCTACAAATTTGACTATTAATTAATCTTAATATTAATTTAATAAAGCATTGGTTCCTTTAAAAGAAATTCTGAAAATTACAACCACAACATCACAAAAAAGTCGCGAAATCCTGGAGGGATTATATAAAAATCACAAAAAAGAAATAAGAAAATGTCATTACCTTTGAGCAGATTAGCTTTGTAGTCAAGGGTACATTATTTGCAGCATCCTACGGTATATTTATACTTGTTTAGATAAATACCAATGTCACACAGGAATCTTGATCTGGCAGGTGGGTCTATAATCTGATAAATACTTGTGCTGAAAGGTAGTACTTCTTATTGAGACAGCCAAAGTAAAAGAGAAAGTAACTCTTCTACTTCTCAAAAAAACTTGCAAAATGCTGCTTTCCCTGTTTGCAAAGCTGTTATAGACTAGAATTGAGGTTGATTTTATTCATATGCAACATACCTGTAAATCTGTCCATTCTGTAAAGTACACTCCACTAACTAAACAATGACAAAAATCTAGATAAAGGGCATTCAAAGTCCTGGGGACTTCCAACCACACTCGTATATATACCTGCCTAAAGAAGAGTATTGATGATGATGTTTAATGCGACTGTATTTTTCTCTTAATATATTTCTGACACAGCTTTAATAAACAAACAGTTAGACAGACTCTATAGAAATGGAATGAGCAACTTTAATATTTTAAGCAGCTTGTATTGACAGGTGAATGAGAACTGATTTAAGGACTAAATCGTGTCTGCTAATGTTATACTATGTTAAAACTTTTAAAGCAAACTGATTAATTAACAATTGCAAAGATTTTCATTCAGTCCATGAATGACACATTCTTTCATTTTCACATAAAATGCAGATGAAAGACAAAAATTGCAGGTGAGTCAAAATGCTTTGAAAATTTTTTTAAGGGCTTCTTATAGAAAGCTAGCCTGTCTTCTCGGGGTTAAAGTGGGCCTGCACCCATGGTCCGTTGGTCTTCCAATGCATCCACGGAAATTGTTGGCAATAATTGGTCAATCGTATCCTTTTAACATGGTTCAGGTTCCAGTTTAAATAAAAGAAGGCAGAAATAATGCCTTATATTTTAAATAATTCGGGATGTGTTGATGAGGTTTATAAAATTCAATAGTGAAATAATATAAGAAATCTGTCTTTGTTCCTCTTTGTTTGGTACACACTGAACCTGTTTAATCCAAACTAATATTTCCCATAGGCAGATCCCGGGGTGGCGTAGTTGAGTAACAAGTAAAAATTGTAGGTCTTTTGGGACCCTCACCCTACAATCGCAGAAACACAAATGAAGACGACGAAGAGGATGAGACGACATAAACCGTCAGGAATTGGTATAGGACAGAACCCAGACGCAGACAACTCAAAGACTTTTATTTAACAAAAACAGGAAAACAAAAACCCATGAGGGGGCAAACAACAAAAACTTTGCAAACAAACACAAGACATACTAGACTAAACTAACAATAAACTTGACCTTAAACTTTAACTAAATACTTGACTTTACAGCAAACATAAGAGCATTAAATAAGGGGGCAAATCCAGAGGGGAACAGGTGACAATGAGAATACGATAATAAGGTGATTAACACAATCCTGAAACAAAACTAAACAATACGACCATAAAGTCAGGATCGTGACATAAACTGGAATGGTAAGTAGAACCGGGTAAGTCGAAACAAACACACAGATGAGTGATATGTCAAACAAGACCAGACGCTGACCGATTGAATGAGTGTTGCTAATATAGTGTGAGGTGGGTGATGAGGGACATGTGTCGGTGACTAGAATGCTAGTGGAGTCATGTCACTCTGACCTTTTCGTTCTTATTTACTTAAAAATGTGAGTTTTTATTAACTTTGGTGCTGTTGCCGTTTGCTTTCTCGCTGGTTGTGTTAAGGCAGGATTTTAAGTAAAACGTATTGTGAAATGCACTGTACTGTACAAATAAAACTGGCTTTATTTGCACAATTCTATGTGTCTTTTGCTTCCTCTTTGGTGTTAAAAAGCTTAAGAGAGAATGAACCAACCAATCATCATTCCTTTCCCAAACACGACAACAACACACATAAAAACAAGTTGAAAACAAGCTTCTAGTTGTAAATGTGGGCAACATGGAGGCTAAATCCCCATCTAGACAATGATCATTAAAACAAAACAGCATGAGGCTGAGCTAAAAATTACCAGACCATGTACACAATTTATGTGGCTTGCAACAAAAATTAATCATCAAAAGTACTAAAAACCATGTCTAAACCAGCATTAAACTATCGAAACCCAAGATCTAGATTAGAACTGTTTGTACATTTTAAAAAACGATTTGGCAAATGTCACTGGAACCATAAATGTCATTGCTATAGACCCCTTCAAGGTTTGTAAACATTGAATGACAATCGGGTGCGCGCGCAGCATGGGGTCAAACTGTTCATACCATTTAGGCTTTCTAGTTTAATCTAACAGGGCTGAAAAATGATGACTTACCTGAAATGAAGTGAGCACTACAAACACAAGCCTCTTTGATCTTTGCATTGTCCCAGTCTGCACGTTTAATTGCTTGCAGCCACAGATGTTGTATTTTTTGTTTTTGAGATTCTGCAGGAATCCCGAAAAACTTAACGGCAGACCTGGTGCGATTTTCAAAGCCCACGACGCAAGTAGGCATTTTTGACGATACAGAATAATACGCAACTCAATCTGCTGTAATGACTTTTCTGACCCCGACATGCGCAGTGGGAACCGCCTGTGACGTGAACTGTGAGGGGGTCTATAAGAACCAAAATAATAAAGCTATTTGAAGACAAATCTTAAGCTCTTTGCTCAAAATTAAAGTCTTGAAATATCATAGACCAACCCATGTGAGAACCGAACCTACAGCCTCATAGTTCCAAACTAAATTTCTCTAAACCATGACCATAATCATTGCTACCAACATTTTCAGGATTGCATTGGCAGCATGTTCAATTCTTTCTGTGCCATCGCAGTCTGATCGCTACAATTTATGACATTGCAATGCACTTCATAAGCGAAAAACAGCTCAAAATCAGCCACTGTAGCAAACACAATAGGAAAAACAAGAGGAAACGTACCTTATGACCAACTTGAGCTATAAACCCAGAAGTTAACTTGCTGTCTACCGAGCTTTTATCTGTCACCAATGAGATATAACAAGTCAAACAATAACATTGCTAGGCAAATATTCCTGCTGCAGACTAATTTAAATACTACAGATCTAAACTTTGGGATTGAATTGAGCTGATGGCACTACAAGAGAAACTACCAAAACACCATAGAGGAGGTTATGGCTGCCATTATAAAGACTCCAATTATAAACCAATATACAACAATCACACTACAATCTATGTTTTGCCTTCATAGGGTGGTAGATCAATAACAAAATCCACTTCCAGATGTGAACAAGGGCAATATAAGGAATAGTCAATGGATGGGGTTTGCCAGATGGGAGATGTAGTGGGCTTTTAGATTTGGCACATTCTGTGCATCCTTGCACAAACCTTCTGACATCTTTTCCCATGTTGTGCTACCAGAAGCAGACTTGTAGCAAGATGCGACTGATCCATTGGTGTACAGATTGGAGGAGAGGGTTGTGTCCAAGGAATATAAGTGAGGTCATGTGGAAACCCAGGCAGAGAGGGATCGGAAGTATAAGCAGAGGTAAATTTTTGATCCAAAGTGCACTAGATAGGACTAACAGTAGCATGCTGAGGTAAATTTGGCTTCCTTAGTTTCTTTCAGAGGTGTACAGATGAAAAAGAACATCAGCTTTGGTGGTTTTAGAAATTGAACTGGGTAAAGATAGTTGTTGACAGTTGTAAGTGTGGACCAATGATGGACTGTATCACCTAAAAAAAGGCATTTTGAATCAAAAAGCAAATAGTTTGAAAATAACAATTGTAAGTAAATAATGGCAAAATTATAATGTTTGGATGAATTAGTTTAATACGTATGTAAGTTCATTTGCTTTGTGTTCTTTTAAATGTATTGTGTGTTTTAAATACATTTTTCACACAACTTTTTGAAACATTTGTAATGGTTTGAATAAAGATGTTGATATTTTGTAATAATTGTGTCTCTTTAGATTTAATGTTAGCAGTACCTCTCTAGGTTAAAATTAAAATGAAATCTATATAAAAAGTGCAAACGAATGAATGTAAGAATAAAGTAAAATAATTAAAGTAGTATACTGCAAATCTAGGGCTTATACAGTAACGGCACTGTATATTTACAGTAGCATTTAGTTACTGTAAACCTGAAATACAGTCTCTAGTACTGTAAATCTTATTACAGTAGCTTACTGGCAACAGTGTTACTGGAAAACACCTTTGTATTCAGAGTTCAGGAGCAGAAGAATAAAAGGGCACAACAAGGCCTCCACAGAACGGCACAATTTCCTTACACCTGTGTGGAAACACTCACACACCACCAGACACAGCACAGCATTTGTGAAGGGACACCATCACCAAAATACACCCGCTTTGGCACTCAGCTCCTGTAACCAAAAAATTTATAAGATGGTATGTTACACTCAGAATGGTCACAGGGCTGCTGGTAGGATATGAAGGTAATTTAGGGCCTAAAAGATTAGCATGCAGAGGATAACATTTGTAAGAATGTTCGTGACATTGCAAGTGTAAATTAAATTAGCATGCGCAAAAAAAGTTTTGTAAAAGTGTCAATCAAGTTGCAAGCGTAAGAAAACAAGTTTTTCAACATTCTACTGTTAATTGTAAGTGTAATTCATGTCTTGTAAAACTGAAACTTCATATTTACATTAAATAAGTATGAACTGTATGCAGCTGGCTGACATGTGTTGATTCTGAGTTTTAAGCATATTTAGCGAAAATATGTAGTTTCAGTTTTACAAGACATCAATTACACTTACTTATTAACAGTCGAATGTTGCAAAACCTGTTCTCTTACGCTTGCAACTTGATTTACACCTTTACAAAACAGTTTTTGCGTATGCACATTTATTTTACGCTTGCAATGTCAAGTACATTCTTACAAATTTTATCCTGCACAGGCAAATCTTTTAGGCGCTAAATTACCTTCATAGTAGGATCACAGGCAAGCTGTAGTTTACAAACAAGAAGTATAGATCAAATATAGACTCCGCTGACTCTTAAACAGGCAATTTCACCAAAACATTTCACCGAGGTGCTACAGCTTCAACGACAGGGCTTTGAGTAGATGCATAGTCAACAAAGTTCTTCTGAATTCTGGTTTTCAACAAGGAACGATGTACCTGCCTCACCTTGTCCAAATCATCCACGGGGCAATAGAGTACACCAAACCTCCTTCCTTAGGGGCTTTCACCACTTGGTACATTACCAGACTTCACAGGTCCCAGACTTTTGACCCACCTCTCACATCAAAGTCGTGAAGATAAATCAACTGACCGTCCCCCACTGGTGCATCTTGAACATGTGAGTCATGCCGTGCCTTGCAACATACAGCAACAACTCCCAAGTGCTCTCATGCCCCCTCAAAAGCCACCTGCAACTAAGTTTGATGCTCTACAACCTACCCATGTACATTTCCTACAGCCATTCCTTCTACCTTCGCTAACAGGAAATTAACTGGTAACCGAGGCTCTTGACCAAACATCAAATAGTATGGTGACTCGCCAGTTGATTGACGGGGATAGTATTATAGCCAAACAGGACCTGAGGAAGACATGTAGCCCAGTCCTGTTTACTTGAAGGAGGTAAAGTGTGCAAAAGGTTGGGTAGAGTTCTGTTAAACCATTCACACTGGCCATTCCCTGATGGTATGGTGTTGTTCGTGACTTTTCCAACTTATACAGACAACAAAGCTGCTGTATAAGTGAAGATTAGAAGTTGCGTCCCTGCTCAGAATAAAAATACAACCAGGAACCTAAAAATTACAGAACCACTCCACCACTAACACTTGAGCCACCGTTTCTGTCCTCTGATCCAGTGTAGAAACTGCCAGAGTATATTTGGTAAAACATCTGTCATTCCAAACACATTCTCCAAACCTAAACTGGTCCTTGGCGTACTGACAACTTTTACATTCTTCACACCATCACGGCAACCTCTCCAGACATATCCGGCCAATAAAAACACTGCCAAAACAACTCGGTCATGCGTTTAATGCCCTGGTGTCCATGCTACCAATGCAACCACCTCAAGACCTCAGCTCTTAACCCAGGCGGCAAAAGAACTTAAAGGATTTTCTCTCTTCAATCAGGGTGGAGGATCCGATGATAAAGAACTCCTTTACATTCCACCAGTCATTCCCACTGGTGAAGCAAAGTCAGACTACTCTTAGATAATCATTTCTGTTCTTCTGAACCCAGAAAGCTCATATGCCTCCCAAAAAATCTACCCTCCTAATCTTTTGGTTTAGCCTCTTGCAATGTCCTGAGATTGGCTGCAGAAGGGCTTGGGAAAACCTTAAGGGCTATTTCTGCAGCTTGTTGGATTGATGCAGGAACAACAGTGACTGGTACCAGCTGCCCCCAACCCATCAATAAGCGGGATGCTGCCTCAAAAAGGCATCAGCCTTACTCTTAGGTGGCCTATACCGAATATGCAGCCCAACGTTGTTGTGTGGCCTTGGTGTCAGTGATCGAGGAGTTTGCATATTGCAAATATAAAAACCAATTTTGGTTCCATAAAGATCTATTCAGTCAAAAGTTCTTTAAAGAACCATTTAATCAGATTGATCTCACGGAAAGTCGTGTTATAGTCAGGAAAAATTTGATTTATTTATTTGTGTCCATGGCAAGAAATTCAGCTTTTTTACATGCCTTGAGCACGGATATCTTTTTCGTGTCACTTGCACTAATTATTATAAATAGTTTTTTGTGGCGGTGGGCCGGTGGCATGACTTTCTTTTTCTATTTTCTTACCATTCTCGCTTGGGATTAGAATCACTTTCTTTTACATTTTTAGACATTCAAACCCCAACTCTAACCCTAACTCCAGGCAAGAAGTTTTAAAAGTGAAAGAAAAAACATGTAGAAACCAATTCATAAAATTACATCACATTACCAAATCTAACCCCAACCGACAATGATTTTTTTGGACAAGATGGCGGCACGCATAGACGCAGTGGCTTTTGGCTCTCTGATACGGTGCTGTTTGATTGTGTTTGTAGTGTGTGTACTGTATGTGAATACATTTTCTCAAGCAAGACACACATATAGTCAATCGTATAGTCAATCAACCTTGGATAATATTGGACTACGGTGCCAGATTAATGTTACAAGCTCGTTCCATCATGCTCACAACATCCCGCAGGACATAGCGAGGCCACCGGGATCTGTCTGGATGGTTTTTGGGCCAGGGAGGCGGTGTTGGAAGAGATGACAGAAGAGGGGCTGCCGGGGAAGCCTACTGGCCCGATTGAAAAAGCGACCACACAAGCCATTAGTACCCACCATCTTTCTCACCAACACTAGATCAGTCTTTCATAAAATGGATCTGCTTATCGCTGGGAATTCCACTATCCACGAATGTTGTGCAATGACAATAACTGAGACTTGGCTATACCCACTGATTCCGGATACAACAGTACAGCTAGCAGAGCACTTCATGCATCGATTCGACAGAAATAAAGACTGCTGTAAGAAAGGGGGGGTCTGTGCATGTATGTCAACATTGGTTGGTGTAAGAACTGTAAGATCATATACACCCACTGCTGTCCAGACCTGGAAGCATTGACGGTATTGTGTAGACCCCATTATCTGCCGCGAGAGTTCTTGGGAGTGATCATTACTGTTGTGTATATATCACCAGAGGCTAATGTTAGCACAGCTCTCACACTGTTGTATGACTTGATGAATAAACAACAGGCTTATCCTGAAGGGGTGCATATAGTTGCAGGGGATTTTAACCAAGTGTGTTTGAAGTCTGTGCTCTCTAAATTTGAACAGTATGTACAGTGTGCCACCAGGGGAAAGAACACACTGTAACATGTATATTCTAACATAAATACGCATAGAGAGCAGTGCCCAGGCCACATCTTGGCCTGTCTGACCATCTTTCATTACTCTTACTCCCAGCATACACCCCGCGGATAAGACAAACTAAGCCAGAAAAGAGGACCTGGCCAGTGGATGCACTAACTCAGCTTTAGGACTGTTTTGCACATACAGAGTGGAGTATTTTTCAGTCTCAGGACCTGGACCAATATACAGAGACTGTTCTGTGTTACTTTTAGGACCTGTACAGAAAATGTGACTGTTAGTAAACTTATTTGTGTCTACCCATATAACAAACCCTGGATGAACAGAGAAGTACAGTCTCTCCTCAAAGCACAGAACTCTGCTTTTAGGTCGGGGGACAAGGCCCAGTACAGCGTAGCTAGGGCTTATCTGAAGAGATGTATTAAGGGAGCAAAAGAGAATTATAGGAGGAAAATAGAGGACCATCTGCAACAGAATAATCCACAGCAGGTATGGCAGGGACTACAACATCTCCCCAGCTACAAGAGCAGACCTTCTATGGCTGTCGGAGGCAATGCTGAAATGGCCGAGCAGCTGAACCGTTTCTTTGCCCGGTTTGAGTCAACAACATTGCATCCAGTCACACTGCCTCCACTCTCCACTACGCTGCACACTCTCGCGTTACAAGAACAAGTAACAAGTTATGTTACAAGTGAGACGTGTTCTGAGGGCAGTGAATCCAAACAAGGCTGCTGGACCAGATGAAGTACTCAACAAAGTACTGAAGGCTTGTGCAGACCAACTTTCAGGGGTCTTTACAAAGATTTTTAACATCTCCCTTACACAAGCCTCCATCCCCCCTACCTAAAGTCTGCCACAATTGTCCCTGGTCCCCAAAAACCCAAAGTCAGTAGTCTCAAAGACTACAGGCTTGTAGCCCTCACTTCAGCTGTCATGAAATGTTTTGAAAAAATGATCGCTGAGAAGACTAAGGCCAGCCTCCCTTACAACTTTGACCCCCATCAGTTTGCGTATAGAGCAAACAGGTTGACAGCAGATGCCATCAACACAGCCCTTTACACTGCACTGAACCACCTGGAGCTGCCAGGAGCTTATGTTAAATGCTGATTATAGTTCAGCATTTAACACCATCATAATACCAGGCATACTGGTAGATAAATTGCTGCACCTAGGTTTTCCCCTCTCTACCTGCTCCTGGATTTTGAAGTTCGTCACCAACTGCCCACAAACAGTGGGAATTGGTTCCTATTCCTCCTCTACAATCACAGTTAGCACCGGATCCCCACAGGTTGTGTGCTGAGTCCACTTCTATATTCCCTGTACACCTATGACTGCGTTCCCATCCACTCCTCCAACACCATTATTAAATTTGCAGACGACACGACAGGGGTTGGCCTAATAACAGAAGGAGATGAGTCAGAGTACAGGGAAGAGGTCCAGGCACTGAACACCAAGAAAACCAAGGAAATGGTAATTGATTTTAGGAGGAAAAAGAATGTTTTAGTTCCACTTTAGATTAATGGTGACGAGGTAGAACAGGTCTCTACTTTCAAGTTCCTGGGGACAACGATCTCAGAGGACCTCTCTTGGACTGTCAATACAATGGCTATAGTGAAGAAGTCCCAGCAGAGGTTACACTTCCTGAGACTACTTCGGAAAACTAGTCTGCAGGGAAATCTGCTGGTGACTTTTTATCTCTCCACCATCAAGAGTGTCCTTGCATATTGCCTCACAGTGTGGTACTCTGGCTGTTCAGCTGCAAATAGGAGGGCTCTGCAAAGAGTTATTAAGACTGCTGAAAAGATCATTGGCTGCCACTTCCCCTTTATGGAGGACATTGCAAACAACAGGTGTCTCCACAGGGCCCGAAATATAATAAATGATAACACCAACCCAGGACATGAACTGTTCAGCCTCTTGCCTACTGGGAGGTAGAGGTCTACACGGGTCCAAAAATTCCTACCCGAACCCGATCAGACCCGTAAATGTGCTACACTGAATCAACCCGGACCCGTCTGTTGTTTTGAAAGCTGGACCTGGAACCGAATCGGACCCGTCTATTATTTAAAAGCTGGACCCGGATCCGACGCGGACCCGTCTATCATTTAAAATCTGGACTCGAACCCGTCCGGGAAGACACAGACCCGACCGGCAAATATTCTTTAGCTAAATGTTATTAATAAGTCAATAAACAAGTAGCGAAAATTAAACTTTTTGTCTTACCCATAGAAGTTAGTCTTCTCCCTCCTTGTACCTGACTGTGTGATGCACAATCCTTATTTCCAAGTAAGTTCCATCCATGTTATTCCTCTCTTGACGATTGAAATGTTAATGCTTATTCCAGCTTTAAAAGTCCACTTTACAGTCATGGTGATTAATAACGCAGTTTTACATTTGTTGTGTATCGGGTCAACTTGCTTAATAATGTTTGCCCATTTGGATTATAATAACGATTGCTCGTTCAGTGCCATGGCTGCTTTCGTTAGCTTTACTTCTTTGCTGTCATTTCTCTTCTAAATAAAAGAGCCAGTTGTCAAAGGTAAAGTCATTGCGTCTCACTGCAGAAGCTCCTGACTGGTAGCCAGAGAAACATTACAAGAGCACATGCGCGTTAGCTGCCTGGTTGGAGCAACCAAATATAAACTTTTTAAAGCAATTTTAGCGTCATAGAAAAAATGTATGCAACAGTTCATCTAAGTTTTTGTTGCTATTTTTGAAATATTTTATTTAAATGTGAGTGTGTGTTTTCCGAGTCCGATCGACCTCGGGTATTAGCCACAATGTTAAACAGACCCGGGACCCGAAGTAATAGATTGAGACCCGACCCGGACCCGGCTGATCATTTAAAATATAGACCCGAACCCGTACGGGTCTCGGGTCTTCCGCGTAGACCTCTGGGAGGCGATACAGGAGCCTTAAAAGCAAGACAAGCAGACTAAAAAACTATTTTTATCCATGGGCTGTAAGGACTCTGAATGGGGGCAAGACTTAATATATTCTATTCTGCTTTAACATTTTAAGGTGCAATATACTTTTAAATATATAATGTGACCACTTTTTGTAATTATTATTTATTATTGTTGTTATTGTTATGGTTTTTATGGCTTTTTGTTATGTATGTGTTTATGAAAAAAACAAGGCCCAGCTTAAAAGCTTTAATACCCAGACAAAGTCTACAATTTATGGGGCTTGCCAGACAAGTGAGTCAAAAATAAAAAGAAAAAACTAAGAGATCTAAAACCAAGATAGATGAGACCTGTTTTGTAGGCTACTGTTAAAACAACAATTTAAACATGAATGATGCATTGTTTCACTTTCACATTCAGTTTAAGCTGGAAAAAATGCATATATATTTTTACTGTAACAGCATTCCGAGATTTATCAAATGTATGGATTAAGTAAAAATAAAAAAAGGATATTAAAGTGGATATAAAAAATATAATGAGTAAAAATAACTCATTTTAATACAAGGTTAAAACATGATATAAGTTTGTAAACTTATATTAATTAAGCAATCGCTTTCCTCGGTTGAACTGAGTAAACTGAACTTGGGTTTTACAGTGTTGCGTTTACCTTGGTATACCCATCCTATTAAACTATTAAACCAGATTCAGCTTATCCCACACATTTACCTTATCGGCCTTTCAGTACTTTACACCTAAGACAGACAGTGGTGGGCGCTTTATGTACCACTCTCTTTGTGTGCATCACACACACTTTAAAAATTGCTGGGTTATTTTTAACCTCTACTGGGTTGTTTCAACCCTTTGTTGGGTCAAATATAATCATTTTCTGGGTTACTAAAACCCAACATCTGGTTCGTCTCTTTTTGACCCAAGGTTGGGTTAAAAATAATCCAGCATTCTTGTGCATAAACTTATTTACTAATAATTTATTAAATATAAAAAAAAATCATTTTTGTTCCATAAAGATCTATTCAGTCAAAGGTTCTTTAAAGCAGTGGTTCCCAAACTTTTTCAGCATGTGGCCCCCCTTGTGTACGGTGCATTCCTTCGCAGCCCCCCAAAGAAAATTTGTGACATAAAACTCAACATTTTAATAAAAAAACATTAAATTATACAAAAAAGTTGTGTTTTTGGTTAGTAGCCTTATTTTTTAGGTTTAATTACACAGAATTCATGATAAATTAATGTATTTCATAAAACGTCATAAAACTGGGGCCCCCCTGGCACCATCTCGCGGCCCCCAGTTTGAAAACCACTGCTTTAAAGAACCATTTATATACATGTTATTATCTAAAGAACACTGTTTCACTACAAAGAACCTTTTGTGAAACAGAAAGTTTCTTCAGATGTTAAAGCTTCTTTTTGAAACTATTTAACATTGGCATTGAAAAGCACAGCTATTAAGTGTGTAGGCTTTGCTGCTGAGTAGTTTCTCTTAAATAGTTTTACTTTCTTTGCTACTTTACTGGTTAAGGCAGTATTTTCAGTAAAGCTGCTTTGAAACATGTATTGTGAAATGCACTATTCTGTACTGATAAAACTGGCTTTTCTACACAGTGCTATGTGTATTTTGTTTACTAGTTGGCTTTTAAAAGTATAGATAAAAGAATGAAGATTGGCCTCATTCTGCAGGCATTCAGACATAACACCACACATGGAAACAAGTTGCAAACATTTCCAATTGTATATGTGGGAGGCTATCTAGACCCCATTTAGACCATGATCATTAAAACAAAAATAAACACAAGTCCACGCTTAAACGCTAATACCCAGATCAAGTCTACAATTAATGGGGCTTGCAAGATGAACAAGTCAAAAATACTAAAAAAAAAAACTGTCTAACCAACAGATAGATGAAACCTCACTCTAAATGCTGGGTAAATATTTAACAGAACACATGCTGGGTTATAAATAAACCTATGCTGGATTGTTGGTAACCCAACCATGTGTTGAAACAACCCAGCATTGAGTAGAAACAAACCCACTATACAATGGGTTATTTTTGACCCATAATGGGTAAATAATGGACAGAACACATGCTGGGTTAAAAATAACCCAATGTTGGGTTGTTGTTATGTAATGGATTATAACAACCCAACTGTTGGGTCAAAACAACCCAGCATTAGATCAATTGTAACCCAGCTGTGTGTTCTGTTCAATATTTACCCAGCGTTGGGTTAAAAATCACCCAGCAGAATTTAGAGTGCTGTTACTGTTACAACAACTATTTGACAAAGGCCAATGAAAGGATAAATGGCTTTTCTATTAGGACCAAACACATAACATTACACATTTACACGAATCTAGACCTATCCTGGGATTAAGCTCTTTGCTCAAGAGCACAACACTGATAAACCGACCATCAATTGTTATTTGAACTTACAACCTCATGGTTGCAAGCTAAATTTGAACCACTAAGGCACTATAATCATCACTATACCATCATTTTTAGGTTTTAGGCTCAGAATTCAGTCTCAAAATTTCCCCCGGCATTCAATTCAACCTTTTGTGCCATCACAGTCTAACGGGCAAAATGTATTAACGTATAAAATGCATTTTATAAGCAAAAATCATAATAGTAGTTAATACAACCACAAGAAGCAATAGACAATGAGAAACACAGCCTACTTTCAGGGTTCCCACGGGTCCTTGAAAGTTTATGAATCTCGGGGAAATAATTCAAGGCCCTGGGAAATTTTTGAAAATGTACATACAGTCTTGTTCAAAATAATAGCAGTACAATGTGACTAACCAGAATAATCAAGGTTTTTAGTATATTTTTTATTGCTACGTGGCAAACAAGTTACCAGTAGGTTCAGTAGATTCTCAGAAAACAAATGAGACCCAGCATTCATGATATGCACGCTCTTAAGGCTGTGCAATTGGGCAATTAGTTGAATTAGTTGAAAGGGGTGTGTTCAAAAAAACAGCAGTGTGGCATTCAATCACTGAGGTCATCTATTTTGTGAAGAAACAGGTGTGAATCAGGTGGCCCCTATTTAAGGATGAAGCCAACACTTGTTGAACATGCATTTGAAAGCTGAGGAAAATGGGTCGTTCAAGACATTGTTCAGAAGAACAGCGTACTTTGATTAAAAAGTTGATTGGAGAGGGGAAAACCTATAAAGAGGTGCAAAAAATGATAGGCTGTTCAGCTAAAATGGTCTCCAATGCCTTAAAATGGAGAGCAAAACCAGAGAGACGTGGAAGAAAACGGAAGACAACCATCAAAATGGATAGAAGAATAACCAGAATCGCAAAGGCTCAGCCAATGATCACCTCCAGGATGATCAAAGACAGTCTGGAGTTACCTGTAAGTACTGTGACAGTTAGAAGACGTCTGTGTGAAGCTAATCTATTTTCAAGAATCCCCCGCAAAGTCCCTCTGTTAAAAAAAAGGCATGTGCAGAAGAGGTTACAATTTGCCAAAGAACACATCAACTGGCCTAAAGAGAAATGGAGGAACATTTTGTGGACTGATGAGAGTAAAATTGTTCTTTTTGGGTCCAAGGGCCACAGGCAGTTTGTGATACGACCCCCAAACTCTGAATTCAAGCCACAGTACACAGTGAAGACAGTGAAGCATGGAGGTGCAAGAATCATGATATGGGCATGTTTCTCCTACTATGGTGTTGGGCCTATTTATCGCATACCAGGGATCATGGATCAGTTTGCATATGTTAAAATACTTGAAGAGGTCATGTTGCCCTATGCTGAAGAGGACATGCCCTTGAAATGGTTGTTTCAACAAGACAATGACCCAAAACACACTAGTAAACGGGCAAAGTCTTGGTTCCAAACCAACAAAATTAATGTTATGGAGTGGCCAGCCCAATCTCCAGACCTTAATCAAATTGAGAACTTGTGGGGTGATATCAAAAATGCTGTTTCTGAAGCAAAACCAAGAAATGTGAATGAATTGTGGAATGTTGTTAAAGAATCATGGAGTGGAATAACAGCTGAGAGGTGCCACAAGTTGGTTGACTCCATGCCACACAGATGTCAAGCAGTTTTAAAAAACTGTGGTCATACAACTAAATATTAGTTTAGTGATTCACAGGATTGCTAAATCCCAGAAAAAAAAAGTTTGTACAAAATAGTTTTGAGTTTGTACAGTCAAAGGTAGACACTGCTATTTTTTTTAAACACACCCCTTTCAACTAATTGCCCAATTGCACAGCCTTAAGAGCGTGCATATCATGAATGCTGGGTCTTGTTTGTTTTCTGAGAATCTACTGAACCTACTGGTAACTTGTTTGCCACGTAGCAATAAAAAATATACTAAAAACCTTGATTATTCTGGTTAGTCACATTGTACTGCTATTATTTTGAACAAGACTGTACATAGATACAGGTCATTGAAAGTGCTTGAATCTATTTTATGCAAGAAGTTTTCTGGAACAAAATTCCGTATTATTCCCTGTGTAGTGTAGGATAATATCATAAAATAGCCTTTTAAGCACACGTGCTAAACTGTTCGCTTTAAATGCTTATATCTTCTGTATGCGAATGCTGATTCATACCAAACTGCTTTTTTGCATAGTTGTGTTAACACATGAAAACGTCTCTGGTTACGTATGTAACTGTTGTTCCCTGAGAAGGGAATGAGACGCTGCGTCTCCCTTGCCATACTTCCTGTGTCCCTGTAACGCCGTCTTTGGCAATATTTCAGATAGCGATATACTTCCTGGCTCCCGCGTCACCCTTTCTTTGTCGTTAAGCCTCACCATTGGTTAAATTTGATATACACATTCAGACGCACTTACCCCTGGAGGCGTCCCCAAAGTGTCACCGCAGTGACGCTTCGCAGGTTCCCTCTAAAGGGAACTGTAACAATGTATCTTAAAAGGTAACACAATGTAGCCTTGCCCTCACTTGTAATGTGTCCCCACATTTAGTCCTTGAATTTTTGGGTATTGGACCTGGAAAGTCCTTGAATTTGAAGTTAACTAAGGTGTGAGAACACTGTACTTTGTAGGTACAGCAAAAATTAGCATTTTAAACCAACCTAGGTAAATGGGTTTTGAACACTCGACCTCTGAGGTATAACTCTGAGATTTACACAACCCTTAAGACTGCTAAACAAATATTTCTGCTGGCACTTAAAGAGAAGCTACCAAAACTACTTTTATAAACTACAATAGCAGAGAAAAAAGCTAACAAAATAGAAACGGCATCTCTGGTGCTGGCCTAATATATATTTACGTGTTTTATGGATTATGTGTCAAGAAATAGAAATGAATGTTTTAAGATTGGTGCACACATTTGTTATTTAGCCTTGTAGTGACAGACAATCTGAGGGACATAACATGGATCTTTCAAGAAACTACAATAATGTTTTCCTGTAATAAAAAGGACAAGCAAACGTTTTACACACAAAACTACATAATAAAGCATGCAAGCAAAATATACCACTTTTTGGATGCTCATATTTACATTCACATTCCAGGGTTCCTTCAGGTTTCACCAAGTCAAATTTAAGACTTTTTAAGACCTTTTTAAGATCATTATGAGTGAAATTTAAGACCAAAGCGGCACAATGATCTCAGAAATTCTCAAAACATTATATTTTTATTATATCTTTGTTTATTTATTTATTTATTTTTTTGACAAATAAAATCCACTAATATGGGAAGATCAGTATGGTCAGCTGCTGATATGTGGCTTGTTAACATGTTTTACACTTTCTCCACCCATACGTTATGTGCATAAATATGCACTATACCGCCATCGCATTTATTCCCCTCTCTAATTACACAATAATTAAATGAAAAGGAAATTTACTTTTAAAAGGCTGTTCGTGGTTTGTTATGTGTTGCAAACAAGGCCGTTTCTAAATCCGAAGGCTGTAGCCTCCAGAGGTCGCATTTGTAGGCTGCATATGAAAACTGTGTAACACTAAAGTTGACTCATTGTTGATGGCGCGGGACTTGACGGCCTGACTGTTTAAGTTGATTTTTAATAAAGCAGTGTTGATTTTTTTGCTTCTGGGTCCTCTGTTTCAGAACCTTGCAAATGCTCTGGTAAGCCACGGGCTAGTTGGTTAAATTAACACAGAAAAGATTTTTCTCGCCAAACCTACACTGTAAAAATTTGCTGTAGTTATGCAGTTGGTTGCCAGTAACTTACTGTAGAAGATAAAAACTGAAAATGTTTCATGTTCATTTAACTTTGAACAAACTCTTGCCAGTAAATAACATAAATGTAAAATCTACAGTAAGTTACTGGCAGCTAGTTGCCAGTAATACTGTAATTTCTACAGAATTTTTTTACAGTGTACAGTATACAGTCGGATCACAACATCTGAAATATAGCTTATGGCATGAATTGCGTGGATTATAATAGCCTACATTTGTATTCTCTTAAAAAAAATAATGATTAAAAACTGGATTGAAGAGACATTCAGTGACACGCAAAGTGCAGAACTTTTCTTTTTAGAGGCCCACCCATCAAATACATTCTTCCTCCGTCACTGAGGCATTTTAATTTACCATTTTATTTTATTTTTTCGGACAACCTTTTCGGGAATAAATGGAGGTAAGGAATTTAAGACTTGGGTTAATTAAATTTAAGACTTAGAGTGAAAATCTGGCCATTTTTAAGACTTTTTATGGCCTTAAATTTAACTTTCTAAATTTCAGACTTTTTAAGACCCCGCGGGAACCCTGTCACATTCATTACAGTGGCCACTTTCTGTTTTGCCAAAGATGGGTAAATAATGACAGAAATGTCATTTTTGAGTAAGCAGTTACTTTAATTTATAAATATATTATTGTCCACTGTTCGTTTGTGTTAGTTCATTGTGTAATGTCAACATACACAATTTGTTTTGTTAAAATTGTATTAGTAATGTATAAGAAATTAACATAAAGATAGAAAACAAATTCTGTTAAAGTACTGTTAGTTTATGTTCAACTATTGCATTACTGTTATCTTTACTGTAAACCTACCCACAATAACAACATACTCTCTACAAGACAAACGTTTTAGAGGCGTCAAGGTCTTAGACACAACTGCAAATGCTTTAAGGTATTTTTGGAATTATGTTCATTTATTGATCTTGATTCCCAAAAAATTTAACACACAGAAACATACAGACAGAGGTAATCCGTAATTGTGGTATATCAGATGACGGAGTAAGGCAGATTTTACCAGCTAAAATTGCAGTAAAACGATTAGAAAATAAACTGAATTCATGAGTAACAAAATAAGATGAAATTATTGTTAGTAAACTTGGGCTGGACAGGAAACAATAATGAGGGTGTCTTAGTCCCGAGTTATTTGTGGTTATTCACCATCTCTTCCAGTTTAGCCTGGTTGGACCCAGAGAAATCATCCACCTACACAAAAACAAGTAATTAAATAAATGAAAACAATGACTGGAAAGAAATCAATCATTGTGTGTGACAGAGATGCATAGATGTTAAAAACACAATTATTAGTTCTAAGCACTAAGGAAATAAAACAAACCTTTTTCCCGTTCTTGTAAAAGTGGAATGTCGGCATACATTTGATTTCACAAGACTGGGCCACATCCTGCAGACACACACACACAACATATCATTTCAGTATTGCTTAGGACTTTTGTTTAGGACAGTATTGCTAACTACCCAAGCACTGTTCCTGAGTAATACATATTTTCAGCATTCATTGGTTTATGTAACAGGTTAAAAAGCTAAAGATAATTATAGGAGCCATAGGGATATGAATATATGACTACATGGAGCAATGATTTGCAAAACATGTGCAAAGAAATCAGAACTAAATTACTACATCTTACTGCCCTCTTATGGTGGACTTAAGAATTAAAGATTAGCCACATGTTCAGGACACAGACTCATATTTCAGCAATATTAAAAACAAACTTAAGACAAGTAAAATAAAAATAAAAATAAGGGTGTTCCTCAATTCCCTATTTTTTAAGATTTATGACCACTTATAAGATCATGACAGATCACACACCGTGTGACATGGATCTAATAAACTTGGGTAAGACAAATATGTAGACTGTACGATAATGACACCTATGTTCATAAGTTAGTAAACTTCATCAGGAATAGTAAACAAACACAGCAAGGTAAATCGTGGATGCCAGTTTTGCACACAGTGCTGGTCCTATAGTAGATGCTGGGGGGCCCCCCAAGCAAACCTTTGTGTGAGGCCCCCTTTCAATGCATTCATAAAACCCATTGATTGTTTCTGCTTAACCTAGTTATTTGTTAACTAACCACACATCTTGTATTATCTTACAGCTCAGCTGTATTATTGCCATATGAACATTACTTTGACACTCACCTCTGACTGATCAATTTGTGTTGTGGAAACTAGCACTAAAAAATAAACCTGATTTAAATTTAAAATTAAAACTATTTGGAAATCTATATTGAGTATTATTTTGAAAATATTACACTGCTTTGTTTGGCAAAACTAACAAGACTTTAAAATATTACAAACACACAAACACATACAGAAACCCCGTCTCATGTCACGCATTGACTGCATGTTGTCCAAGTACATAATAGTAATTAAAGAAAGTATTTTTAAAAACCGCATTAATCCGCATGTTTGCAAATTATTAAAATGATAGCGTCTTGTTAACATTAAACAATAATAATTTTGATTTGGTATAATGGTATTTTAAATTATTTTGAGATCAAGGGGGCCTCCTAGTGGTGTGGGAAGGGAACCCTATGCAACTTGCATAATTTGCTTCCAGGAAGGACCAGCACTGTTTGCACAGGAAGCTTGCATGTAGTTTACATAAACGTAAGCCTTGCATGCACACTGTAAAAAAAGTGAAGGTTTCAAAATGTTTTCTCCACAAAGGAAATAAAGTAACTTTTTAGAAACGTTTTTTACTACCAGTCAATTTATTATTTTGCGTATACTGGCTAAAATCAGCCTAAACAGGTTGCGAACAAGGATTTTTTGGTCACCCTGAAAAACAATTTTACATTTAGCAATTTTACTTTTTTTTTAAAGTTCCTATCAAGCACCGTGGGGTGTTCCTTTATATATGCTGTTGTTGTCTCTGTTAGTTATCTGTTGTATATAGAGTTGTTTTAATGAATGATATTTGATGATTGTCACCATGGTTGATATTTGTGTTTCCAGTAATAAAGTCAAGTGCATGATACAATGCTATTGGTGCTGAAAGTGATTTCAACACAAACTGTTTGTGTTTAAATGTAAATGATAAAGGATGTACAGTTAGCAAGATGTTGGTTTACAAACTGTATCAGCCAGTCACGTTTGTGTATGCACATACACTGTCACTATGGCAATGGGCATTTCATTTCCGACACACGCTGTAAGCAGAAACACCAATCTTAACAAACTGGGCCAGGTGGCCAATCAGAGCAAAGTAGGTTCAGAGAAAAGATGGGTTTAGACAGACTGAATCGTTGAACTGCTTCAAATGAACCTTTCAGCATTTTTGAGAAATTAGGTAATACATAAATCTGGATATTTTGATAAAAAAGTTTTTTGTTACCTTGTAAGCATTTAATGCTGTTGGAGGGGACAATATGATAGGCTCTTAAACGCATCTTATTAAAAGGGCTGGTCATGACCGTGATCATTTCGTGATTTTATGACAGCAAAACTGCGATTTTATGATAGCTAATCCTCTCACTTTAGCCCTGTGATTATATTTAAAGCATGCCGTCCTCTTCATGTTGACTAAATGATAATTTAGTATTATTAATTTATTTATCTGAATGTTCACGCAAAACCAGGGTATATATACACAGATACTAAATTAAGCTTAACTTTGTTTTTACTGGCTTCCTGGTTGTACCCAATTACAACACCAAACATAACCAACTCTGAACTACAGTAAAATACAGTAAAATAGGTTGCCCAGATTTATGTGTTAGCCTCCTAACCACATTACCACGAAACCCACCTCCAAGATTTGACTGGCTGTCAGAAACATGTGTAACGTATAAAATTAGATTGACCAGCCATTTACCTACTGCTGCTAGATGCTTTAATGAGGTTTGTAACAAACCCATGTGATAGATCACTATTTAATTTTATAACAAAGAAACAAAACAACAGGATTATTGTTAATCACTGGCGAAATTTAAATGGCTTTAAATGTTTACTAGATAAAGCATTCAGATGAAACCACAGATTCTGAAGGGAAGGAACAAAGAGTTTCAGAATTTGACTAAGCAAATTAGCTGGAATTGTATTTACATTTGATTTTAAATTTGGCAAACATTTTTACCCATTGCATTAAAGGGGGATACATTTCAATACATTTCTTACATTTAGTTAAAAATCAAACCTATGATCTTGCATTTGTTAGATCCTCACTATACCAACTGAGCTACAGGAATCAACAACAACTGAAACCATAAACTCACCTGTGCATCGTCCACGTCTACTTTAAGGAAAACCACATTTGCATTGGCAGGATTTTCAGACAGACCCTAGTAGTAAAGAAATACAATGAGAACATAAAGCAGCTGATTTGGTTGAATATTAATGAACAGTGATTAGTAAAGGGCTCGTTATAGTCGTGCGTAGGTCCTACGGCGTAGCCGCGATGGCTCCGCTCGGTTTTCATTTATACTTTTGTGTCGTCCTTCGCGTCGACGTGCAAACCGCTGGTAGGCAGTATCCACGCGTGTAACCACAGTAGCAGCACGACCGTCAGAGAAGAAGCAGCTTGGCAATTTAACCCACAAACGAAGAAGAAATAGCAACTTGTGTATGATTTGAGAAGACCAGCAATGATGGAAGTAAATAGACAGTGACTTTTGATGCAGTTTGAGTTAAATCACTCCTCAACTTGGCTCATCTTTGTTTTCACCGTCACAAACGGAAATACCTATGACTAGGGATGCACTGATACCACTTTTTTCATCTCCGATCCGATACCTGAATTCTGAGTATCGTCCGATTCCGATACCTGCAGATCCGATACTACTGTATTTTTCTTGAGCAATTTAAATTACACACAGACACAAACACACACACACACACAATATATATAAAAATGTGAACAGTGCTTTCTGCTAAATCTAGCATAATATAATTATAATTTTAAAGTAAAAACCAATAATTTAAAATGATTTACAAGTTACAAGAACATTAATAATTATTATGGTAGTGTTTAGGAGAAAATAAAATAGGCACGTTTGATCAAATAAGTATGCTAAATATATTTTCCTTAATCGCAGGGATGGGCAACTGCGGTCCTGGAGGGCCGGTGTCCTGCAGAGTTTAGCTCCAACTTGCCTCAGCACACCTGCCTAAAGGTTTCTAGTATGCCTAGTAAGACCTTAATTGGCTGCTTCAGGTGTGTTTAATTATGGTTGGAGCTAAACTCTGCAGGACACCGGCCCTCCAGGACCGCAGTTGCCCATCCCTGCTCTAGAAGCATTCTCACATGGGAATCCTCGCTCCGCAATGGAAAGTTACGTTCATAACTATTAAAACACAAAGAGATTAGATGCATCGTGTGCTCAGCACATACTGAATTGCATCCATCCAACAGCTTACTGAGACTATATAAAATAAGATCTTTAAAACAGCCTAAAGATATTGAGTGTTCGTGTGTTGAATGACGCGTTCCATCCATCCGCTTCACCTGTGAATTAACTCAGCACATAGTGAATTGCATCCATCCAACAGCTTACTGAGACTTTATAAATCAGATCTTTAATAAAGCCTAACGTTACAGTTATTGTGTGTGTGCGTGTGTTGAATGGCGCGTTTTCATCCGTCCGCTTCTCATCAGTGGATTAACTCAGTTTGCAAGTAAGTTACAGTGTTTCTGTGAACATTAATATCTTTAAATGTGCGTTTGTTCCTTCACATGAAGCTATTGAGTGTAAGATGACTTTGATTATAGTGCATAAAAGCGTTTATGGTACTTTTATAATACTTTGTCGTTTTAATTGCTTGTCAGTAACAACCATGGGTAACGTGCAGTATCGGAATTGGATCGGTCCTGTTAGTCCGATATCCGATCCAG
This sequence comes from Misgurnus anguillicaudatus, assembly GCF_027580225.2. NCBI lineage: Eukaryota > Metazoa > Chordata > Actinopteri > Cypriniformes > Cobitidae > Misgurnus > Misgurnus anguillicaudatus. The sequence goes on from NC_073339.2 coordinate 18,302,666, forward strand.
CAAAAAAAGGCCGGATCGGCCCCGATACCGATCCAGAATATCGGATCGGCGCATCCCTACCTATGATGCAGTTTTTTTACCTGATGGGAGGGGTTCTGGTAGACCAATCACAGCGCTTGCGGTCCGCATAGATCTGACGCGCTGTTAAAATTTTTGCGAGGTGCACGTCAGGCTACGCACCGTAGCTACGGCATAGAACTTATGCACGACTATAAATCGCCCTTAACTTTAAGCACGACCTTGATTAACTCTTCAACACATAGATAAATGTAGGGCTGTCACGATTATGCAATTTGGCTGACGGTTAATTGTCTGATAAATTGTGACTATTAATTTCCTGTTTTAGCGCTTGACAATTATGACGTTTAATTGTCTATTTTATTGCTCTGACATTTAATTCTCATATAAAAAAATTCTTTGTTTATAAAATTAGGTTTACCTGGCAGAAAATATACACATAACACATATATGTGCAATCATTGCGGTGATCTGAAATCATCACGATGAGGTCAAACAATCGCGATGAGACGATTATTTTATCATTGTGACAGCCCTAGATAAATGTATAAATAATAAGTGTTCGTTGGCAATGCAACTACTATAAACACATAAAAATAAAGCAAATGATTACTTACTTTGAAGAATGGAGCAATGCTCTGACAAGGCCCACACCATGTGGCTGTGAAGTCAACCACTACAAGCTTGTCGCCTGCCTCTGCCAGAGCTCTGTCAAAGGCTTCCTGTGAATACATGCCAAAAGTTGGACTTGACTTTCGGTCACCATATTATAAATACATTGGTCTCATTTTACATGCAACAGCTTGTAAAATGTGAAAAATTCAAATTATATAAAAACATATTTGGTAAATTCATCATGGTTTTAAGTGTAGTAACCATGTTTTTGCCAGATATAGCCCATATGTTAAGACATTTAACAGGTCAGGTGTGCGTTTATCAAAAACAAAACATCCATGAAACATTTCTCAACCTATCAGAATAAGAATTCAACAGCCCCGTGGTGTAACTTATGTTAACAGTTACAACTTTTGATTTTAAAAATGTATTAGTAAATGCTGAAATTAACATGAAATAATAAATACTGTATAAGTATTATTCACTATTAGTTTGTGCTAGCTGATGCATTACATTATTGTAAAGTGTATTACAAAACCCTGCTTCTTTCGCTGCAGCAATGATGCGGGCGGCTGCCGTGCATTCACTCAGAAGCGTTCAACCCACGTGATGTGATGGCGCGCTTCGCGTCTTATCAGGCCTTTCAACAGGCGATAGATGAGCGCGATATTTGTGACTCTGAAAACTATAACGCATTTTTTTTTTTTTTTTGCATATGAGATAACATTGCGTTTTCATGGGCCGCAAATTACGGCGGAATGAACTCCGCAAGCTGCATCAGAATCAGTGATCACTTGGGCTTATTTTTTAATAACATCTAGATTTGTATTAAGTTATACAACTAAAGGTCAAATAACACGCAAAATAAGAACTTAGTTGGGTGAATGTGTCATTAGCTGCTGCGATGTGTGCCATTTTATCGCTGGTTACACGCTGATGTAATGATGACCTGGTTAGCGGTTACGCTAGGTAACTACTAAACACGTCGCGCGATCACAAACTGAACCGGTGTGTTACATAATTTCATGCCTCGTTAATGTTATACTAAACCTCACATGCACGTGTTTGGATATAACATTTAATAGACTTTGTTAAAATGAGCTTGCTGGAAAGCTAACTTAAAGGCTTCCGTGCAGTTAGTGAGCAAAACGTGGTCGATGTTGTCTTAGCCCACTAGTGGGGTATTTTTGTGCCAAATAAAGTTTAAAATGGGTGCATGCCGAGATAAAGCCGCGCACTTACCTGATCTTCAATGACAGTGATCATCCTCTCGGTTTATTTTTACCTTGAACTTAGAGAAGAAACCTTCCTCACCACCACGTTCCCCTAAAAATAGACCTCCCCCTCTGAATCAAGGATAGTTCAGCTTCATTCAAAGCCCTGCCCATCACGCTCTCTAGACGACAATACTGAAGGAGGGAAACCGTATGATACATACTGGATGTTCTCGTTACAAACTGCACATTTTTGTTAAATATTTCACAAACGTATTTATTTAACAAATGCTATTCCCATGAAAATAATAATAGTATAAAATAATAGAAACCATGAACCATCACAGTTGGTTTTCATTCTAGTGCGTTTAATGTTATAATAATGGGAATTGTATGGAATTTTAAAGGAAACGAATCAGTTTCTACTTGCAATGAGGTGGGTATGGAATTAAAACAATGCCACCTATAGCCTGTATTTGCAAAGCAATGAAAAACTAAATAAAAACTAAATAAATAAAATGATACGGTATGGAGCAAAAAAAATCTTTTTACAACCAAAATAGTTTTGCAAAAATAAAAAATGAATAGAAAAGAGGGAAAAGTATTGTGAAAAAATAGCTACACTCTAAAAAAACAAACGGTGCTATAGCACCAAAACAGTTGCTTTGGATCGTAACGATAGAAGAACCATTTTAGTGCCATATAGCACCGGTGAAGAACCAGTATAGCACCGGTGAAGCGCCGGTTGGGCGCCAGTGTAGAGCCATATAGGGGCCATATAGCACCACTATAGCACCACATATGGTTCTACATGGCACTATATGGTTCTACACAGGTGCTTCACTGGTGCTTCACCGGGGCTATATGGCACTAAAAATGGTTCTTCTATCGTTACGATCCAAAGCAACTGTTTTGGTGCTATAAAATCAAACAAGTAGCCTATGTCTTCGAATAAAGTCTCTTATGTACAGAGTTTCTACATGGTGGTGGAATTGCAGTGCATTATTTAAAGGACTAATAGAGGAAATTGTATAGGTGTATTTTGTCAGGCATTACTGTTAGGGCTGTCACGATTATGAAATTCGGGTGACAATTAATTGTTTAATAAATTGTGCCGATTATGACGATTAATTGCCTGTTTTATTGCTTTGACATTTAATTCTCATAATTTTTGGTTTGTTTATAAAAAAAAAATTCACACGTGAGTATTTATTTAAATATTTTGCAAGGTTTACCTTGCAGCAAATATTAATACACATAACACATATTTAAAAGTCATCTGATAATGTCTCGTTTATACAGGCGCTGCAGCTCCCCTTGTGTCAGTGTCAGTGGAGAGTTTGGGTAGTAGTGACTGAAATCACACTTAAATGTTTGTTTGTTTAAACATTTTATTTCAAACACTATGGTTTACCTATCCTAAATATTATTTTGAACTTGAATTTACATCCTCATTGTAATGATGAAGATGTGATAAACTTGTCCTTTCTGTTAATCAAAATGTAATTGTATTTGACAATACAATCACTGCCTAAATCAAACAATTTCACAACTGTTTGTCATTAATGGTAAAATGGTGAAATAATAAATTAATAGCTATACATTCAAATCATAAGTTTATTTTTTTGTCATGGTCAAAGAAGAATGTATAATACAGTAAACAATGTTCGCACCATTACGTACCACAAAGTAATTGCATTCACAAAAATTGTATGCTGCAGTATGTTTTTAGGGCGGTTTCCAGGACAGGGCTTATCTTAGTCTCAGACTAAAATTCTTAAAAAAAGTATTGTTTTTTGTATTGTATTTTTGTTTGTAAAAACTACTTAAATGTCCTAATATATCTAATGCCTAGTCCTAGATGAATCTAAACCCTGTCCGGGAAACCACCCCTTTATGTTTTGTTTGACCACCTTCCATTTAACTCAGCCTGTCGTGTGATGTCTCATTCCATCCCATTCAATCGTATGTTAATCATTTTCTTTGAACACTAATGTAAAATGCATGAGATTGGGAGTGTGTTGTAATAGGATCTGCAATAATTAGTCCTTGCTCTTTGAAGTCCATGCGTTTGTGTTGCCACAGATACGAAACGCTGCCACTCTTCCTCTCCTACAACATTCAGGCCGGTAGCTATTCAGAGATTCCAGGTGTTTGTGTGTCCATTTGCAAAGAAAGCCTTTAGTTCACAATCACATCTGCTCAAGAGGCCGGTTATATAGCCCTAAATGTTTGCCCTAAAAGATCAGATGATCTCAGAAGTGTGTCTGTAGCTCAACCTTTAGAGCATTGTGTTAAATCCCCTCATAACACAAATCGCTTTGGATTAAACAATTGCATCCTGTTTTATGTAATGATGGTGGTGGGGATTCCACACTTGGTTTAATCTATTTAATAATTCAGATACATCAACATGCTGTAAAAGTGAAAACAGAAATGTGCCTTCAACATAGAAAAATACAAAGATTAAAACAGATTTGCAATCTGGCAGATCATGTTTTTTTAGAATGTAATGTTTTAGTGTATTTAATATGCTTTTGGCTAAATTTATGTTATTACATAATTTGTTAGGTGGAAAAGCAATAAAACGATCAACTGATCTTTTCCACTTGCTTAGATGATAAAATTTGTTAAATCACTTTGTGCCATAGATGTGCAACCATGTGAAAATGCTGTCACCTTGTGGTGTAACTTCTTACTGACAGTGACAATTACATTCATACAATGTTGTGGGTTTATTTAAAGCTTCACTAACTAAACAATGACATTGATCATAAAATCTTCCTACTGCAAATGTGGTTTAAACCACTTTTTAAGGCCTTCTCATGTGTTGAATTGATATTGACTATAATAGCAGTCCTTTGCTCTTAACACACAAACTTGTTTTAAACAATTGTAACCAATGTGAGATGTGTTCTAGTTAGAAAAACACCTTTAGCATTTCTGAATTCTTGGGCTTTTCTAAAATCCATCAGCTGTTTGCAAAATGTTATTTACACCATTAAAGGGATAATTCACCCAAAAATGAAGATTCTGTCATCATTTACTCACCTTCATCTTGTTACAAACCTGTATAAATTTCTTTGTTCTGATGAACACAAGGGAAGATATTTTGAAAAATGTTTGTAACTAAACCATTCATGGGCCCCATTCACTTCTAAAGTAAATTAATATAGAAAAAAATTAATATGGAAGTGAATGGGGTTTGGTTACAAACATTTCTCAAAAAAATCTTCCTTTGTGTTCATTAGAACAAAGAAATTCGTGAGAGTGAGTAAATTATGAAAGAATGTTTATTTTTGGGTGAACTATCCCTTTAAAGTTGCTCTTATCATCTTCAGGAAACTCCTAAATTGAGTCCTCTGATTGATTCCTTTCCTATACATTACTGTTTACAGTAAAGTAGATGCTTTAGATATTTGTGGTGATCTGAAGTATAAATCCCTGGCCACAATGTTTTCAAACAGTTTATAAGGTCAAGCGGTTACCTCGGAAATTGTGTTTTTTTGATAAGACATTCACAACATTTAATTTACTAATGAAAGGAAATTTAGTAATAAAAGTCATATTTCTATTCTGAAACTGAACCTAAAAAATTAACTCGTGCCTTGTGTGCCTTTCTTTAGTTTACACTTTGAACAGAAAGTACGCAGGAAGCATTTTTTAAATTTATTTTTAATATAATTACTGCTTATTAAATATACTTATGTTATAGTAAACATATCAACAAATTACAAAATGTTATTCCATGCTTTTCTGCACTGCTCTGCAACTGAGGAATATTTAAACAAAATTAAATGGATTTATAAATGGTAAAAATAAATGTCAGTGTCCAGCATTCAAAATACCCAGGCTATTGTAAATAAAACTGCTTTGTGTTATTCTCTCAATAATACAAAACATTCTCTTGCTTTCACAATATACAACAGAAACAAAATATTTTAAAATATCAGACAGATTTTTCACAAAAAAGAGCCTGCTCTTAAAAAGCCTGTTAGGTGAAAGCAGCACAAATATTTCATTAAACATCATTGTTCCAGTGCATGAAAGTAAACAAATGCATATTGTTTACTGTACAAAGGATGTTATGAAATGACTTACATAATTTCTTATGCAATTATAAAGTTGATAGCTGTCTTATATAATCAGCCGAGGCAATTTTTTCTAGATTTTCTATATTAATACCAACTTTTTAAATAATAAGACAAATACAGCCCTCTTAAACATGTTGGATAGCTGTCACTAAGCTTTGGATGTTTACATATGCTGTGCGTGGTATGTACTGTTGGTTATGTAGTCCTGTTGTTATACTGTATATTTTAATACATGAAGTAGATCAAGGTTTGGCTGTTGTCGTGCCTGGGTCTCTCCAGCCACCAAAAGCATTCTCCAGGTAGAGAGCAGTGGCCAAAGAGAGACGGTCTTGTAATTTTCCTGCCACGATTTGTACACCCAAAGGCAAACCCTCTGAGCTCAGGCCCAATGGACACTGGGTAACTGGCAGGCCCAGTATATTAAAGATACCTAAAACGTGAATAGACAAAGATAATTAATTTCAAAACAGCAGCGTTACAACAGAACTAGATCTGATACACCTGATGGTTTTACTTTTACTGACTTTCCGTTAAAACCGCACCTCAGTGTTTACAGTAAGGGTTTATCCTAGTCCCAGACTAAAATGCATGTTTGAACTCTCTTAATTTAAAAACATCTTGCACTGACATTTCTTGACACACATATCCGTGCCATCTAAACCCTGTCCGGGAACTGCCCCTAATGGTTAGACATCAAACTTTTCATCTTAATATACATTTTGTGTAATAAAACCTTTAAATAAATACTGACACACATATGGAGGAATCTACAATTTTTTTACATTTGAGGGACCCATTTACATAATCTGGACTAGGGTCACACAAGCCCTGCTGCTGACTATGCAAATATAATGTAAATATTGGCAACAAACCATTTATCGTCCTATTCAGTATGTCATATAACAACCTACACTTACTTACAACCTACATAGTAAAGTCCAGCTTACACAATGAGGGGCATATATGTGTTGTTTAATACTTAAAGGATTAGTCCATTTTCTTAAAAAAATCCTGATAATTTAATCACCACCATGTCATCCAAAATGTTGATGTCTTTCTTTGTTCAGTCGAGAAGAAATTATGTTTTTTGAGGAAAACATTCCAGTATTTTTCTCATTTTAATGAACTTTAATGGACACCAACACGTAACAGTTTTAATGTAGTTTAAAATTGCAGTTTCAAAGGACTCTAAACAATCCCAAACGAGGCATTAGGGTCTTATCTAGCGAAACGATTGTCATATTTGACAAGAATAATAAAACATATGCACTTTTAAACCACAACTTCTCGTCTATCTCTGGTCATGTGACGCGCCAGCACGACCTCACACAATACGTCATCACGACAAGAGGTGAAGTATGCGAAACTACGCCCCAGTGTTTACAAGTGTGGAGAAAGAGGACCGTTCCGACGTTGTTGTATGTGGAATGTTACTTCTTAATGTCTTTGTGTCAGTAAATTGTTTAAAATGATCCGCAAATGAGCGTTTCATATGTGTAACACGTGACCTTTCCACGGCATTACGCAATTACGTGAGGTCGCACTGGCGCGTCACAGGACCAGAGACAGGCGAGAAGTTGTGGTTTTAAGGTGCATGTTTTTTGTTTTTCTTGTAAAAAATGACAATCGTTTCGCTAGATAAGACCCTTATGCCTCGTTTGGGATCGTTTAGAGTCCTTTTAAACTACATTAAAACTGTTACTTGTTGGGGTCCATTAAAATGAGAAAAATCCTGGAATGTTTTCCTCAAAAAACATAATTTCTTCTCGACTGAACAAAGAAAGACATTAACATTTTGGATGACATGGTGGTGAGTAAATTATCTGGATTTTTTGTTTTAAGAAAATTGACTAATTCTTTAATAATTTATATTACATTACTTATTATATTTAAGGCACTTTTCGTGTTGCTGGTTTTCACATTTACACCTAGTGAAATTTTCAGTTAAAAATGTATTGGAATGCAATTTTTTTAATGAAACTGCATTAAAATCTGATTTTACCAGTGTAAGAGAAGTTGAAAGGCGTGAATATTGGGTGGTGGTGTTTGGGGGCGATTTGGGGATGAGAAGGGTACAGCAGCACACCATCTGTGCCTAGCAACTTCTCCAGATCCTGCTGCAGACTATCCTTCTGCTGGACAATGAATGGAGATGGATGGGAACTCTGGAACATCTCAACTAAAGCCAGACCTGAGAAAGAGAAAGGGAAATGACAATTACACTATTGTAGACAATCGTTTACTCCACTTTCATAATAAGAACATCCTGATTATTTGCTCACCCCAATTTTATCCAAGAAGTTTATGTCTTTATTGGTTCACTCCAGAAAAATTTGGTTAAAGAGTAATAATTTTTATTTATTTAATTATTTATTTATTGGCGAAAATCCTGATCGTTTCGCCAGATAAGACCCTTATGCCTCGGTTAGGATCTTTTAGAGCCATTTTAAGCTGCATTAAAACTATAAACCATTAAGGTCCACTAAGTCCACTATATGTAGACAAATCTTGGAATGTTTCCCTAAAAAAAGTACAAAAAAGACACAGGATGACATTGGAGTGAATAAATGATCTACATTTTTTATGGAAGTGGAATATTCCTTTAAATGGATCTTTAGACCCCTTTAGATTGGACTGAAGGTACTTCTTGCAAGAAAAAGCTTTAACTTTTATTATAGAAAAATCAAAATCTGAGAATCACAGAAGGAAAGAAAGTGAGAGCAATTTAATAATAGTATACAAGAAAAAATACACTGACTTAGTTTTGGAACAACATCATAAGTATTTGTTAAATTAACTTACATTTTTTGTGAACTATTCCTTTAAAATGTCCTCACATACCTATTGCTGCTATGGTATGAGAGGAAAATCCCAGGAACCACTTGAACAGCTCCCAGACAGGCCACACCTTCTTTCCACCTTCACTCATTAGTTCAGCAAAGGTTGTAGGAAGCTGAGATGAATAAGGTTAAGATAATCACACAAAAAACATGACAACTAGCATTTTCTAGGCCAAAACTTATTTATTTTAATTTGCTTAATGAACCAGTCCAACTAGCTAAATTGTTGGAGGCAAGACAGAACACTCACTTTCCCGTCCTTGCCAGGTGAAGCCATCATAGTTCCCCAGATCTGAAAGGAGTACTTCAGCTGAGGAATAAACAGCTCTTGAACTTTGACACCAAGGTCTTCCTCTAAACGTTTAACCACCTAAGAAAACAATGTCAAGTCCAATATGAGACGAATATCACATCCATAATACACTCTCAAATAAAGGTACAAGAAGGTACAAAAGTTGTCACTGGGGCGGAACCTTTTCAAAAGGTACACTTTTGTACATAAAAGGTGCATTTTGGTACCTTAGAGGTACATACTGGAACATATTAGGACCTTTTGATAAGGTACAGTCCCAGTGACAACGCATATACCCTTTTTTCTGAGATGTGCTAAAGGATATGCAGACAATACCTACTTACCATCTTCTGTGCCTGAAGTAGTTCTGGATCCACTGGGGAGACCAGAGGAGAACCTCCGTTGTGGGGAACTGAAAAGAACCTTAGCTTCTTTAAATCGACTTTATCAGAGAGGGACAATCTACAAACAACGAACAGAGACAGACAGAGAATGAGAGAGACAATCTGGGTTGCTACAAAATTGTGGTTAATTCACTGCAGCAGCAAGTTCAAATATTTAATACAGTTATGTTAATCTCATATTTTGGAGCAGTGGTGTATGATGACTTTATCTATCTAGTCAATCTGTTGACTGTAGTATTACTTGTGTGCATTGGGTCCTCCCATGATGTTTAACATTGGAATAAGGTCTTCGGCATAGCGGCACATAGGTCCAGTACACAGAAATCCCATCTGCAGTCCGGAGGGTGGAGGATGCTGCCCATCATTGCTTACAATACCTGTTTGTAGAAAGAAAACTGAAGTAGTTTGTGTTTCTTTGCTATATTAATGTACTATATACTGCCACCTAGTGGGGTTAAAAACTACTAGATGATGGTTAATTATTAACTTAATTGTAAACATTTACTGTTTTTATTACACACATATATATTCAATACATGTAACCCAGCTAAATTAATTTTTTTGTGATTTGCAGTTTTCTAGATAAAAGCATTCCACAAAATGTAAAGAGCATTCTGTAAATACCTTGATAATTTTAATATTGACTTAATAAGGCCATTTCAACGATTAAAAAAAGGTTGGAGATTGAAATTAATGGGAAATCAAACATTCATGCCCTAAAATTTCATAATTTGATAATGAGACTGGATTTCACAGGCAGGGTCACATATTATCAAGCATAACAATTAAAGTATATTTAAGTCATCTTTGGTATGTCCCTGTTACAGCATGGCCTTTTTTAAGCATGGAAGCACATCCATGAAACATCACCACAATTTTACAATCTTCCAAAACTGCACTATAGACTGTAAAAAAAATATGGACATAGTGTCAGTGACGTCACCCATAGGTTTGTAAAGAGCATTGTCGGAGCCTGTCGGAGACATCTTGGCAGTGCGTCACTGCCTGTGCGTCACTGGTGGATAACCGAAAATGGGCAAAGAGGCGGGTAGCTCGACAGTAGTAACAGCAGTGGCAGTTCACCTGTCACTAAAGTGGCCACGCCCTTAATTATGCAGAACTTTAAGGCTTAACACAATTTAAACAGATGAGTTACAAAAAAATGTACCCCCCATAAAGTTCTTATGAAGGGCAAAATTAGCTATACAGACCAAAAACACTTTTTGTACCAGGCTGTAAACATATTTATTTCTGCTTTAAAGTTGGGCATTTTAACATGGGGGGGTCAATGGGGTTTGACTCCCTTTTGGAGCCAGACTCTAGTGGCCAGTCGATGAATTGCAGTTTAAGTCACTGCCGTGTTGGCTTCATGATAGAGACCAGAAATTTGCCTTTTGAACTGCATACACTTTTCTTACCTACTGATGGCTTGTGTCCAAAAATACCATTGAAAAAGCAAGGAATACGGATGCTGCCCCCGATATCAGACCCAATTCCGATAACAGAGGCACCGGCTGCCAAAATACTGCCCTCACCTCCTGAAAGTAAAAGCATTTGTAAATTCTTAGTTTAAAGAGTGAAAACTTATAGTAAATGAAAATGTTGTGTGCCTAAATTGGTGACATGTAATAAGCAAACCAACAAAATTTTAGACATTCTTAAAGGGTTAGTTCACCCCAAAATTAAAATCTGGCCATAAATCACTTACCCCTGTGTCGTTCTAAACCACAAAGTCCTTCGATTGTCTTCAGAACACATTTTTAGGTATTTTTGATGACAACCCGGTGGCTTGTGACTGTCCCATAGACTGCAGTTTAATTTTCACAATCAAGCCCAGTAAAAGAATAAAAAACATTGCCAAAAAGGTCCATGTTTCATCAGTAGTTCAATAATAAAATTATAAAGCGACGAGATGACTTTTGTGTGCAAAGAAAACAACACAAACGATCCCATTCAACGCTTGCACTGAACGACCAAGGAGGAGAATAAATAGTTAAATAAGAGAGTTTGTTTTGTTTTCTTTGCAGACACAAGTCTTCTCCTCACTTCATAATATTATTATTAAACTGTTAACATGGTCCTTTTAAGCGCTGTCCTTTATTCTTTTCTGGGCTTGATTGTTAAAACAAAACTGCAGTCTATGGGACAGTAAAAAGCCTCCCGGTTCTCAACAAAAACATCCAAAAATGTGTTCCGAAGACAACCGAAGGACTCCGCGGTCCAGAGCGACACAGGGGCAAGTGATCCATGATCAAATTCCAATTTTGGGGTGAACTAACCTTTTAACAGATGTGTAGTGTATGTAAAATGTATGCAAAACTAAAGAAAAACACAACAGATGGCACATGTACATTACCGGTCAAAAGTTTAAAATTAACTACTCATTTTCCCCACATAATAGTGAAGACTATAGAAAAACTAAATTTGTTACTATGGTGGGAAATATGTTTTGACAAGAAAATCTAAATCAATCAATACTATGGCATATTTGAGCATCTTCGAAATAGCTACCTTTGTTAAAGGAATAGTCTACTCATTTTCAATATTAAAATATGTTATTACCTTAACTAAGAATTGTTGATACATCCCTCTATCATCTGTGTGCGTGCACGTAAGCGATGGAGCGCGCTGCGACGCTTCGATAGCATTTAGCTTAGCCCCATTCATTCAATGGTACCATTTAGAGATAAAGTTAGAAGTGACCAAACACATCAACGTTTTTCCTATTTAAGACGAGTAGTTATACGAGCAAGTTTGGTGGTACAAAATAAAACGTAGCGCTTTTCTAAGCGGATTTAAAAGAAGAACTATATTTTATAGCGTAATAGCACTTTTGGGAGTACTTCGACTCGCCTGAAAAGTCCGCTCCCCTTCTCCCTCTCATAATGGGAGAGGGAGGGTGTTACTGCGCCGAGTCGAAGTACTCCCATAAGTGCTATTACGCCATAAAATATAGTTCCTCTTTTAAATCCGCTTAGAAAAGCGCTACGTTTTATTTTGTACCACCAAACTTGCTCATATAACTACTCGTCTTAAATAGGAAAAACGTTGATGTGTTTGGTCACTTCTAACTTTATCTCTAAATGGTACCATTGAATGATTGGGGCTAAACTAAATGCTATCCAAGCATCGCAGCGCGCTCCAGCGCTTACGTGCACGCACACAGATGATAGAGGGATGTATCAACTATTCTTTGTTAAGGTAATAACATATTTTAATATTGAAAATGAGTAGACTATTCCTTTAACAATTTCGCAATAATGTACCATTTGCATTTTATCATGAAGCTTTTTAATGTATCATCCTGGGATGCTTTTTACACAATATTATAAGCTCTTATTGGGTGCTTTTCTTCATTATTTAGTCACCCATTTCAAAATCATTTTAAAAGTTTCGTTTTGTAATAAAAGTAGCCTAATTAATATGTTGTTACAAGTGTTTTTTACAGTACAAAACAAAAAATCCAAACATTTAAGTCTTTAGATAAAAGGTTTTTAGGATTATGAGAAGATGTGACTCTAAACTTTTGACCGGTAGTGTTCACTGCAAAAAAAATGATTTTCAAAAAAAACATTTCTTAGTATTTTTGTCTTATTTTCAGTAAAAATATCTAAAAATTCTTAAATTAAGATGCTTTTTCTTGATGAGCAAAATGACCCAAGAAAATAAGTCTAGTTTTTAGACCAAAAATAAAAATGTAAATATCAAATTTAAGTGGTTTTGTGCATAAAACAAGCAAAAAAAATCTGCCAATGGGGTAAGCAAAATTTTTTTCTTAAACACTAAATTCAACAAAAATTCTAGAAAAATGTGCTTACCCCATTGGCAGCTTTTTTGCTTGTTTTATGCACAAAATCACTTAAATTTGATATTTTTGGTCCATTAGACTTGGTTTCTTGGGTTGTTTTGCTCATCAAGAAAAAGCATCTTAATTTAAGAATTTTTAGATATTTTTACTGAAAACAAGACAAAAATAATAAGAACATTTGTTCTTGCAGTGTGTACAATATTTGTAAAATTAATGTTTTTGCTATTTCTGTCTTTTTTACTGTGGTTAACTAAAGCGTCAGTATGTGCATGTACTGTATGTGTGAAAAAAGACCTGAGCTGCCGCCAACAATTCTCTCTAGGTTGTAGGGGTTATTCGTGATGCCATACAGGTGATTGTGAGACTCTAGCCACATACAGAGTTCACTGCAGTTTGTCACACCCAGAGGAATCGCTCCTGCCCTCTTCAACAGAGCAACAGATGGGGCATCTACCGTTGAAACTAGATCCTTTCTGGTCAACAGACCTGTGGAGTTTGGCATTCCTATGTAGGAAGAAAACCCAAAGTGTCAATCTACAGACATACTAGGTCATTTTACAGCTCAAGGCTGCACCATTAGCATCAACAAACAGGCTTTTAAACTATTTTCTCTAACAAACTATTTTTACTATTGCAAACAAGTTTCGAAAGCTCTACTCAGCAACAGGGTTTACAGATTTAAAGGAATTCAGTCAACCAAATGTTAAAAAAATGATAAAAGGAAAAAATGACACACTGGTTCACCCCAAAATGAAAATCGTCATCATCATTTACTCCCCCTAATGTTGTTCTAAACCTTTATGAGTTTCTTTATTGTGTAGAACATAAAAAAAATGATATTGAGAAAAGTGATGGTAATCACACAGTTAATGGTAGGAAAAACAAATACTATGGAAGTCAATGGGTACCGTCAACAGTGTGATTACCATCATTTGTCAAAATATCTTTTTTGAAATTGAGTTTTCAGTTTTGGGTGAACTATCCCTAAAATACGAGTTTGACTACAGGACAAATGTAAAACAATTAAATGTACATTACTGGTCTGGTACCTTGCAGGGCAAAGGCCTCTTTAACAGTGATGGGCACTCCAAGCAGAGGTAGCCTGTCCTCCAACACGTCCTCTCCTCCCGTCTCTTCCTCTATAAGTTTATCTACCTGTGCAGCTTCCTGAAGGGCAGCAGAAAACCTAAATGAAAGATAAAAGAAGTTTTAAGAGAAGTTTTAGGAGAAAAACAGAAATGACCTCTGCACTCATTCACCTGTCCTTGACCATTGCATTGATAAGTGGGTTGACTTCCTGAATGCGGTCAATGTAGGCCTGGACCACTTCAACACTTGTTACCTAAAGGCAAAACAAGAAGAGTTTAGATTACACAATGTGATATAAGTCACTATAGAAAACACAACTGGGGTACACAGCTGAAAGACAATCAGGAAGAAAGAATAAAAATATTACTTTATATCAAAATGTTTATATAAAGATGCAAGCTGTGCGATATCAGCATTAAAAATCTCCCAGTAAAATCGAAATGTTTTCCAAGATGCCACAAATGTCAACCTTCAGCAATAAAAACACAGAAAATAAATGGGATAACCTTTCACAGATAATGTGTTGGTTTGTGTTCTTTATATGCATTATATACATATTACATAGTTTAAAACAACTATGGTACTTTTTACTACAATGAGACTGGTAGCAAATGCTTTTGTCTTCTTAGTGTGTTAGTTAAACAATTATGATGATTCAGTTTACATAACACTTGATATTCACACATGCGTACAGTATAACTAGAGTTGAAGATGCATGATAGGAGCAGCCAAAACACAGCTAGACCTGCTTGCTACACCAGCAAAACCAGCTGATGCAGTTTTTTTCAGTAGGGTTGCATAATTAAATATGTTTCTTATTAATATTCTAAGTTTGATATTTTGTTCTGTGTTTAGGGGGCCACAAAGGGATCCATCCAACACAAGGGAGGCAAAAGTTTGAGGACCACTGTCATCAAGTAAACATGACCTGAGTTGTACAATAAATACCTTTTTAATCTGACAATACATTTGTAATGACAACTGTGGGTAAATAAAATAATCTTCATTTTTGTGTGACTTTTCCTTTAATAACCCTAAAAAAATAGGTTTTATTGCTGCTGCTGACCTTTGAACAGCCTTAAGCTAGGAATTCATTTAAGCTAGTCTTCTTATTTTAATACGCTTCATAGCCAGATTGTGCATTAATCACTGGAGCTATATTAACTAATACAATGTGATGTCAATAAAGTAGTTACATTTTAACTAACGTTATATGGTTTGTGAGCCATAACTACAACTCCCAGCATTCATTACATGTTACCTTGCGCATCTCTTCCGCGCTCCGGGTGTAAAATAAAGATCTTTGCCGTAACATCATTCAAAGAGTAACAATTGTCGGTTAATTATCACAGATAAACCTACACAGCGTTTATGCATTTTTACATCTTACTTCCTTCCGACGGATCTTTCTGGCAAGCTGCATTGCTGGGAGCAGCAGAAGTGGGTTAGTAATTGAAGGAAGTCGGGAAACTCCGCCGTGCCGCTGCTGGGGTGCAAACAGCTTAAAAGCGGCGAACAGCATCCACACCACAGCTCGAAGCAGGCGGCCCAAAAACCGCTCGAACCGGGTCAAAGCCATTGTATGTGAGGAGCAATGACACCAGTACGCAGGTTGCTATCAAAGTGAAACTGGATTCGGCTCTTCACTGCCCTCAACATGCAGAGAGGTGTAACTGAATCCCTGAATGGAGAGTCAAATGTCACTCACCATAGGCGTGTTTATTTACCGTCATGGCAAATTTAATAAAACATTTTTTTTAAATAATGCATCCCGCGAACTTTTAAAGGTAAAGTGTCAAAGTATTTAGGAAGAATGCATAACACAAACAAATAACAGCATCTTAATCACATTTTAACGACAGTAACATATTAAAATGTAATGTTATTATGGCAAAACATTTTCATTCATTTTACGTAGAAATAAAAGTTTGATAAGTCAAAACAAATTAATTCAAGTGAGGCTATTACATTTTGGGTAATTTATAATGTACAATTCACAAATGCACAAATTTCCTGTGCTTTTAATAGTGAAAATACTACGTAAGAATTATTAATTATGCCACTAATTTGTCAATTATTATAAAGTAAAACATTCAGCAAAAAGAACAGAATATTTACTTGACAGCAGAAAGTTTGGAGTAAAACATTGTGAACACAAGGACTAAACTTACATCATGAGTACGTTTTTATATAAGTATCTTACTGTTCCATTTTCTTATAGCTGACTCATAACGATGATATCACCAAAAAAAAACAAAAAAACATTAACCCATGTTTTGAATGTTGCATCGTGATATGAAACGTACAGATGACGTCATAGTTCAGTACACGGCTAGCGCACTGGCTGCTCATTGGATCAAATGCTTGAATGACGCATAATCCGTCCAATGAGAAGCCAAGTAACGGTAACTTATTTTATAAATGGGGATAAATGTTGTTTTTTTTTTTTTTTTTTTTAATACAGCTACGGATTTATTACGAATGTTTAACTTTACTCGCATATTTTCCAAAGGCTGCCTACACTATAAAGCAAACTCAATCAAAATTTAATTATAATCTCCACAACTAGCACACTGCTGTAAGCAAGGTGCTGCCCCCGAGCCATATTTAGTAAAATAATTATGATCTTAAAATGTCTGGACCCTCTGTTTTTGTGGACATGTTGTTTTTCGTCAACGTAAATGTGCTTCGGTAGTACAGAACCACGCTGGCGTGCGTCAGAGCGTTTACTGCGCATGCTCGACGCGCATCGTCCAGCCTTGCCAAGACCAGCCCCTATTCTTCACCAATGAACGGGCAAATTTACAAGCGGCATACGCGTTTAACTATGGCCGAGACGGACGGTGACAGCTTATGAACAATTCGTTGAATGACTAAACGACATAGTTATCGGCTAGACTTAACGTTGGACATAAGGTAAGGCATTTTTTCTTTCTATCTTAATAAAATCAGGTACCGGGGGGCAGCCGTATGGGCCCTGCTGCGTGCACGCTTTCCCGGTGCTACCAGGCGCACACGTAAGGATGCTGAATCATTATATTGCATTTTTGATAACTAGTCAGCTAAGCTTGCAGAAAGTAATGGACGATCTGTCGTTTTAATATTAGGTAAAGGTGAAACACAAATTGCTTTCGGAACAATCCATGACAGCGCTGCTGAATGTCATTTCAGCAACCATCCGCAATGGATCCTCTCTGTAGCCAGGCTTGACAGATGGTGCGGACAACACAACGCATTCTTTCAGCATAAAAATTAAAGCTTACTTCTAGATAAATTAATGTAATATATTAAAGGATGAGTAGCACAAACACAACTGCTGGGTCTACTTATAGCTGGCAATTAAATCTAAAATAAATAGCGGACCCATGTACATGTAAGATCAGTCTATGTCGAAATTAAATGAAGAATACTACGACTTTCAGACTAATGCTATTTCTATTTAAACCCTTTTGCAGGTAGTTTGGTTGTAAAAGCCGCGAGACTGAAGCTCCGGGCAAGAAAGGTCTGCTCCTGGGTCCGGTCAGCAATAACGCGCATCCCATCTGGAGATTTAACGATCGACCCGAATATGAAAGATGGCAAATGCATCACTCAGCAAAGATCCAGAGCGCAATCATCATTTTCTCTCAGTCCTTTCTGGACACCGTTTAATCTGGTAGTTTTATGTGATTTGATACAGATTGCGCAGGAGCAACGTTCAATAGACAATCGTTGATTTAGTAGGGAATCGGGTTTAGTTCATCTCAGTAAAATCATGGATATTTGGACTTGGCTGTGTTAAGATACCTACTTCCTGTCCTTAAGTATGGATCAAGATGATGATCATGAACTCTGCGAGGCCCCTTTGCATGGCCTTTACGGGCCCAACCGGATGCGTCCGTCCTCGTACCGGGCACTGCGGAGCGCCGTGTCCAGTCTGGCGCGCATTGACGATTTCTTCTGTGAAAAAATCGGCTCCGGCTTCTTCTCTGAAGTCTTCAAGGTAACCGTTACAGTTTTGTTTACATTTTATCCACGTTGTTGACTTAATGTTGTGACTGTGCTTTTCCTGGTGGTTGCAACTGTCCTGGCTGGTGGTTACTGCCCTGCTGAAAAAAAACAATAAAACCATTACAAAAAAATTCTATTGGTTTTATTGGGAATTTTATTGGTTCTAATGGAATACGGCTCAAAACACACTACATTGTATTGTTTTTTGTTGGTCTCTAATGGTATGTATTGGTTCTATGTATTGGTTCTAATGGAATATGGCCCAAAACACACTACAGTGTAGTGGTTTTAATGGTAAAAGCTAATGGTTCCTATTGGTATTTTAATGGAAACCATTAGAATTTTCTGTAATGGTTTTATTGTTTTTTTCAGCAGGGTGGTTTGAGGAATTACACTTTAAAACCCACATGCAGTTTTTTGTGAGGAAAGCAATCAGAAGGGTACACGAGTTTGCAAAGACCATCCATATTTACAATTTTAATGATTGTGTAGATAACAAAATAGATCCATCCATCCATTCATCAACTTTTATAATTATTATATTAGTATTATGCATAATTCTTATTATCTCTGTTTCTCAATCATCAAGTATAACACTACAGTGTGTCAAATGTGAGTTCATGTGCAATTTCAGTGTCTGTGATAAATGGTAAGACAGGTTGCTTCAACTAGACTTCATAATCAGATTACCAACCTGTCTCAATCTGTCTGCCTCATCACAGAGGGGTATTTGTGTTTAATGGCCCATGTCTCTTTTGACCATCTGAAGTCATTAGTCAAATAAAAAGTCTATTTATTCATTTAAAAGTGTTTGCCTCTGCACTTGGTGAAATATGTGGTTGCTTTTAATGCCCAACTTACATTTTAACATTGCCAGCAGTTGGCTTCTCTGCTTGTTAGGAAAGAACAGAATGAAATATTGGTTTGGTTTCTTTGTACAGCATGGTCTTAATGTAAGTGATCTCGATGACATCACAGTGTGATCATATTCCTTGACTCCACATTGCATCCACCATGGTGCAACATATACTGTCATGAACTTTAATACTTTCCATATTTAATAATTTACGCAAATCCCAAATTTTCCCTTTCAGACTTCTTTTTAAACCTTGGCACATTGGGACTTTAAGATCACATTGTATTCATCATTCCTCTGATCCATTTCTGTTATTTGTGGCTGTCATGTTTAACATTCGTCCTTTGTGTTTATTCCCTTTAGTATTACAGATTTATTACATGAACATATGGCACATTTTAAGTTATTTAGAGTAAACTAATGAGGTCTGAAAATATATGAGGCTGACAAGACTCGTGACTTTTATTGGCCTTCTCAAATCATAAATAAAACAGGTGTTGTTATGATAAGTTGCACAGAATTCTGAACGTCTTGTAATAACTTTACCCAAAGAGAGTGTCTTCTAGAACAATCTGAATGTATAACCCTGTAAGTCCGGCATGCATATTGTTCTAGGCGCAGTACCAAAAGGCCACTTACTGAGAAAAGCTGCATAGATTTCAAATCAGTTCAATCAAAGTATAGCACTATGCAGTACTGATGTTTCGCATTTTAGTGTTTAGTGAATGTAATTTGTGTAAGTTTTTGAAAATATTTTGTTAACAGTTCTTTTATAGTATGTACATACATATAGACACAATTTAAACATATACAAGTGATGATTTATCACTATAACCCTGTCATAAACAAATTACACCTGATCGAAAAGGCTTTTCATTAATGAGACACTATATGTTATGTTTATTATTAAACATATGCTTGTGTTTCAGCTGTTGGAACTATGCAAAGTCATTCTGATATATAAATTAGTGGGTAATGTTGTGGTACCTGCTGATAAATGTTGTAACCCATGTGATGTACTGTCTGTGATGTCACTGTTACGACCTCCTGGTCTAGATTCCAGCAGGTTAGGTGGGATGATGGGAAATCCAGAAAGCCTATTAGTACCTAATGGCTATTAATACTCTATACACTGTACTGGATCTCTCTTTCACTCCTTCATACTCAAAACCACTGTCAGACAGATGATCGTATTTCATTTAAACTTTCAGGCACCTATACAACTATTTTCTAATTCCAACATCTGCTTTCAAGCTCTGCTCCTCTGTGCTCAACTAGCCTTAAATTTAATGTCAAATTGATGTAATGCATGTTTCACAGTAAATCTGTCAAGTGGGGACAGAAAAAAACAGCATTTAGTAGTCTTTGGCAGCTGTACATAGATTTTATGTGGAATAAGTGCAGGTCATCCACATGACTGTGCTAAGCAAGCAGCTGTGGAGGTTTTTAGAAACTCTGCTACAGTGATGTGTCTTTAAAGGAGAACTTGATTTTGATTCCACTTTTTTAACTTCAGTTAGTGTGTAACGTTGCTGTTTGAGCATAAACAACATCTGTAGTGTTATATTCACCAATCTGCAAAGTTACAATGCTCAAAGTTTAATGCAATGTTGCCTACAACGCAACCTCTTCCTAGGTTAGTGACATGATCACACTGCCAAAATTTGACATAAACCCTGTCCCTGGAAGCATGCAGCAAAGGAGTCGAGGGCTCGAGGCCTTGTTGGACTGCATTTTATGTTGTAGTAAGGTTATAAGATTTTATGTTAGCCTGTTAGATACATGCTAAGTCATACTTACCTGGCTGGCACATACCTACAAACACATGCAAACTTCTTTTTAACCCCACCAGCGAACTTTTAATGTTGGCATTTGTGTGATCAGTGTAAATTATTTTTTATTAGCGCTTTCATGTAGTGTTTACTCACATGCTCCTATAGACAGTTTCAGCAGTAACAACATAAACAAGCGGCTGTCGCGGTCCGCAGTAACTTCCGGTAAACTCCGCTAATAATAAATAACAACAAAGTACTTTAAACGTAGTTTATTTATATAAAAAGCAAAACAACAACACATAGATTACCTAGGAAACCTAAACATTTGTTATTTTTGACGAGGCATTTGTTCAAGAGATCAGTTTAGCAAGTTAGACCATTAAAAAAACGAAACGGGAAGTAAGGTTCGGATCCAGACGTGTATCACGTGCGTCCGATGAAACCGTCTATAGTCACAGGCTGTAGTAAAGACACTGTATTAAAGCCATGGTTTGTTTTTGTAATAGGCTTATTGTTCTGGCGACAGATAAGACAAAACTAACAGTGCTATACAATCAGTAGCGCTCACTGTAGATCCCCAGTCTGTAATCAAATAATACTTACAAATAACAGCGTACCTTAAAGTATATAAAAAAAACACACCATTCCTAAACATCGTGCAAGATCCTTGCTTGCACAGGTTCTGATCGATCCTCTTCACTAATATTTCCTGGGTCTCATTTGGGATCAAATTGATAAGGAAATATTGACTCTACTGTTTACAATACACCGGCAGATGCAACTAGCCATTGTGTAAGAAGTGTGGCATGTCTGGACAACGTGCGGCAAATCGCAACACACTGGGACAGCTAACCAATTTGAGCATATTGCGTATATTTCTGAGGGAGGGGCTTCTTAGAACTTCAACAGTGTTTAGAATCAGTGTTGCCAGACATATGATAATTATCGTATTTGTACCATAAGTTTGACCTCTGTACGATGTACGATCAATAATGGAAAAATCCCATAATGTACGATCATTTCCATTTTGTGACACTTTAAATGGTCATTGCAATCATAGGGCTTCTATATTAATTGATATAGGGGTGGTTTCCCAGACAGGGATTAGACTAGTCCTAGACTACAATAAATGTAAGAGCTGTCCAAACTCAAAACAACTTGCACTGACATATCTTAAAATACATCAGTGCCCTTTTTTTATCAGAGTGCACACAAGTAATGTTTTTAGTAAAGCATGTTTGTTCAAACTAGTTATATTTCCTAATTAAACTAAGGCCTAGTCCTGGCTTAAGCTAATACCTGTCCGGGAAACCACCCCATAGCTGTGGATCCTACGTCTACCGTCATAATTGTGAGGAGAACACTAATGCGTGTAACGCATGTCTTCTATCTCTAGGTTTTGGCTAAATGGGATACAGCTAAGGCCTAAATCCCGTGAAATGTTGGATTTAGGGTTAGGTTTCGGGGTATAGGATAAAAACAGCACTCATTCGGCAGATTTCACATGATTTGGACGGTTGCTCTTTCCCTTCTAGCCACTTACTCAATCTCTTCTCACGTTATGTCTTCTCTGACAGTTATTTATCCACTGCACTGGGTAAATAAAATTCTGCAATCACCTGACAACTACTTTTTTTATCAGGGTTTGAACTAAAATCTGCAGGACGTCAGCCTACCCCTGGTCTAGATAAATGGCTGTATTCTGCACATTTGAGTTGTGTACGATAATCTTCTTCCAAATACCATAATTTTAAAGGAACAGTATGTAGGATTGTGGCCAAAACTGGTACTGCAATCACAAAACTTGTGGCTAAACTGGTACTGCAATCACACAACTGGTGGCCAATACACAACATGACAACATAAACATCAGTTGGGGGCTGCAACTCCACTTTTTAAATAACAATATCCTGGCCAGACCACTGTTGTCAGTGATATAAGTATTTGAAATGAAAATTATTTCTTAATGTCTAGTGACATATCAGGGCCATTTTATAATTAATTTATATAAATGTATTACATACTGTTCCTTTAAGCTTCTGGTACTTTCCTTGGAGATTTTCAATCTGGCAACACTGATGAGAATGGAAATAGCGGTGTAGAATAAATGAAGAGTTTGGTTCCAAAACGCAATAAATCCATTTTGACAAATTTCTGTAAAAACCTGTTTTCTATACCAAGAAAGTGACAAGATGAAAACACTTTTTTCTTTTACAAACTTTCACATAGGATCTTTAGGTTATAAAAACATAAAAAATTCAAATCTATAACTTGATTTTCAAAGATTTATTATAAAAACGAATTATTTTTCCACAAAATGCTATAAATCTATTCAATCAATGTACAAATGTGCATTCATCTTTGCCATGATATATTCATTTAGTTGAACAGTGGTATACACTGATTAAAAAAATAAACATTAATGGCATAAATCAAAACACTTACTTTGTTATATTAATGACACTGTCCTTGCTGTGGTATACTTGACGCAGTCGCTTAACATTTTTCAAAGCGATCCGCTGTAAAATGTTTTGGTCCTGCTCGATTTTTGTTGACTTTGAGTAAAATAATGGAAAGTTTTTCATAAGATCCCCTGAATCACATAAACTTCACAGATGCTGTCGGGAGAACAAGCACCCGTCTCTCCTGAGTGCCTCTCGCATTGGATGTTGATGACTTACAATTTTTCCCGTCACAGAAAACAACCACAGGTTTATCAATGCCATTAAAGTATTATTTTACTTTTGTTTGTTTGTTGATCACAATGTACAAAGTAGATGTACAAACTAAGATTCTGTGTACTCAACGCGCCGCCATTGTTTGTTTACATTGCATGGAATGGTGCGCTGTAACATGTGGAGTGGATTTATGGCGTTCTGTAGAAAAGGAGGAGTGGCGTATATCGCGTTTTGTGGGAAAAAAAGGGAGAAAATATGACAGAATAACACTGCGGATATTGGATTTTGCGTAAAATTAAGAATTTACTTTTAAATACTGACCTGATATAATACTGATTTTGGCAGTAACTCTTTTTTTTAAATGGCGTTTATCGTGTTTTGGAACCAAACTCTTCAAATGTAAAATATATGAAAAATAATGATTTTTTTCATAACGAAGCATGAACACATACAGTGCACCCCATAAACGCCATCAAACCTTAAAAAATGCCGATTTACCTAAAAAGCTGATTTGTAATCAGTGTCTTATAAGTAAATTTTTATAGGTTTCTAGATCAAACATCTTAGAACAAGATCCGTAAAACAAGAAAATTAACCCAAAACAACAAGTAACCAGATAGCAAAATGTTATGCATATACAGATGAAATATTTCATATACAGGTCCACTGCTCTGTGAGGGTTATTGGCCAGTTGATTGAAGTTCTATCAATGTTCTACATTTGTTTATGTGCCTAATGCCTTATAAAGTGAAAGACAAGATTTGTCAAAAACGTAGAAATGATTTAATACACATTTTACTGTAGCTTGAATGTCATATACTCTAATTAGGATTGGATAAAACCATCTGCCAGACGCATTAAAGTAAATGACTTGAATACTGTAGTCTAATAGGCTTAGAAGCATCAGTAAAATGGCTGAAAATGAAAAAATCTGCAGTTTTTCACAGCATGAGCAATCCTTTCCTAGCAAGTGTTCATAACATTTGTTGCATTATAGCGGCAATTTTTTCAGCTATTACTGTAAAAGAATATCAAATAATCTGCTCATTTTCTGCCATGTGACGTTCATATTATGAGAAATGTGTGAGTGATAACATGTTATTGAGTCTTGATAAAAAATAATGAGCAACATTTTTATTAGTGGTTTTCACTATAAGCACATACTGTCCGAAAAAAGCTGTCACTGAGACAATACCCTTTGTAAAAGTTCCTAATATTTACAATTTAGCTCATATTTGATGCTAATATGTACCTCTGAGGTACTAATATGGATTCTTTGGTACAGTACCAATATGTACCTCTTCCGCCATCTTAGAACAGGGGTCTTGTCATAGGAAGTAGCTACAGTAGGTAAAAGCTGCTATCTCCGCCTGTACTTCGAATTCGTGGACGATGCCGGACTTTTGTGCTGCGTATGGATGTTAGGCCTAGCACTATGCATTATAGTTATAGTTTATTTTTTTCTGGACTCAATGCTAAATTACATGTTTGACTGTTGAAGCGAACCAAAAGAAAAGCAAGAAAATCGCATTCATGACGATTTATGATGATTTTATTTCCGTTACACCATTGCCTATAATGACACTGATGCGGGGTTCCCCTGTTTCAAGATGGCGGCTCTATTTGACGCATTCAGTCCAATGAACTACGGTAGCCAAGGCGACATCTAGTGTAAATATCTATGTGAACTCTAGAGGTGCAAAGGTGTACTTTTTGAAAGGGTACAGCTTAAAAATAAATATTAGACAGTGCACTTAAGAATAGTTTGGAAAGTCCCCTAAAACAGGCTTATTCAATAGTATAAATAATCACATCTCAATAAAATATGATATTAGTTTTACCAGCTTGATGCATTATTTTTTTACTGCATGTATTATTCATGGAGTTTTGTCAGTGATGTAATTGTGTTTGTGTGTTGTGCAGGTGCAGCACAGGATCACAGGCCAGGTGATGGCTCTGAAGATGAACACACTGGCCAGTAATAAAGCTAACATGCTGAGAGAAGTGCAGCTCATGAACCGTCTTTGCCACCCCAACATCCTCAGGTAGAACACAAACCATCGAAATTAATTTATATCATTTCTTATAAAACACCAAAATACAAGCAAAAATGTATACTCATATTTCCAGAACTATTCATATTGTGTTATGCTTTGTGCTTCATTTGCCCTCACGTAAGCCTCAGACTTTTGCTTCTTCAGACTGCCCACAGTCAGCTGATGTTTAATGTACACAAAAGCTCAATTTAATAAGGACTTGTCTTTACCCTATGATTAATAAACCTGTTATTTTATGTACCAAGTCCCTGCATACTTCCCACTGTTTAGCATGTGTTTCCAGTACAACCAACTAATTTCAAAGATTGCCCTGCCATCTTTATATTTCTCAGTCTATTATTGAGATATTATTTTTGCTGCAAATTCTCCTAATTCTCTCTGTATCTTTTTATTAGGTTTTTAGGGGTGTGTGTTCATGAAGGACAGCTTCATGCTCTCACTGAGGTAGGAGATCAAAGAGAAATGCAGACTACATATGTAAATGTGCTCTTTGCTATATTGTGGTAGTAACTTTAGTGTTATGGTTACAGTATATTAATGGAGGAAACCTGGAGCAGCTGCTGGACAGTGATATATATCTGTCATGGAGCGTGAGGATCGGTCTATCTCTGGACATTGCTAGAGGATTGCAGTATCTACACAGCAAGGGTATTTTCCACCGTGATCTCACGTCCAAGGTACACACACTAACACAGTTACTAATAAGTTTGTGCTCAACTATGTATGTTTATTTCAAGCTGTTTAAGGGGGTTGAAACTGTATTAAAATTACTCATCACCCTTTTGCAGAATTGTCTGGTGCGTTGTGAAAATGGTGCTTTCACAGCTGTTGTTGGGGACTTTGGACTGGCAGAGAAAATCCCAGATTACATGTTAGTTATATATTTTCTTTTACACCGAAATAACACAGGGTTTTATGGCACATATTTTATGATATTTCTGGCTGTTATTTAAAATAGATAAAAAAAAGATTAAATGTGGAGATTTGAAATAATTGTCTTGCTTGTATACATTGATGGTGTTGAAAAGCAACCTTTGGCTATTGTGGGCTCCCCCTACTGGATGGCTCCAGAAATGCTGAGAGGAGAACTGTACGATGAGAAGGTATTCTGTCATTGAATAGGCTACTAATTCTCAATCTTCAAGTGTTTTATGCTTTTGGTGTTACAATGAGCATTTTTGTACCATAGGTGGATGTCTTTTCATATGGAATAATTCTTTGTGAGATTATTGCCCGAATTGAGGCCGACCCAGATATCCTCCCTCGAACAGAGGTACAGTACTTAATACAAGTGCACACCACCACATCAGTAAATAAAACACAAAATACACCAATTACTTAAAGTCACAATATAATTTAAATTAAAAACTTAGTTTTTTTTCCAAATGACTGTAAGCTTTATCTTTTAAAAAATTCATAATCTTGAAAAATGCAAATCTCCTCCCCTTTTTGAAACAATCTGTCTTTACTTTCGGTCACGGGGTATTGCGGGTGGGGTCGTGGCATGAAAAAATAGCAGTGATTAGCAAACAGCAACATGACCCAACTTCAAACAATCCAATCAATTCTCCAGTCAAAGTCCAGCCCTACCTATTTCAGAAGCATTTTCAAAAGGACTTAGACTAAAAAAGCTTTTCTTTTTTTTAAAATTACCTAAAAATCTACATTTGGCTACACCCAGCCTTAAACCTAACACGCCAATATGTTTTGTTTTTGATATTGGTATGATTATTTAAATATATTTAATGTGTAATATAATTTAATTGTTAAGAATAATTTTAAATTGTATTGTTTTACACATATTGTGAATGTTTAAAGTATATAATCTACATCTAACCTTAGAATCTGACACAAATCAAATTTTTAGAGCGCTACCTCCCTCTGCTGGTAAAGCAACATATTGTATATTCTCAAACAAATAGGTTCGTAGTTAAATAAAGATATCTACACATGTGTATTTTTGCAGAGCACTTTCATCATAGAATTGCATATTTGTATTTTAAAACAATAATTTTCTTAAGTGCTTGATCAGTGCAGATCATGTGAAATATCATTATGGAATCTGTATGTCTGTAGGATTTTGGATTGGATATTGACACATTTGAGCACATGGTGGGAGACTGTCCACCTTCGTTTCTTCGATTGGCTGTCAACTGCTGCAATGTAAGTCACATATGCAAATATAAACTCATGCTGTATATTCAGAAACACAATCTATATTATATAGGGACTAGGCATGGGCTGGAATGAGATTTTGATGGTATGATAATGGTATGTGACAGTATCTGTGCATACAAACAACTTTTCAACTGGACACAATACATTTTATTTTTGAGCAACATACAAAATGTATGCCAAAAATAAAGCATTTAATATTCTTTTAAAAATAGTTTTTGTTTGTTTTTGTAATATATATTAAATGTAAACATCAAATCAATTACATGACTTAATGATTTAATTAATTTTGTGTGAATACAGCTCATACCTTGGAAACAGTATCACATAAATTATTTGTGGTTTTGAAACCTTGACTCTTTAAAATCTCGGTATACCTTAAAGGATTAGTAAATTTTCTTAAAAAAGAAAATCCAGATAATTTACTCACGACCATGTCATCCAAAATGTTGATGTCTTTCTTTGTTCAGTCGAGAAGAAATTGTTTTTTGAGGAAAACATTCCAGGATTTTTCTAATTTTAATGGACTTTAATGGACCCCAAAACGTAACAATTTTAATGCAGTTTAAAATTGCAGTTTCAAAGGACTCCAAATGATCCCAAACGAAGCACAAGGGTCCTATCCAGCAAAACGACTGTCATTTTTGGCAAGAAAAATAAAAATATGCACTTTTAAACCACAACTTCCTCCGGTCGTGTCACACACCAGCGCGACCTCACGTAATTGTGTAATAACGCCGAAAGGTCATGTGTTATATATATGAAACTCACATTTGCTAACCATTTTACACAACAAACTGACACAAGGACAATAATTAGTATCATTCGACATACAACAACGTCGGAACTGGCCTCTTTCTCCACACTTGTAAACACTGGGGCATAGTTTCGCATACGTAATCCGTGACCTCTTGACGTGATGACATATTACGTGAGGTCGCGCTGGCGTGTCACAAGACCGGAGGTTGTGGTTTAAAGTGCATATTTTTTTATTTTTCTTGCCAAAAATGATAATCGTTTCGCTAGATAAGACCCTTATGCCTCATTTGGGATTGTTTAGAGTCCTTTGAAACTGCAATTTTAAACTGGATTAAAACTGTTAAGTGTTGGGGTCCATAAAAGTCCATTCAAATGAGAAAAATCCTGGAATGTTTTCCTCAAAAAACATAATTTCTTCTCGACTGAACAAAGAAGTACATCAACATTTTGGATGACATGGTGGTGAGTAAATTATCTGGATTTTTTTTAAGAAAATGGACTAATCCTTTAAGACCGGTTACCGGCTCATGCCTAATAGAGATTATATGTGAAAATGCTTATATACACACAGGCCAGGTTTGATATTTAATGTAGGATATTGATAATGGTCAAATCTTGTTTTTCTCTTACTGTGGTAGATGTGTGCAGACAGTCGTCCTGCCTTCTCCGAATTAGTAGTGACCCTTGAGAGCATACAGAGAGAGAGAGAGAAGAGTGAAGCTCCTGTTATATTAGGTAAGTTTATCACAAATTACAGATTTGTCACTCATATCTGCCATTGGTCGCAGAGCAGATAATCCCAACACAAAGTCATGGCACTGGTTGAGCCAACGGATCTTTAAACAAATGTCAGTTGTACTCTATTTATAATAATATTAATACATCATTTTATTTATTATATGTAATCTACACGGTACAATAGGCTGTGCTGTATTGTGAAATAAGTTAGACACAACACAAAGCAGGCACTTATTCGTGTGACTTATTCACGATACAGAAATAGCTTTGAGAACCTTATTGCTTTTATATAACAGTTACTACACAATACTAATATTAAAGGTGCAGTGTGTAAATTTTAGCGACATCTAGTGGTGAGGTTGCGAATTGCAACCAACGGCTCAGTCCACTGCTCACCCCTCACTTCTGAAACCCATAGAGAAGCTACGGTAGCTGCCACCGGACAATCACGTCATTGTCTGAGACATTTTCCCACAATTTGTCCGTTAAAGGCTTCTGTAGAAACATGGTGGCACAAAATGGCGACTTCCATGTAAGGTGACCCTCTTTTTTTGTAAATAAAAACCTCTCATTCTAAGGTAATAAACACATAACGGTTCATTATGAAAGGTCTTTATACACCCCTGATAATATAGTTTTATATATTATTTTGTATTTCTGTCAAGAGATCCTTCTAAAAATTACACACTGCACCTTTAAAGCAACAGAATTTTTCGCATGTTTACATTTGCTACACATTTATATACAGAATGATTGGATGCTGTGTTTGATCATAATTAAGGCTAGGAACAAACTTTTCTTTAAATACAAGTGCATAACATGTTTAAAGGTTTTTATATTTTTAAGATTTTTTAGCTTCACCAGTTCTTAAACAAGTTGTTGTGATTTCCTCAGAACCTGTTGCCATTGACGAAAGTCCCTACAGGAGGAGAAGTTCGCTATGCCATCCGGTTAACCAGCGTCTGTCGCGCAGTCAGTCAGATGTATTGCCTCCTGCCACATCGCCGTGTTTGGGTACACCTGCACGGGTCAACCCTTTCTCTCTTCGCCAAGATCTCAACGGTGGTCGCATCAAGCTGTTCGACACCCCTAGCAAATCCGTCATCTCTCTGACTTTTACCCTACCACCACCTCCAGACCCCTGCACATCCCCAGCTCTTAACTGCAGCTCGGGATTCCGCGGACCGCCTCGAAGGTGCCGGTCCCTACCGTGCACTCCCGATCTGGGTAGACAGCTTCCATTCCAAGATCAAGAGGGGAAGGAAACAGAGCAGAGCAATGAAGAACTACTTGAAAATGAAATGAATAAGAAAGAGTTGGAGCTATTGAAGGATGAGGTGGATGACTCAGACCTGGTGCTGGACTTAGAGATGGTGTCTTTAGAGCGGGTAGATGAGGAAGAGGATGAAGATGTTGAGAAGGACGGATTGTGCCACACAGAACCAATGGACTGTAGCAGCTCCCCCGACACCATGCCAGGAAAGCGGTTTATATGCGGTTCTTATTCATCCTCCTCCTCCTCCTCCTTAAATCCCAATGGCTGGCCTGCGCCGATCTCTAATGGGCCACCATTATTACCCTCCCTTCCCCGTTTTGACAATAACAATAGACTTCTGAGACCTGGGCGGCCATTAGCATGGGCTAGACTAAACGGTTACCGCGGCCCTGCCCCAGCATCATTACCGCCTACCGCCGAACAAGATGATGTCATGTCTTGTCCGGCCTGCTGCCTGGCTGGGTTCAGTTTCCCTTCCTTGTGCCTGCGCATAGCCCCTTCTCGTCGTGGACCTCCAAGACGACCATACAGGAACTTGAATGGAGGGGAGACGCCCGCAACCACAGCAAAGGGACTGCTCTGTCGGGGAGCGAAGGGCCTGGCCCCACCCACAGCAACCTGTGAGCCAGGGTTACCCCTTCCAGAGGCCCAGACCTAATGGAGTCAGGCCAAAGTATTTATGGCACATTTACTAAAAGAAGGCTGTGAATCACAAGCACTAGTTTTGCTGTATGTGGTTGAAACAGTGAAGTAAATATATGTACTGTATCATATGTGAGAACATATAGAATTGAATGATAAGATAAAAGGCATGCTGATCTTGGTGTTGGTCAGTTACACCTTTATCCAAACTCACAGTTAATATTATTATACAACAATGGGTGCTTTTTGACGTGTACTATTTTAGCTCCGTTAGTGTTGGATTGAATCAAAGCCACTGTGTTTAAACGAAAACTGTGTTTGGAAAGACAAAATAGTGGCTTGTAAAGTATTTTAAACATGTCTTATTTATTTATTTATTTATTTATTAGATAATCATTCCTCATTAAGATTGAGTGTTTTTATGAGAGCGTACAAATATACGTGACACTGTGTGACGTTCGTTGAT
The DNA here is from genome assembly GCF_027580225.2 of Misgurnus anguillicaudatus. Lineage (NCBI taxonomy): Eukaryota > Metazoa > Chordata > Actinopteri > Cypriniformes > Cobitidae > Misgurnus > Misgurnus anguillicaudatus. Next base: position 18,334,452 of record NC_073339.2, read on the forward strand.
ACTTCTTTGTGATACATATGTATGTTTAGATGCAACGTACGCAATACAATATATGGTGAATCTGTACACTGTTCTATTTATTAGACTTTTATAAATGAAAAACATTTTGAGCATTACACAAATTAAGACACTTAGGGGGTTTTGGCTAGAAGGAATACAACAAATAGCGATATCTTGTGAGATGATGAGTTTGGGTATAGGATTAAGGGGGGACGCACACAGGATGCGCAGCTCAGTGCCGCACACCGCCGCACCGTTCTTAAAAACTCAAACACATTGCTTTCTATGAGTATATGCAAACCGCCCAGCTACGACTCACGGTGCATTCACATGGGGCGTAAGCGTTAACGCTTCACATTCACTTTTAATGGGTGACGTCATGCTATGCCGAATTGAATTGTGGATCCGTCAGCGCCGCGTCAGTGCCGTTGCTCGCGGCAGAAGTTGAACATTTCTCAACTTTTCAAGCGGCAACGCGTGCGTCAGCCAATCATATCACCTTATGCAAATAACCTAGGCAGAGCCAGCCAATTACGTATATGGATGCTCCGGCCACTGTGATTGGTTGTTGGCCACGCTTCAGACAAGCCTTACGTTAACGCTTACACCCCGTGTGAATGTGCCGTCAGGAAGTTGCTCAAATCCCTGTCACGCCACTCACATAGTTTAACATTAAATAACATCATATTTGTCCCAAATCATTAACATTGGCTGCTAACGTATATTTAGCATTTTGAAGTAGACGCTATCTGACGAAGCTTGCACTATTTAATGTGCACTTCCGGTTTACGATACCTCCGAGTTGTCCTAGACGCGACGCTGAGCTGCGCAGCCGGTGTGCGACCCCCTTTAAAACAGCACACATTCAGCAAGACTGCATGAGTTTTTGGCGTTTGCTGTATCCCTTCTAGCCATAACCACTTAGATTGGTGCTTATAGAGTGCGTCTGTTTATTTTTTATATCTCCCCCTAGTGGTATGGAGGATTTATTCTTGCTAGACTAATGCTGCTCTTAATGAATTTGACTTTTACCTTTGATCCAAAACAAGATCCGCTTTTTGTGATGTTCAAGGTATGAATCGTAAGTAGAAAAGCTGTTCTTAGACCTGCACAAAACAGCATCTTTAACATGGTGTTTATATCCACGTAAACCCATTTGAACTCATGATTTTGTAATTGAATTTCACAGGAATCTAGATGCAGTGAGTGCAACTTTCTCGTATAATTCGGTCTAAAATAAATAAATAAACTGTTGAGGTCTTGAATGAGTTTGTGGTTACATTTAAATCCAGAAACTCACACAGATTGTAATGTTGTGTGTCTTCTGGTCTGTTTACAATCTGTCAGTCAGGCACGATTACTGAAGTGTATATAACATCTCTGAAATACATCCATGCTGAATTTTCTCATCCTTGTACACCTGCTTATGAGTTAGGCAAAGGAAGTATCTGCATGGCGAGTACTGCACTACACAAGCGATCTGTACATAGCAATGCATGACGATAGACAAAAAGGTGTCCAACTTGTTATAACTTAGCTTCAGGCTGCTATCAGAGGTGAAGATAAAGTCTCAAGACAAATTTGAAGTGAGATTAGATATGGATGTAATAAGAAGTGCTCTTGGTTTATCTAATTGATCAATTTATTGATTTCATAACTTGGTGAAGAATGTTTTAATTTACAAATTGCTTTGTTACAATTGTTAAAAGTTATATTTGGATACTAATATGTCCAGTGTGGAACTGAGGGTGTTAAACTGAATTTTTTCATTTTCTTTCTAGAAATTTGATAATGCTAACTCATTTTTGGTTTACCGAAGAAAAAATCTAATGAAAGCAATTTGATAATGTGGACTTGTATAACTTGCCTCCTTCAGTAAGTAATGAAGTGATGTTAACAGATTGGGCATGGATGCATCTGTAAAGTCACATTACTGTATGTATTTTTTTCTAAGAGAGAACATGTGTCTCTCGAAACGCAAAGCACTTATCACTATTATTATTGTCATTAGTTCTGGAACAACAGCTTTAATAAATGTCAATGATTCATGTTATTTATGAAAATGTCAAATTAAAAAGACAATGTAAAACGCTGTCACTGTTTCATTTAAATTGATTTAAAAATAGCAAACTCATTGTGATCAGAATAAACAAAGTAATTTGTTTAATAAATATAACAGGATCAAACAGCCAAAGTCAGTAAACAATAAAATGGGGTGTAAAGAGTAAGACGAAAAGAAAATCTGAAAGACTTTGAAATCCGCACTTGCTTGTTTTAAATAATTGTGATCCCCAAAGAGATACAACATACAAAGGTGAAAAGGAATGGGATGCTTAAATCGAGGAAATTCTCAAAAAGGTTTCAATAAAGTCTAAAAGTAAGAAAATGCTGAAAAATATTTCAAGAAAGTTTGTACAGGTACAACATTGTTGTACAAGCATGCTTAAAACAGTATTCAAACAATAAGCAAAGATTAGATAATTTTAATAAACCAATATTACCTTCCTTTATGTGAAAGTAGTCAGACTTAATATTTAGCTTTGTTAGGGAAATATTTAGGCTTAAGTTTCTCTTACTAGGAGCCAGTTTGTTTAAGTGATTTCAAATATCAACATTGGCTTTCAGAGATCATGCACCCCACCTTTAAATCAACCAGTTGTGTAATTGATTTGATGTTTACATTTAATATATATTACACAAACAAAAAAATTAAGATATTAACATTTAAAAATTATATGGCTTTATTTTTTACCTGGCATACATGTTGCCTAAAAATAACACATTTCAGTATAATCGTATTTCATGTTACTATGATTACTGTTAATGCCTTTTTCTCAGTTCAGCTGTTAGTTAATACAACACTGTCATTATTTGAGTAGATGTTTTATGGCATCAAATATAATTTTTACAGATTTTATAAGAAAATGATTATCATTCTCTATATAGCTTTCTCATTTTTTCTACACTGTAAAAAATTTGCTGTAATTTTGCAGCTGGTTGCCAGTAACTTAGGGGGCGTGCACACCAACGCTTTTACGCCCGCGGCCGGCGCATGTTTTCAATTGTTTTCAATGGAAGCTCAGCGTTTTTCAAATAAGCCAGCAGCTAGCGGGTTTTTTCCGCGCTGAAAACCGGTGCAGAGAGTTGAGAAATGTTCAACTTTGGAAGAAAAGCTCCGCTCGTCAATGTCAGTTCTCACGCGTCCGTCCAATCACAGTGTAGGTGGGGCGGGACAAGTATCACAGCAACCAACCGTCTCACAGCTGACGTATCAGAGCTACCAAAGCGCTTATCTGAAGAAAGCTGGCACTCAGCTGAAAAACAGCTGGCATTCGGCGTCCTCAAGCCGTTTTTAGCCGCGTTTAAAAGTTTTGGTGTGTCCAGCCCCTTACTGTAGAAGATAAAGTCTGAAAATGTTTCATGTTCATTTAACTTTGAACAAAATGTTGCCAGTAAATAACATCAATGTAAAATCTACAGTAAGTTACTGGCAGCTAGTTGCCAGTAATACCCATTAATACTGTAATTTCTACAGACATTTTTTACAGTGTAGTTCTTCATTTTTGTATTTAAAGGGATAGTTCACTTACTGCTGTGTGTTTACCATCATTTCTCAAAATATCTTCTTTTGTGTTCATCAGAAAAAATAAATTTATACAGGTGAAGAACAACATGAGGATGTGTAAATGATGACAGAATTTTCATTTTAAAGGGAACTATCCCTTTAAGCGCTAGCTCCTGAATTTCCTTCTGTTTTTCTCTTGAATTGCTCTCTTTGCATCATCAACCTGCTCATTATGTAGTAGTCTCCGCCATTATTTTGAACCATTAAATCAATGCTGTCTAGCAGCTTTATAATCTGTGCTGAATCTTCTTTGTCATTCTCAATCACAAAACAGCGATCCTCGCTTTTGTTGACAAATTTTCATGAGATCCCATTTTATGACAAATTTATTCAGAAAACTATGAAATTCAGAAAGGTTCACATACTTTTTCTTGCCACTGTATATGATACTGTACGTGATAAAAATATTACTAAAATTAGATGTCAGCCATCAGAAATAATTTAACCGTAAAATATTTTATTGAATCTTGTTTGTATTTAGTCTCCTTAAACAAATGTAGCTAGGTAACTCATTTCCAGAACTTTTCCAGTGACCACAAAAAATCCGATTGCCCTTGTCTGGTCTGTTTTTTGCTTCATAGCTCTTGAGTTCCCTGTGTTTTATGTTACTGGATTAACAACGGGGTTTTTACGGCTTAATAAACTTTGACTTGCCATGTTTTATTTTTATATTCCAATAAAATGCTGTTTATGATTTGTACCTGAAGTGTTTGCTTCTGTAAATTCTGCCAAAGAAAGGTATACATATTTTGAACTATACCTTTCTGCTTAATTCCTACATGACACACCGAAGGCATATTTTAAAATGACGAGCCACACACGACACTCCAAACACATATTTTGAATTCGCACCCTTCGGAAGAGAAGTCACTAGCTGCCACTGTTTGGTACACTTTTCCCAAGAAAAAAATACATTTTGAAAGCTCTAATCTCACAACCGATCTGCATCAATGCACTTTCTAAACATTTCAGTATATTTGATCCTGTTTGTGAAATCCAGGCTAAAGTCTCAAAATCAAATTCTGAGATAAGAGCATCAAAGTTTGATTTCAACAAGTTCAAGTTCATTTATAAAGCAAGTGATCATTTTAATTATCCTTACAGTAAGTCAATCATAATTATCTCGCCATTACTTACCACGCTCCTGTTTCCTCTTTTTTCCTCTTTTTCCTTTTTCTATTGTTTCTGGCTGCCAGACGGATAGGTCCTCTTCATGTTTCAAATCATGCGTCCCGTGAGTTTAACGTGCTTTGAATATGCCAGTATAAAACAGGCTGCAAAAGCGTCAAGAACAACGAGGGGGGGACCATTAAGGGGGATGCAGACATGCGGTTGCATTACGTATTAATAATATAAAAATTTCGGATTGTTTACATTTTCCGCCCTTTGGGGGGCCCCTGAAATGCGAGGCCTCAGGAAATTGCCTCCCTAGCCTGCTGTATTGCTACACCTCTGAACATAGAATGCAATTACAGTAACTGCCTTAATGTTTTAACCTACAAACTCTTTACCTACATCTCTTCTCATTCAGTTTAATATCTATCATTTAAAGAGCCCCTGTTTTCCTTTTCATGACTTTACATTGTTACACGGCTATTTACCTCATATGTAAGGTAAGGAACATTAAAAATTTATTTGAATTTTTTTTATTTGCTAATTTTTAACCAATGCAGACCTTCAGCAAGGAAAACCCATTAATTTGACGTTCAAACACACTTTATGGTTTAATAATTTGTAACTATAATGTCATATATCGTCGCTGTCCGATGAAAACCATGCATGTCCATTTTGCCGATTTTGAGATTTTTCGACGGATTGAATGTCCAGGTTCATTTCCGTATACAGTATGCTTTACATACCTAAATGGCCAATGAAAAGTTGTGAAATCATATCATCTGATTTTCACGTATATCCATTTGGTGTCAAAGCTGTCAATCACGCCGCGTATCTCCCGCAATGTGGAAGCATCTCGCCGGTCTCGTGAAGTTTCATCAAAGCTCAGCACTGGATAGCCGAATAAACAAAGCCTGGTGAGACAATGACTTCCTTCATCGGGGTAAACGTTCCCCCTGACACCAGACGTACGTCTAGAAGTGACAAAATTACAGTAGGACTGCAAACAAAGTATCTGTCTAGCATTACCATGTCAGTGTATTGATTCATTGTCTCTTCATAGTTTGCAAGAGACATTTAATAAATTTATAATTAATATTAAATAAGCTAAGCGTATTTAATAAACTAAGACGTAGGCTATTTAATAAACTGAGCGTATTCATCAGTCAATATGAAACGCGACTTGGCCATTCTAATTAATAATCGGAAAAATGTGTATCGACCACCGTTACTGTAAAATATGCACGTATGTCCTTTTAAACTCAATTTTGGTCAAATGTGGATTATATCATTACACTGGCAAGAATATGCTTACATGTAAAGATGCCGTACCAAGTATGACAATGCTACATTCAACTGCTTTTGAAATACGGTGGGTTTTTTTCACTTCCTGAAAAGTAACCGTTTTGGACATATGTGAGTTTCATTGGGCAGCGATGATATGTTATCAAAAGACATAGTTATCAGTGGGAGCAGGTGACTTCTTTTTTCGAGGGCGCTCAATGCAAAGTTCGTCACAAAATGTATGTAGCCTGTCATGTGTGTGGCTCTTCATTTCAAAATATGTGTTCTTCGTGTAGAGTGATCCTATGTGCATCACGTATTTTGTCAAAATAAGTGGCTACTGCAGACACGTCTAAAGACTTTATGATAAAAGGGACGCTCCCATTTGCCAAATACTTGCATAATCTCATGCGTAGTCAGAGTTTACTGTTAAGGGAGTGTCTTGCGTGTATTTTGTGAAACGGTTTTGACGTGTGTGCAGCAGCCACTTATTTTGACAAAACAAGTGATCCACATTGTTCACATGACGCTACAAACACATTTTTGAAAACGCAAGCAACACACATGAAACTCTGAACACTTATTTTGAATTTGCGACCCTCGGATGAGCAGTCATGAGCCGCCACTGATATTTATATTTCATTTTTGTGTAATATAAAAACTATATGTGTCAAAATGATTTGCAGTTTGTTATTAGTTTTGAGCAGTTGTTATGTAAGGAATAATTGACGACGGGCCATTGAATTATAAGAAAATAATGCACACCAAGGTGGTAATGCGGCACGACGCGAAGCGGAGTGCCGTTACACCGCAGGTGTGCATTATTTTCAAATAATTCAAAGGACCGGAATCAATTATTCCGCTTATACCACGGTTACCACAAACATTGCTCTGGTGCCTATTTTTAAGACATTTGAAAAGTTAGGTGTGCGGTTTACAGAAAAATAATCAACACCCATAGAACATTTCTCAGCCAATCAGAATGCAGCATTCAACAGACCCGTGGTATAACTGATAATAACAAACCTGCAAATTTCACAACTGACCAATCAGAATCAAGCATTCCTATGTGCTGTGTACATGTTAATGATCTGCAAAGTTACAAATTCCAAAGTCTACATGAGGCTAGTTATATTATTACTGTATATACAGTTTTTTCGATTGCTAAACGACAGTGACCACAACTGGAGCTACATGTGCAAAACTCTAACTACAACCTGCAATACCAAAAGTCACCTGAGCTAAACTGTACATATCACCTGCAAAACTCACTTCAAGCAACACAACTCTTAACACATGACTCAAAACAGTTCAGTGCAGCCAAACACTAAACACAACCCTCACTGGGATAACACACACTGTCACTCAGAACACACTGAGATGAAAAACACTAAAATCAAACACCAATACAGAAATTACTAACTTTTTATCTTTACAGTTTGAACAATTTCAGGGACTTCATACAAAGTAATATTTTCTTTAAAGAATGATTTATTTATATATTGATTTATCACATGATTTATTGAAATTTTTAGACCAGAACAATTCTTTAAGGTAAATGAAAATTTGCAGTTTCCTTCAATAGTCTGTAGTAATTTATGGAATTACAGTAATGAGGGGAAAAAGGTAGAAACTAAAAGTACATATTGTAATTCAAACAAATAATTGAGGAGCTACAGTAATACTGCCTCTCTCTAGCATCAGGACATGCCACCCTTCTCCCTCCACAAACCCGTCTTCCTTGTTCCACTTCCAAAATTTTTCTTTCTAAGCTCTACCTATCATATATAAAGTAATATTATATGTATATTGGAATTTATATTTATATGAAATTGCAGTTAGCAGTGTTTGAAAGGCACAAGTCTGAAATCAATTGTGTTTTGAATGTGTGGTTCACAGTTTTGACAGCAGCGTGTTAGCATTTGAACAAAGTGCTGTAAATCCACAGTGTTGTGCAGGTTGTGGTTTAAGTCATGAGATAAGTGTGTTGAGTTTTGAAAACTGTGTTTAACCAATGAAAAATGAACTAGAGTTTGGTCCACATGAACTGCTGCTATGCAGACTGTAGTTAGAGTTTTGCACATGTGACTCCAGTTGTGCCCACTGACGTTTAGCAATCGAAAAAACTGTAATAGTAAGCAAAATGTTATTGCCACAATTTTATGTCATTTTTATGTCAATATTTTATAGTAGTAAAATATTCACAGCATACCATGTTACTCTCAGGATTGACAAGAAACAACCTGGTAGTACTTGCTCACATGTTCTCACCGACCAGATGGTGAAAGCAATTGACACCTTAGCCAATGTGGCATCAGTCAGCCATTCAACTGTTGCCTGCCTTTTCTAGAAACACCAGAATTCTATGAAACAAATTACATGCTGCCTTTTGAGAGAAACCATGTCCAGATAAAATGACTGTGTGCTCAGGTAAAACACTAAATGAGTGTACTTGTTCAACTTTTACTGTAAATAGTGGTAGACAATCATGCAAGTTATTGTACTACACAAAGGTAACATTTGGTTTTAATAACTTTTTTACGCTTAACAAATTATCTGACAGAACTGGAATCTGAGACGTGTGTGTGCATGTGTGCATATGCATGTGTGTGTGCATATGCATGTGTGTGTGCGTGTGTGTGTGTGTGTGCGTGTGTGTGTGTGTGTGTGTGTGACTAATGTCTTGAAAATAAATAGTTTTGGGTTTAAAAAAACAAAAACAAAAAACAATGCACACTAAGCGTCGGCTACAGTATTACAAAGAGACGGTTCAACAGAGGTTTGTAGAAACGGCTTGCATAAGACAAAGGGGTGTGGAGGAAGTTATATGTGGAAGTGCCCTAACTGAACCCATACCACTTAAAATTGGCATTAAAACAGGTTGCCCGTGGAGCGCCATCAATTTCATTCTGGCGATTAATTCCTGGATGAAGTGGTTGTGCCAGTGTGCACCAGCAGGGGTGCGATCCCCAAATCCAGTGCAAGGCTATGCGGATGATGTGGTAATATCCTCAAGAGATGAAAGGGTTATTTCCAACATGCTCCTCCGCACAGATGAGTTTATAACATGGTCAGGCTTAGACATCAAACATACAAAATGTGCTGTATTTTATGAAAGACGCAGTGGAGGAAACAGATGGTATAAAGCAAAGTCTGACAAACCTCCCGCTTTTTCATTAATACAGAAACCAATCAGATTGTATGCACGCCATGAAACATATCCTTATCTGGGCCATAAATTTAACATCAGTGGTGAGTGGGAGGAACAAATCAAAGAGTTATGTCACGAATACATTCAAAGACTTGGACTGATTGATGCTGCCCCACTACCTATAAGGATGAAAATTGAAGCTATCAGGCTGATTGCAGTGGCTAAAATTCAACACTTACTCTTAAAGGGATACTTCACCGATTTAGCATTCAGCTTTGTATCTGTAGAAACCCGGCAGTATTACTGAATGACCATGTTTCCCTCCCTCATTTCCCCCTGAGAGGAGAGATATCTGCATTTTGGTTCTGCAAAAAAGTCCTCCGATGATGTAATATGACGATTTTTGCATCATCGGAGGACTTTTTTGCAGAACCAAAATGCAGATATCTCTCCTCTCAGGGGGAAATGATGGAGGGAAACATGGTCATTCAGTAATACTGCCGGGTTTCTACAGATACAAAGCTGAATGCTAAATCGGTGAAGTATCCCTTTAAATGTACATATTCCGCAATGTACACTATCAATGTTGAACAATGAAACGGTGAGGCTGGTGAGGAAATGGTTGTCTCTTAACAGTCGTACAACTCGGGACATTATCTTTCAGCCGCGCAGAGATGGAGGTCTCGGTGCTCCAAACATCGAATGGCTTTACACCGCTTTCAGAACAGGACATCTTTTAAACATGCTTAACAATGACGATATAACTATTAGAGAATTATCACGGGAATCGCTGTTTTTACATCTACAGCGCCGCAAAATACCTGCTGCTTCTCCAAACGAGTCCCAGTTCCTTGGATTTAAGGTAAAGCAGAACGGAAAACTAGACATCAGAGCAGCCGGATTTGGAGTGCGCTCCGACTGGCTAGATTTAAATGATCTCTGTTATCGTACAGGAATACAGCTGTCCTGGATGGGATCCGATGGAGAGGTAGTTACTCTTAATGACAACTTAATCACTGATCCGTTGGTTTCAATGCTTGCAATCCTAAATAAAGACAGTACACCTCACCAGTTGCCGATCAAACACGCAAGAGCCTCAATTCTTCATCACCGACAGATCAAAAATGGACAGCACTGGACAGGTCTTAAATTACAAGGAAAGCTGGCTGTCAGGAACTGCCCACCTGGTCGCTCTATCACGACCAAGCGAGACAGTGGGGAATGAACCCAATCGCAGACGAGGTTGGGGAACATGAAACAAGACTTTAATAAATGACAAACACAAAGCAAAAACCCACGATGGGGAAAACAGTACTAGAAATAATATAAACTAGACAGGACTGACTTCTAACAAACATGACTGGACTCAACCCAAACACGGACTGGACACAAACCGATCAACGCAATCCGGGGAGACCTAACAGACAACAATCTTAAGGACATGACATGATACACATTTAAATACACAACGCACGAGCACAGGATGTTAGACAACAGGGCATTATATAAGGGAACAAATCAAGAGGGAACAGTGGAAACTAATCAAACATTGATGGGAGAGTTAACGAGGAGACGAGGGGGTGGGAACACAAACGAGACACAGCAGCACACAAACCAAACAAAGGCCATGTGCTACAACACAAAACATGGATACTGCCACGATCCTGCCACATGACTAAACAACTATGAATAACTATGACAGGAGGGCAGGATCATAACAGTACCCTCCCCTTAAAGGGACGCCTCCGGGCGTTCCTCAAGGGGTACACAAGACAAATGTCATGACAAGACTGACACTGGCATAACACAAAATATAACAGCATGACAAATTATATGAATAACAATACTAGACGACATCATGGGTAAACAATACAAAAGTTCACACTAGGGAGGCACGGTAGACAAAGTTCTGGGTCCAAGGGGTGCAGGCGAAGATAGGTACAAGGGTTCTGGAAAGTCTTGACATAGGGGCATGACAAACTTGACAAGGACTGGAAATACTGACAGGAAACAAAACTGCAGTGACTGCTAAAACTGCAGCTCCTGCAATGGCAGTACAGACTGTGCCGGCTGGCTGAAGCTGTGGCTGCGCCGGCTGGCTGAAGCTGTGGCTGCGCCGGCTGGCTGAAGCTGTGGCTGCGCCGGCTGGCTGAAGCTGTGGCTGCGCCGGCTGGCTGAAGCTGTGGCTGCGCCGGCTGGCTGAAGCTTTGGCTGCGCCGGCTGGCTGAAGCTTTGGCTGCGCCGGCTGGCTGAAGCTGTGGCTGCGCCGGCTGGCTGAAGCTGTGGCTGCGCCGGCTGGCTGAAGCTGGGGCTGCGCCGGCTGGCTGAAGCTGTGGCTGCGCCGGCTGGCTGAAGCTGTGGCTGCGCCGGCTGGCTGAAGCTGTGGCTGCGCCGGCTGGCTGTCGAGACTGTACTGGCTGCGCTGGTGAAATCCTCCCCACTCTCTCGTTCAGCTCCGGCGAAGACCCTCGACGGCTTGCCCTCCGGGCTCCAGGCCATACTTGGGGTGGCCGGTTGGCCCCACGGGCTGAACGATGGAGTTGGACCCACCAACCGCGGATCAGCTCCTGCTGACCCGCGCCTCGTCCGCTGGGTTCTATAATGGCTCGTGCGTTCTGTCAGGAACTGCCCACCTGGTCGCTCTATCACGACCAAGCGAGACAGTGGGGAATGAACCCAATCGCAGACAAGGTTGGGGAACATGAAACAAGACTTTAATAAATGACAAACACAAAGCAAAAACCCACGATGGGGAAAACAGTACTAGAAATAATATAAACTAGACAGGACTGACTTCTAACAAACATGACTGGACTCAACCCAAACACGGACTGGACACAAACCGATCAACGCAATCCGGGGAGACCTAACAGACAACAATCTTAAGGACATGACATGATATACATTTAAATACACAACGCACGAGCACAGGATGTTAGACAACAGGGCATTATATAAGGGAACAAATCAAGAGGGAACAGTGGAAACTAATTAAACATTGATGGGAGAGCTAACGAGGAGACGAGGGGGTGGGAACACAAACGAGACACAGCAGCACACAGACCAAACAAAGGCCATGTGCTACAACACAAAACATGGATACTGCCACGATCCTGCCACATGACTAAACAACTATGAATAACTATGACAGGAGGGCAGGATCATAACACTGGCATTACTTCAATTTGCTGACCATTCAGTTTCTCATTCTGTCCTGACAAACTTTTCAATTCCAGATGACGTTTTAATATTCATGGTTAAAGCAAGGTTACAGTGTCTTCCAACGAAGTATAATTTGGCAACATGGTATCCATCAAAGCATGAACCCTATACTGTATACTACATCCAACTCGGCAGGAAAAAGAAACTGTTGCCCATATACTAAATGGATGCTCTAATTACAAAGGACTTTATGTGGCCAGACATGATCGTTTGGTTGATCTGATAGCAGAAGACCTGCAAAAGGTATTCTGTGAACATGATAATAAGATTCACAAACACAGTACTGTACATTTGAACTGGTTTCATTCAAACACATCTGATAATGACTATTTTAAGAACATTTCAAATACTCCTGATATTGTAATTGTAAATGACATCATGAAATCTGTATCTATTTTTGAGGTGGGCTGCTGTTTTGACTTGTACATGGACACGTGTTACTACTCTAAATTATTGAAATATCAACTTTTGGTTGATCTTATTCAACAACTTGGATACCGTTGTAAATTGATCATTTTGGTATTTGGAAGTTTAGGCCATGTCCATAAGAATGTGATCAGGGGGATGCAGTTAGGAGGGCTACAGAAAAAGGAGGCTAAAAGGCTTGCAAAATTTTGTTCTGTTTCTGCTACCATAGGGAGCATGAAAATATGGAGACAGAGATGTATTGTTTATCCTTAAAGGGCTGAGTATCATAAATAGAAGGACTTGTACAAATGTATTGAGCCATGTGATATAGATCTGTCATCTTGCTAATGACCCTTCCCAAAGTATTTGGATCTTGTTGTCTTTGAAATGTCTTTTAGATCCAAATAAAAGAATTAAATGTGTGTGTGTGTGTGTGTGTGTGTGTATGTGTGTGCGTGTGCGTGTGCGTGTGCGTGTGTGTGTGTGTTTGTGTGTGTGCACGCGTAAACTGAAGAGGAGCATCCTCAAGGAATTTCAATGCACTTGGCAAATTTGAAATTGCAAATAGTATGTGCAGCTTTTGACAGTCATATTCAATATAAGTATTCTTGCTTGATTAAACATGTATGAAAATGTTAAACAGTTTGTATATATTATAATGGATGAAATAAAAAATATATGGAGAATGTTGATTGTATAAGGTGTCAAGAAAATATTTCCTGTGATAATGTTAGTACTCTGAGATCAAAAGCTTTTTTAATGTCTCTACCTTATTATGTAGATCAAAATGGTCAAAGCCCAAAATAAGCAGCAAACCTTTTACTGCATATTCAACAACAAAATACATAATTTGCTTTATGACAACATCGCTTATCTCTGCTTCATGCCTGGCATCATCTTCATGTTTCTTTTCTAGCTTTTTTTTTTCTTCTTCAAACACCTCAGCTCTAACTTGAGATTTCAGATCTTCTATCTCCTTCAGTCTCTGCTCTTCTCTCTCCTTCAGGATACGTTGTTTCTCCACCTCAATCACCCTCTCCGCCCTCATAAGCATCTCACTGGTGTAATGCTCCACACCATTTCCAGTCACCAATTTATCAATCTGGTCCAGTAACTGAATGACTTGATCTGGATTCTTATCTTCATTATTGAACACATGATATCGTCCGCTGCAGGTTTTGATGAAGCTGACAAGTTCTGGGCTTTTACGAACAAATCTGTGAATGCTTTTGCCCTTCAGTCGATCTCCATGGGTAAACAAAGCCATGGTGTATTTGGAGGCGTCTTCACCAAAAATTGTTTGGATGATTTTAACAGCTTTTGCCTCTTCCTCAGTAAATCTGCCCAGCTGAATCACAACTAGAAACACATGTGCACCAGGAGCAGAGAGAGGAATACAGCGTTTAATTCTGCTGATCACCTCATTTGGACTCAAGCTGGTATCAAACAGACCTGGAGAATCGATCACTGATACTTGTCTTCCATTCACAATGGCATGAAATTTTTCACATTGATCAGTCACAGAGGAAGATGATATCTCTGACTGAAAAAACTTTGTTCCTAAGATGGTATTGCCTGTTGCACTCTTTCCCACACCTGTCTTCCCAACCAAAAGAATTCGGAGTTCTTCCTCTTGATAATTCACAATACAAAAACAAGAAACATTATTATTTTAAATTCAAATTTATTTATGTCTTGCTAATATCTCTAGATTTTATGAGAGAAGAAAATAATTTATAGACTGTATAATGCACAAAAACAATATTCATCTTTTATTCTATATAAATCTATACATAAGAAAATATGACAGCAGTACTACAAAATAAATATAATAAATACTATACCTATTTCACCCAAATCATCTTTTTGTTGATTAAAGATCTAGAAGTGATTAAAAAGATGGCCAGACATACATGTAAAAAAAGGAAAAGAAACAAATATATTCAAAAGTAGTACTTGGGTTCTGGAAATGCAGGTTAAATTAAATAAAGTCTTAAAGGATTAGTCAATTTTCTTAAAACAAAATCCAAATAATTTACTCACCACCATGTCACCCAAAATGCCGATGCCCCTCTCCGCCCAGTGTGAAGAAACTATGTTCTTTGAGGAAAACACTGCAGAACTTCTCCCATTCCAATGGACTCCAACAGAACCCAACACCCAACACTCAACTCCACACTCAACAGTCCCTTTCAACAGAGTTCCAAAGGACTCTAAAGGATCTCAAACGAGGCATAAGTGTCTTACCTAGCGAAACGATTGTCATTTTTGACAAGAAAAATAAAAATATGCACTTTTAAACCATAACTTCTCGTCTATCTCCGGTCTTGAAAAGCGCCAGCGCGAAAGGTCACATGCTACATAATATGAAATGCACATTTTCGGACCATTTTAACATCAAAAGTTTCCAGCAAATCAATGATAAATATCGTTTTGAATGTTAAATCGTTATGATTTTCACAAGATAAAAATTTTGAAACACATACCTGTACTTGAATTCCTACTCCAATGATGAGGAAAATTAAACAAAGCACTTTTAGTATAATGGAGAAGTATGGGAGCAAAGACTTTGATGCCGTTGATTGTTGTCTAGTAGAATTTTCAGGGCCCACTGTGACTATTAAGAAAGTGAGGTCAAAACTGTTTATCTGCTCATACAATAACATAAGTAAAAAGACTGCTGTGGCAACACGTCTATAACATGCCACTTTAAAAATAATATTGAAGACAAACAATAATATAATATAACTGACCTTTTGATATTGTGCACATAATGAATATCTGGGCGCGTGTCACATCCTTATCTTTTCTTTCTAAAGGAGAGTTCTGTTTTCATGTAAATAATCCACCCCTCTACTAAACAACTGCACCCTTGCCAAACTTGTTTTCCTTGGATTTGAATTTTACGTATGAGCAAGACAGGTTTTTGCCCCACCCTTTGCTTTCGTTTCCAATTTATTTATGTTCAGTATGATGCTGTTTGATGGTTATTTGGTTTAGTTACACTAGTGTAGCATTAGCCCTGCGTAAACATGCCAGAATGTTTTGTAGACTATGACATTAAATTTGTGTGGAAAAAGCACACCTGTTTCTCATGGACAATAAAATGAATCTGACTTGAATACGCCTTTCTACAGGACAATGTTAAGAGCATGGTCAAGTTTCAAGAGATTTAAATAGCGCACAGAGAGATTGGCTAAGGGAAGAACCACTGCTTTGTAACTCTACTGTCACAGGTCGGAGCGGACCACCCCTATTGTGCGTCATGCTCCTCCCCCAGTTTCCACCTCGAGGAGGCCCCAAAGTGCCCCAATGACCAAGCAGACAAGAGAAGTGTAACAACAGTTTCTAAAACAGGTACAGGTTGCTCTAAATACCTGATATTGGACCAGTGATTAGGTTCGTTACAGGAGGGTAAGTAATTAAGGCACACAAGTACACAGATAGTAAGTAGAAACGACTGAGATGTATTTTTGTTAGTGCAAAATAATACTGGAAACAAATGTAACACAATCACAATAAAAATAAAACAAATAAAACAAATGAAATTATTGTCCTTTTGTTCTTCTTTTCTCTTTAAGCTCTTTTAACTATTCAAATAGTTTACTTTCTATTTGCTTCTAGTTATTTTATTTATGTTTAAGTTGTTTAGTTTCTATTTTGGTTTATATATATTTAGTTTCACTAACTTTCAGTTTAATAAGAGCTTTTCTTATATTTGAGTTTTAGTGTTCTCCTGTTCAACCTTTTATATTTTACTCATAGAAAAGATTTACCCAAATAAAACAATCAAAATAAAGAAAAGTACATCATTTAAAAGTACATCATCACAATAGTTCAATTGAACAGTTTAACTCTTTGAACAATCAAGTATTATCAGTCAATATCTTCTCAGTCTGTGTATAAATGAATGTCCTTTTGTCATCCGAATGAAAAGATATGTTAGTGTATGCAAAAGTCCTTCAGTGTAGATGAGAACTGTGTTTCAACAGTCAGTAGTGCAAAGAAATCAATGAAGGAAAATCTGATTTCCCTCCGATCAGAATATACACAATGAAATGAATTCCACCTGATCAGTAGTAAACACTAATCCAAGGGTTTGCAAAGGATTTCTCCGTCTGCAGTTCTCTCAAATCAACAGTTCGGTTGGTAGGCTCGCCATCACAGTATATGAAGGGTTTGATCCAATCACACAAAAAAACCTGACCTGTTTATACAAACAGCATCTTAAGTTTCAAAAGCATTTACACCATATTATTTAGAACATCTCAATATACACTACACGTTCATCATTTAACTATCATTCTATATGAAAATAGTATTCAAAAACCTTTAACATCTCATATTCAACATATATACATACTAGAATATGTAATCATGTGCTGTATAACATTTAAGTGCTCAAATGGAATATTATATTGCATTTCACACTTCTTCAGAAACTATTTCACACACAAAATCATTTTCTATATCATTCAACATATATAAAATATACAAGAATATGTCATCATGTGCAAAACAGCATTTAAGTGCTTAATTGGAATATAGAACTTCAGTAAACATATAAACCATTCAAGTTTTCAATAGTTTGAACAATATTAGGTTGAAACTCACCAAATCCGGGGGTTTCATACACTTTTATACCCGCATTGGATTCTTAACAGGGGTTCTCAATCAGGAATCATCCGCGACAATATCAATAATCCCGTTCTAAAAATCACCCAATATAGTTAAATAATAGGTCTACAACATAATATGCATCATATTATTTGAATATCAGATAGGATTATTTAGATATTTGCCTTAGATTCACTTTGGTGTTTCTCTCGCGATCAGCAATGCGTGTCTCTCACTGCTCTGCGTCTCACGTCTATGACATCACACGCAGTCTCGGCTTAGACTGATTACATCACATAAGCATTTAGTCAATTTTAATCAATTTATTATTTATTATTTTAAAGTACAATGACTTTAATCAGCTTTTTTGTTTACTACTTTTAGCATTTTATTAGGGCCCGAGCACCGAGGAGCAGGCCGAAAGGTGCGAAGCCCTATTGTTTTCCTTAGGATTATTATTTTTTTATTATTATTTTTTTTTTTAACACTTTTGGGCACTTTGGGTGCCTTAACATACTCGAAAACTCTTGAAATTTGGCACACACGTCAGAGTCGTCGGCCATCAGGTCCGGGCAAAGGCTGGACCACGGGCGTGGCAAGGGAGCTCTGTAGCGCCCCCTGCAATGCAAAAACAAACATTGGGGCACAGATCGTGCAAACATGTACGCATATGTACGAGAGTTGGTACGCATATAGATCTCATCGACCCGAACAACTTTCGCCCTCTAACATTTTGGCTCCGCCCAACAGGAAGTCAGCTATTTTGGATTGTTTAAAAAATGCATGTGTTGAACTTTTGAATACTCCTCCTAGAGGATGCATGCGATTGACACCAAAAGTGGTGAACATGATGTCGAGACATTGGACTTGCTAAATTGCGAAGGGATTTTTGATATCTCGAACGGTTCTGCCATGGCGAGCCGACAAAGTTGTGGCGAAATCAGAGAAACAGGAAGTGTCTAATAACTAAGGCAAAAAATGTCTTATTGTAATGACACGCGGGGTGTTTGTTCATCTGAAGATTCTGATCGCATCGATGTGCCTATTGTGACTCCCGGGTATAGCGCCACCAGCAGGCGCCAGGAAGTGTGTCAGTCACAAAGCTGGATTTTTTTGAAAGTTCCATGCAATGTTCTTTTAAATACTCCTTCTAGGATTTTCATGCGATTGACACGAGAAGTGGTCACCATGATGCCGAGACATTGTAGATGATAAATTGCGAAGGGATTTTTGATATCTCAAACGCTGTTCCCATGGCAACTGTTCAAACTTTACTTTCATTTTAAAGGCATATGTAAGCCTTTCAGTTGCATACAGTTAACTTTTAAATACTCCTTCTAGGATTTTCATGCGATTGACACGAGAAGTGGTCAACATAATGCAAAGACATTGTAGATGATAAATTGCGAAGGGATTTTTGATATCTCGAACGCTGTTCCCATGGCAATGCATCAAACTTTAGTTTCATTTTTACACATATTTAAGGCTGACAGTAACATGCTGTGAACCTTTAAATACTCCTCGTATGGGATTCATGCGATTGACACCAGAAGTGGTCAACATGATGCCGAGACATTGTAGATGATATATTGTGAAGGAATTTTTGACATCTCGAACGCTGTTCCTATGGCAACGCGTCAAACTTTACTTTAATTTCAGGCATGTTTTTTTATACTCTTGGCGTGCTTAGTTGAACTTTAAATTTGGCACACACATCAGAGTTTTCGGCTGTTAAGTGTGTACAAAAAGGTCAGATAAAGGTGTGTCTCTTAAGTGGCTCACTAGTGCCCCTGTTTGTCTAAAATGTGGGGTTGTTTTTTACCTACAGTCCCCAAATGGCTCAGAAACAACATTAAATAGCCCACTGATATTTTACCCACTTGATGCCCTTGCGCACCGTGCATCGTTTTCTCGGACGCACCATGTAGCGGTAAAAAAAACGTGCGAGGGCCCGCCATTGCTGCTTGCAGCTATATTTAGGGCCCGAGCACCGAGGAGCAGGCCAGAATGGCCTGCACCGTGGGTGCAAAGCCCTATTGTTTTTGCTTCGTTTATTATTATTATTAGGGCCCGAGCACCGAGGAGCAGGCCAGAATGGCCTGCACCGTGGGTGCAAAGCCCTATTGTTTTTGCTTCGTTTATTATTATTAGGGCCCGAGCACCGAGGAGCAGGCCAGAATGGCCTGCACCGAAAGGTGCGAAGCCCTATTGGTTTTGCTCGAATTTATTATTTTTTTTTTTTTTATTTTTATTTTTTTTAACACTTTTGGGCATTTTGGGTGCCTTAACATACTCGAAAACTCTTGAAATTTGGCACAGACGTCAGAGTCGTCCGTCATTGCGAACGAGCAAAGGCTGGAACACGGGCGTGGCATGGGGGCTCTGTAGCGCCCCCTGTAATGCAAAAAAAACCATTGATGCACAGATCGTGCAAATATGTACGCACATGTACGAGAGTTGGTACGCATATAGATCTCATCGACCCGAACAACTTTCGCCCTCTAACATTTAAGCTCCGCCCAACAGGAAGTCAGCTATTTTGGATTGTTTAAAAAATGCATGCGTTGAACTTTTGAATACTCCTCCTAGAGGATGCATGCGATTGACACCAAAAGTGGTGAACATGATGTCGAGACATTGGACTTGCTAAATTGCGAAGGGATTTTTGATATCTCGAACGGTTCTGCCATGGCGAGCCGACAAAGTTGTGGCGAAATCAGAGAAACAGGAAGTGTCTAATATCTAAGGCAAAAAATGTCTTATTGTAATGACACGCGGGGTGTTTGTTCGTCTGAAGATTCCGATCGCATCGATGTGCCTATTGTGACTTCCGGGTATAGCGCCACCAGCAGGCGCCAGGAAGTGTGTCGGTCACAAAGCTGGATTTTTTTGAAAGTTCCATGCAATGTTCTTTTAAATACTCCTTCTAGGATTTTCATGCGATTGACACCAAAAGTGGTCACCATGATGCCGAGACATTGTAGATGATAAATTGCGAAGGGATTTTTGATATCTCAAACGCTGTTCCCATGGCAACGCGTCAAACTTTACTTTCATTTTAAAGGCATATTTAAGCCTTTTAGTTCCATACAGTTAACTTTTAAATACTCCTTCTAGGATTTTCATGCGATTTACACGAGAAGTGGTCAAGATGATGCCGAGACATTGTAGATGATAAATTGCGAAGGGATTTTTGATATCTCGAACGCTGTTCCCATGGCAATGCATCAAACTTTACTTTCATTTTTACACATATTTAAGGCTGACAGTTACATGCTGTGAACCTTTAAATACTCCTCGTATGGGATTCATGCGATTGACACCAGAAGTGGTCAAGATGATGCCGAGACATTGTAGATGATAAATTGCGAAGGAATTTTTGACATCTCGAACGCTGTTCCCATGGCAATGCGTCAAACTTTACTTTAATTTCAGGCATGGTTAAGGCTCTTGGCGTGCTTAGTTGAACTTTAAATTTGGCACACACATCAGAGTTTTCGGCTGTTAAGTGTTGACAAAAAGGTCAGACATAGGCGTGTCTCTTAAGTGGCTCACTAGTGCCCCTGTTTGTCTAAAATGTGGGGTTTCTTTTACCTACAGTCCCCAAATGGCTCAGAAACAACATTAAATAGCCCACTGATATTTTACCCACTTGATGCCCTTGCCCACCGTGCATCGTTTTCTCGGACGCACCGTGTAGCGGTAAAAAAACGTGCGAGGGCCCGCCATTGCTGCTTGCAGCTATATTTATTAGGGCCCGAGCACACCAGGGTGTGAGGACCCTATTGTTTTTGCTCCGTTTATTATTATTATTCATCTTCTTCTTCTTCTTCTCCGAAATGGATCGCATTTTTGAGGGCCTAAACATACCCGAAAACTCATGAAAATTTGCACACGCATCAGAAGTGGCGAAAATTTACATGTAGTATAGGCGTCAGAAGTGGGCGTGTAAAAATGGCTCGATAGCGCCACCTGCAAAATTTCAAGAGAACAGCCCCCCCACTACGAAAAACGTACAGATACAAAATTTGGTAGGATCATCTATTACTCCAAGACCTACAAAAAAGTCTCTTGGAGCTAAGCTCTAAACCCCACAGGAAGTCAGCCATTTTGAATTTTCTCTGTCATTTTTTGACATTTCCAAGCGTCGTACTTTAACGAACTCCTCCTAGAGATTTAATCCGATCATCATCATATTTGGTCAGTATCATCTAAAGGCCTTTGCGATGCTAAATTGCGGAGCTTTTGACTTTCCATTGGAGGGCGTGTCCGTGGCGGCCTGGCAAAGTGTAATGTTTCGCCATGAAACAGGAAGCTGATGTAATTCAGGCATACATTGTCCGATCTGCCCCTGACTTCACACGTTTGATAAGGGTCCAGGCCTGAACACATCAACATGGCATAATTCAGTAACACTCATAGCGCCACCTAGAGGCAGCAGGAAATACCATGTTTGACGCTGTGACTTACTGCTCTTAGGTATTTAACCATATCAACATCATATTTCACCAGTGTAATCTCAAGACCTTGTGTGATGATAAAAAGCAACGACCTTGACTTTTCATTAAAGGGCGTGTCCGTGGCAGCCTGGCAAAGTATCGCTATTTGAATCGCATTTTGACAGGCTAAACAACCTCAAAAAGTCATAAAACGTTGCACACACGTCAGAAGTGGCAAAAATGTACATGTGGCATAGGCGCCAGAAGTGGGCGTGCAGAAATGGCTCGATAGCGCCACCTGCAAAATTTCAAGAGAACAGCCCCGCCGCTACAAAAATCCTACAGAAACGAAATTTGGTAGGGTCATATATCACCCCAAGACCTACAAAAAAGTCTCTTGGAGCGAAGCTCTAAACCTCACAGGAAGTCAGCCATTTTTAATTTTTGCTGTGATTTCTGTGCAAATTTTGTCATTTCCAGGCTTCGTACTTTAACGAACTCCTCCTAGAGATTTTGTCAGATCGTCATCATATTTGGTCAATCTCATCTACAGGCCTTTGCGATGTTAAATTGCGGAGCTTTTGACTTTTCGTTGGAAGGTGTGTCCGTGGCGGCCTGACAAAGTTCAGCGTTTTCGCCATGAAAGAGGAAGTTGTTATAACTAAGGCAAACAATGTCCAATCTGCCCCACACTTCACATGTTTGATAAGAGTCTTGGCCTGAACACATTTCAATGCCAATATTCAGCTTCAGTCCTAGCGCCACCTAGAGGTAGCAGTAAATGCCTTGTTTTACGCTGTGATTCACTGTTCTCAGAGATTTAATCAAATCATTATCATATCAGGTGAGACTGATCTTAAGCCCTTTGCAATGATAAATTGCGAAGATCTTGACTTTTCGTTGAAGGGCGTGTCCGTGGCGGCCTCGCAAAGAGTGATGTTTCTCCATGAGAAAGCTGTTTTAACTCAGGCATGCAATGTCCGACCTGTCACAGACATCATACGTTTGACAAGGGTCCTGGCCTCAACACATCAATGTTACAACAATCAAATACAATCATAGCGCCACCTGCTGCACAAAGGAGGTGTGGCACGTCAAAGTTCCTTTGAATATCCGCTTATATTTACCCACTGAAATTTCAATCCCCCTGGTTCATTGCTTTACTAAGGCCATAGAGTGGCGGTGCACATGCGTGCGAGGGCCCTTCCATCACTGCTTGCAGTTTTAATTATTATTATTTTCCGAAATGAATCGCATTTTTGAAGGCCTAAACATGCTCAAAAACTCATGAAATTTTGCACACGCGTCAGAAGTGGTGAAAATTTACATGTGGTATAGGCGTCAGAAGTGGGCGTGTAGAAATGGCTCGATAGCGCCACCTGCAAAATTTCAAAAGAACAGCCCCCCCACTACGAAAAACGTACAGATACGAAATTTTGTAGGATCATCTATCACCCCAAGACCTACAAAAAAGTCTCTTGGAACTAAGCTCTAAACCCCACAGGAAGTCAGCCATTTTGAATTTTCTCTGTCATTTTTTGACATTTCCAAGCGTCGTACTTTAACGAACTCCTCCCAGAGATTTAATCCGATCATCATCATATTTGGTCAGTATCATCTAAAGGCCTTTGCGATGCTAAATTGCGGAGCTTTTGACTTTTCATTGGAGGGCGTGTCCGTGGCGGCCTGACAAATTTCAGCGTTTTCGTCATGAAACAGGAAGTTGTTATAACTAAGGCATACAATATCCAGTCTGCCACACACTTCACACGTTTGATAAGAGTCTTGGCCTGAACACATTTCAATGCCAATATTCAGCTTCACTCATAGCGCCACCTAGAGGTAGCAGGAAATTCCATGTTTTACGCTGTGATTTACTGCTCTTAGAGATTTAATCAAATCATCATCATAATCGGTCAGACTGATCTTAAGCCCTTTGCGATGATAAATTGCGAAGATCTTGACTTTTCGTTGAAGGGCGTGTCCGTGGCAGCCTGGCAAAGTGTAATGTTTCACCATGAAACAGGAAGCTGTTGTAATTCAGGCATACATTGTTTGATCTGCTCCAGACTTCACACGTTTGATAAGGGTCCCGGCCTGAACACGTCAATATAACAATAATCAGGTACCGTCATAGCGCCACCTGCTGCACACAGGTGGTGTGGCACATCAATTTTTCTTTGAATAGCCACCTATATGTACCCACTTTAATTCATATCCCCCTGGTTCACTGCTTTACTAATGCCATAGGGTGGCGGTGCACATGTGTGCGAGGGCCCTTCCATCGCTGCTTGCAGCTTTAATTAGGGCCCGAGCACCGAGGAGCAGGCCAGAATGGCCTGCACCGTGGGTGCAAAGCCCTATTGTTTTTGCTTCGTTTATTATTATTATTATTATTATTATTATTATTATTATTTTCCGAAATGAATCGCATTTTTGAAGGCCTAAACATGCTCAAAAACTCATGAAATTTTGCACACGCGTCAGAAGTGGTGAAAATTTACATGTGGTATAGGCGTCTGAAGTGGGCGTGTAGAAATGGCTCGATAGCGCCACCTGCAAAATTTCAAGAGAACAGCCCCCCCGCTACGAAAAACGTACAGATACGAATTTTGGTAGGATCATCTATCACCCCAAGACCTACAAAAAAGTCTCTTGGAACTAAGCTCTAAACCCCACAGGAAGTCAGCCATTTTGAATTTTCTCTGTCATTTTTTTACATTTCCAAGCGTCGTACTTTAACGAACTCCTCCTAGAGATTTATTCCGATCATCATCATATTTGGTCAATCTCATCTAAAGGCCTTTGCGATGTTAAATTGCGGAGATCTTGACTTTTCGTTGGAGGGTGTGTCCGTGGCGGCCTGACAAAGTTAGGCATTTTCGCGATGAAACAGGAAGTTGTTATAACTCAGGCATACAATGTCCAATCTGCCCCACGCTTCACATGTTTGATAAGAGTCTCCACCTGAACACATTTTAATGCCAATATTCAGCTTCAGTCATAGCGCCACCTAGAGGTAGCAGGAAATGCCATGTTTTACGCTGTGATTTACTGCTCTTAGAGATTTAATCAAATCATCATCATATTTGGTCAGACTGATGTTAAGCCCTTTGCCGTGATAAATTGCGAAGATCTTGACTTTTCGTTGAAGGGCGTGTCCGTGGCGGCCTGGCAAAGTGTGATGTTTTGACATGAAACAGGAAGCTATTGTAATTCAGGCATACATTATCCGATCTGCTCCAGACTTCACATGTTTGATAAGGGTCCCGGCCTGAACACGTCAATATAACAATAATCAGGTACAGTTATAGCGCCACCTGCTGCACACAGGCGGTGTGGCACATTTTTTGTCCTTTGAATATCAACCTATATTTACCCACTTTAATTCATATCCCCCTGGTTCACTGCTTAACTAATGCCATAGGGTGGCGGTGCACATCCGTGCGAGGGCCCTTCCATCGCTGCTTGCAGCTTTAATTATTTTTTATTTTTTTTATTTTTTTTTTTTTTTAACACTTTTGGGCATTTTGGGGGCCTTAACATACTCGAAAACTCTTGAAATTTGGCACAGACGTCAGAGTCGTCCGTCATTGCGAACGGGCAAAGGCTGGAACATGGGCGTGGCACGGGGGCTCTGTAGCGCCCCCTGTAATGCAAAAAAAAACATTGATGCACAGATCGTGCAAACATGTACGCACATGTACGAGATTTGGTACGCATATAGATCTCATCGACCCGAACAACTTTCGCCCTCTAACATTTAAGCTCCGCCCAACAGGAAGTCAGCTATTTTGGATTGTTTAAAAAATGCATGCGTTGAACTATTGAATACTCCTCCTAGAGGATGCATGCGATTGACACCAAACGTGGTGAACATGATGTCGAGACATTGGACTTGCTAAATTGAGAAAGGGATTTTTGATATCTCGAACGGTTCTGCCATGGCGAGCCGACAAATTTGTGGCGAAATCAGAGAAACAGGAAGTGTCTAATATCTAAGGCAAAAAATGTCTTATTGTAATGACACGCGGGATGTTTGTTCATCTGAAGATTCCGATCGCATCGATGTGCCTATTGTGACTCCCGGGTATAGCGCCACCACCAGGCGCCATGAAGTGTTGCAGTCACAAAGGTGGAGTTTTTTTAAAGTTCCATGCAATGTTCTTTTAAATACTCCTTCTAGGATTTTCATGCGATTGACACCAAAAGTGGTCAACAGGATGCCGAGACATTGTAGATGATAAATTGCGAAGGGATTTTTGATATCTCAAACGCTGTTCCCATGGCAATGCGTCAAACTTTACTTTCATTTTAAAGGCATATTTAAGCCTTTCATTTGCATACAGTTAACTTTTAAATACTCCTTCTAGGATTTTCATGTGATTGACACGAGAAGTGGTCAACATGATGCCGAGACACTGTAGATGATAAATTGCGAAGGGATTTTTGATATCTCAAACGCTGTTCCCATGGCAACCTGTCAAACTTTACTTTCATTTTAAAGGCATATTTAAGCCTTTCATACAGTTAACTTTTAAATACTCCTTCTAGGATTTTCATGCGATTTACACGAGAAGTGGTCAACATGATGCCGAGACATTGTAGATGATAAATTGCGAAGGGATTTTTGAAATCTCAAACGCTGTTCCCATGGCAATGCATCAAACTTTACTTTCATTTTTACACATATTTAAGGCTGACAGTTACATGCTGTGAACCTTTAAATACTCCTCGTATGGGATTCATGCGATTGACACCAGAAGTGGTCAACATGATGCCGAGACATTGTAGATGATAAATTGCGAAGGAATTTTAGACATCTCGAACGCTGTTCCCATGGCAACGCGTCAAACTTTACTTTAATTTCAGGCATGTTTAAGGCTCTTGGCGTGCTTAGTTGAACTTTAAATTTGGCACACACATCCAGAGATGTATAAAGTACTAGGGACCCAGACTTGAGTAAAAGTACAAGTGCTCTATCAAAAAAGTGAGCACACCACTTAAGTGGAAGTACTGAAGTATTAAACATGTTTTGTGTTTAAGTATTGCAAGTAGTTTATTTTAAAATATACTACTCAAGTACTGAAAGTAAAAGTACAAGTATTGTGTAATGTAGTTATTAAAGTATTGTTTATATTATTTCAAATGTTTAAGCTAAAGGACACTCACAATTGCTTTGGCTGTAGCAGGAGTACAAGGACAGGAATGTTCAGATTAATTAAACTAATATGGCAATAGAAAATTCAGAATTAATAAAATATTAGTCGATGTAATGGTAATAGGTAAAGGTACAAGATGTTTCAATGTATTTAGGTTTCCTTCTTTCGCGCACACTCGCCCTTTATCGCGAATTCTCTCTCTCTATCGGTCTCTCTCGTGCACTTTAGTTCTCTCTTCACTTCACATTTGTCCACAACCGCGGCTCATATTTGTGAGTGAGAGGGAGGGAGGGGTCCGCTCTTCACTATCTCCTATTGGTTTAGACCACAATCTGTGTGTGTTTCTAATGTGTATCACCGCTCCGGCAGTGATAATGTAGGTTTGGAATGATTCGTAACATTTGAGTGTAACGAGTAACTATGCATAACATAAAAAATGTATTGGAGTAAAAGTATTAAACTCATCGAAAATATGTACTGAAGTAAAAGTGGAAGTAGGAGAAAAAAATAATACTTCAGTAGAGTACAGATTCTGCCTTTTAGTACTTAAGTACAGTAGTGAAGTAGTTCTACTTCGTTACTATACATCTCTGCACACATCAGAGTTTTCGGCTGTTAAGTGTTGACAAAAAGGTCAGACATAGGCGTGTCTCTTAAGTGGCTCACTAGTGCACCTGTTTGTCTAAAATGTGGGGTTTCTTTTACCTACAGTCCCCAAATGACTCAGAAACAACATTAAATAGCCCACTGATATTTTACCCACTTGATGCCCTTGCCCACCGTGCATCGTTTTCTCGGACGCACCGTGTAGCGGTAAAAAAACGTGCGAGGGCCCGCCATTGCTGCTTGCAGCTATATTTATTATTATTTTTCTTCTTCTTCTTCTTCTTCTTCTTCTTCTTCTCCGAAATGGATCGCATTTTTGAGGGCCTAAACATACCCGAAAACTCATGAAATTTTGCACACGCGTCAGAAGTGGCGAAAATTTACATGAAGTATAGGCGTCAGAAGTGGGCGTGTAGAAATGGCTCGATAGCGCCACCTGCAAAATTTCAAGAGAACAGCCCCCCCACTACGAAAAACATACAGATACGAAATTTGGTAGGATCATCTAGCACCCCAAGACCTACAAAAAAGTCTCTTGGAGTGAAGCTCTAAACCCCACAGGAAGTCGGCCATTTTAAATTTTCTCTGTCATTTTTTGACATTTCCAAGCCTCGTACTTTAACGAACTCCTCCTAGCGATTTAATCCGATCATTAACATATTTGGTCAGTCTCATCTAAAGGCCTTTGCGATGCTAAATTGCGGAGATCTTGACTTTTCGTGGGAGGCTGTGTCCGTGGCGGCCTGACAAAGTTCGACATTTTCGCCATGAAACAGGAAGTTGTTATAAATCAGGCATACAATGTCCAATCTGCCCCACGCTTCACATGTTTGATAAGAGTCTTGACCTGAACACATTTTAATGCCAATATTCAACTTCAGTCATAGCGCCACCTAGAGGTAGCAGGAAATGCCATGTGTTACGCTGTGATTTACTGCTCTTAGAGATTTAATCAAATCATCATCATATTTGGTCAGACTGATGTTAAGCCCTTTGCCGTGATAAATTGCGAAGATCTTGACTTTTCGTTGAAGGGTGTGTCTGTGGCAGCCTGGCAAAGTGTGATATTTCGCCATGAAACAGGAAGCTGTTGTAATTCAGGCATACATTATCCGATCTGCCCCCGACTTCACAAGTTTGATAAGGGTCCCGGCCTGAACACGTCAATATAACAATAATCAGGTACAGTCATAGCGCCACCTGTTGCACACAAGCGGTGTGGCACATTTTTTGTCCTTTGAATATCCACCTATATTTACCCACTTTAATTCATATCCCCCTGGTTCACTGCTTAACTAATGCCATAGGGTGGCGGTGCACATGCGTGCGAGGGCCCTTCCATCGCTGCTTGCAGCTTTAATTAGAATTAAAATTATTTGAAAATTATATTATTTTCCCTCTGTTTCATATATTGCTGAATTCTAACCCGTGTTACAGAAGTATAAAATATAACAAGGTTTATTGAATAAAAAAGGGGACGGGGAATGGCACTTAGAATAACGAGTTCCCTGGAACTCAGGAGATGATGATCTGAGTCGCTTCTGACTCTTCACGTGGGCTGCAGGTAAGTCTCCTTGGCTTTCTCTCTCTTGTCATCCACACGTGAATTACAGATGAGTATTCTCAGCTTCCTCCCTTCGTGTCTCACAGGGGAACTACAGGTCGACACTTTCAGCCTCTCTTCCTGGACTCAAAGAGCAGATTAGGTAAGCACACTGGTAAGTAGTCGGGTAAGTACCTTGAACTTGTAGCCTGGGGCGTGCGAAAGGTATACGGGAGAGTACACTGTGTTTGGAGCTTTGGGCGTCCAGAAGATCTACAGATAAGTACACTGGGCTTGGAGCTTTGGGCATCCAGAAGGTACACAGGTGAGTACACTGGGCTTGGAGCTTTGGGCATCCAGAAGGTCTACAGGTAATTACAATGGGCTTGGAGCTCTGGGCGTCCAGAAGGTATACAGATGAGTACACTGAGCTTGGAGCTTTGGGCGTCCAGAAGGTATACAGGTAAGTGCACTAGGCTTTTGGCTTGGGGCGTACAGGGAGGTATACAGGTGAGTGCACTGGGCTTTTAGCTTTGGGCGTACAGGAAGTATACAGATGAGTACACTGGGCTTTTAGCTTTGGGCGTACAGGGAGGTATACAGGTAAGTACACTGGGCTTGGAGCTAGAGTTGAGGTACTCAAACTTGGACTCGGACTCGAGTACGGACTCGAGTCCAATTTTGAATGAACTCGGACTTGTCACGCACTCGGGTGAATTTGTACTCGGACTTGACACGGACTTGGACATTTTGGACTCGGAAATAACCCGAGTACAGCGAGTCTGCGTCATGTGTAACAATAAAACCAGCATAAACTTGAGATGAGAAATTAATTCATGTCTTAGTGTCTCGTACACACTGCAAACTTTCAGGAGTGACAACCGCATTTAAATGCGGGAGTGAATCCCCTAAATGTTTGTTTCATGTCTGTACGGAACAAGACTCACTCCCGAAAATGTGATAATTGACACAGATATAACCATAGCAACATTCTGCCGTCTCGCGTGCTTATCACTCATAGCTTTGACCAACATAATCTAACAGCATTGTGTTTTGCAATAAACCTCCGTCTTGGCGTTGTGTTTGTATGCTTCTTTTGTGAGGCTGCTTCACAACGCGCGGTCTTGCAGTGTTGCCAGGTCCTCGGCTTTTTTGTACGCAAGTATTGTTTTGGCGCTTAACCGTTTATGGCTTTTGGCTCATGAAGCGATCAAGTTTTTGGTGTTAATAAAGTGTGACGGTCCCAATATTTTGATCTTTGAGGTAAAGCATTTAGATTTATTTTGGTTTATTATTGGATTTTTCTTGTTCGCTGTTTTTTTAGTGCAAGATCAGGCAACACTAGTCAGCAAACCTTGTGCCTGTCATTTTCTGAACCGCACATCCAGAAGACTTTTTCCCCTTCTAGGAATTTATTTTTTCAGAAGAGAGATCTGTTTATGATGTACATTTAAACACTTGATTAACTACTAGATAGTCCTGTTATTTTACTGCAACACACTGGCAGGCAGCAGCCAGTCGCATCATACGTGCAGACAAACACACACATCACACACAATGCGTGGCTACCACGATGTCCTCAAAGTCAGCAATAATTTGTTTTGCTTACGAAAATCATAGAGAATTTATTTGCAAGACATCTGGTAAAAAGAAGATACCTCTATATCCCTTCCTTTTCTTTGAAATCAGTTTTGATAGGAAACTAGTTGACATAAAATAAAAATGTTCAATGGCAATGAAAAGATGCAATTGAGGTATTTTTATTACATTTTTATATTGCCATTGGTTTAATGGGTTGAAAGGTTAACGTATTAATAGAAAGTAACAATTTACAATACAAATTTTGTAGCTTTTTTCAATTTAATTACTTTCTGGATTCGGGCGGACTCGACTTGGACTCTGCCTTTAAGAACTCGGACTTAAGTCCAACTCGGACCCTTTTGGACTCGGACTTGGACTCGGACTTGATGTTTAATGACTTGGTCTTGACTCGTACTCGACAAAGGTGGACACCGACCCAACTCTACTTGGAGCTTTAGGCATACAGGGAAGTATACAGGCAAGTACACTGGGCTTGGAGCTTTGGGCATAAAGGGAGGTATACAGGGCTTTTAGCTTTGGGCGTACAGGGAGGTATACAGGTGAGTACACATGGCTTTTAGCTTTGGGCGTACAGGGAGGTATACAGGTGAGTACACTGGGCTTTTAGCTTTGGTCGTACAGGAAGTATACAGATGAGTACACTGGGCTTTTAGCATTGGGCCTACAGGGAGGTATATAGGTGAGTACACTGGCTTTTAGCTTTGGAATGGATTTGACTTACAGACAAGTGTGCAGGCGTATGCACAGGGCTTTAGCTCTTCGAGACTCAGGTGGTTGAAGACGTATGGGCACACAGCAACTTCTAGTCTTCCTCACTAGGACAGACTTCTGATGAACACTTAGACGTTGACTTCCCAGCTTACAGTGGAACAGTCCCACAATGACACAGATAATAATAATAATACTCCAGTGAACATACAGGAAGAGATACAACACCTCTTTGTTTCAGGCAGGACAGGGGGAGAGGGAGGCACAGGCCTAAGCTGCTGCAGTATTTGGACTAGCATGCCCACAGATGGTATCACAAAGGTAGGTAGGTTGAGGTAAGGGGTCGTGCCTTACGCTCTCCTGATTTTGCCAAGTGGTTGATGTCCTCAGGGCAACATTATGTTGACCCTGGGACAACATTTCAATCAACCAATCAGATTTCAGAAATAAGTTTACAGTTTGTTTTAAGTTTAAACTTACAATCAGGATTAGCTGTTTCTAGACCATTGTTTTTCAGTTATCATGTCCCTCTGATTTTAGGGTTTGGTTATGATTGGGGTGGGTTTAGGTTTTATTTAGAAAAATGTTGTCCTTGGATCAACACAATATGTTGCCCTGAGGACATCAACCGCAAAATCAGTTTGAGCCGTGCCTTACAGCGTACTGCCAGAGTGTGGCCAACCACTTCGAATCTCCTTTCCTTCAGACAGCGGGGCAAGAGATTTGGACATGGGCTGACATCTGGAAATACTCAACAAGTGTATAGTTATATACAAAGGCAGCGAGTACACAGCAGGCAATTACAAGCTCCCCCTCTTTCGATATTAAACACAATGTTCACAGCCAATCCTTACTTGGTACAGTCGAAGCGCCACCACCAGGCGGGGCGAGAGGTTCACAGGTCTCAGTCGTGAATGTATATAAAGCAGCCGCCCAACACCACTTCCTAACACAGGGCTCTTTCTTCAGCCTAAGAGGTGATCACTGACGACACTGACAACAGCACAGCACTACAATTGTCCAAGTGTACACACTCCAAAAAGACTCACCCACAGCACTCCACACACTCACAGTGATATATGATCAGCGTCACAACGTTTGGCCGGGCTTGTAGACCTGGATAGTCGAATGACTGGAGCAGAGGACAACCACATGTAAACGTCGAGGCCACGATCCTTGAGCTCCTCCTTCCTCTTCTCAACCAGTTCCAGCACGCCACAGATCCTCAACACGAATGGGGCGACTCACACACTTATTCAATAGACAGTTGACCTGGGGTAACAGTATTAGCAAAAGTGCAAATGGCAAAGCAACAGCAAGACGAATGCCAAGGTAACACACTGTCTCTTTAGCTACTGAGTACTTCCCTCTTTCTGCAGATGTCCCATGCATCCGAGGCCTTGTGTGCACCAACTACTTTGTTGCTTCCGTCGCTAATTTCTCCCCTTACATCCGTGTTCTGTGTCCTTCCAACGTACACGATCTCTTCAAGATACACAGTCAAATCAGTAACAATTACTTCAAAATGAATGATGAACACTTAGCTTCGTCGCTGTTTCAGCCCAGCCTGCAAATCCACATCAACACGTCTCTCCAAACACACCAACCACTTCCGTCTCACCCCAAGCGCTTGCTGGAATAAACTTCTCCTTTTGGTTTTCCTGAAGCCTTATGTATGTGCCTCCTCTTCTCTATAATGCCCAATCACCAATCGCCACACTTACTTAGCACACCTGCTCCCTATAATCCTTGATTTGTTTTCCCGGAGTTGGCCGGAACTGGCCTGGTGTTTCATTAAACTTGTCCGGGCGGAACCATCTTCACCCTTTCCGTTTCGCCCATAAAAGTCACTCCGTGACACTACCATGGGCCTTGATATCCTTAAGTCAGAATCCCTAATCAAAGCCTTGTGGTCCGCTAAGATCACTAAAGTTTGAAAGTTAATTACTAAAGGAGGATGGATATCTGTGGAAACCTTGGCCCTAAAAGTGGGTAAAAAGTCAATTTGAGTGGCAGAAAAACTGTTAACTCAAAAACTTAAGTCATTACCATCAGATTTTAGACTCTTTGGAAACATCTGATATAGACAGTTGTCCCTTCCCAGAAATGACTCTCTTAGCTGGAGAACGACACAAAAGAGGGGCAAATTGCTCTCTTTCAGAACCCCTGATCTGAGATGTTTTGGTGACGTGGGAAAGAAGGCTCTTTATGTGCTGTGTGTTAAGGTGACACATTTTCACACTCTTGGAAGCTTGAAGGAGTCTATAGGTGGCAAGAGTTTTTTGGAATGGGCGCCCCCTCTAAAGGCTGCTAGAGGACCCTGTATAAACCTCCTATTGAGAAAAGGTCTGTAGAACTTCAATGGAGGATAGTGCATGATATAATAGCTACAAAAAGACACAGAGCACACCTCGATCCACTGGTAGGGGAAGAGTGTTCTTTTTGTGGGCTAAAAGAAATAATTTTTCACTTTTATTCAAGTTCAAGTTCAAGTTCAAGTTCAAGTTCAAGTTTACTTTATTGTCAATCAAAACCATGCAACAGTACATTACACAGCAGACTGAAATTGCGTTTCTCCCATACTCCAATGTGCAGTATTAAAAAGGATTCCACATTCACTAAGACAAACTAAACATAAGATTAGACATAGGACACCACTAGAAAAGTACAAATAAATATTTAACAGATGGACAACAGTTATGAAGTTTACAGTTATTAAACTTATTGCAACGCCCCAAAAGTGTAGTCAGGATGAGGTAATTTTGTAATAAGTGCAACATAAGGTGCAACATGGCAAAGTGCAAAGTGCAAAAGCAGCATGAGATAATAAAACGTATTGTTTAACTTATATTATAGGAGCCTTTTGCAGACATGATTTCCACAAATCTTAGTCAGTATGAGTTATTAGGGTGGGGATTTATAGTCCAGTTTTCATGAATGAATTAAGCAATCTGATGGCTTGTGGGAAAAAACTGTTGCTGAATCTTGTAGTCTTGCAACGCATACTCCTGTATCGCTTGCCAGATGGTAGGAGGGTGAACAGTTTGTGTGTGGGGTGGGTGGGGTCTTTGATGATGTTGATGGCTCTTTTGTGGCAGCGAGATGAGTATATGTCTTGGATTGATGGTTGAGCTGATCTGGTGATCTTCTCAGCTGACCTCACAACCCTCTGTAGAGCTTTCCTGTCAGCAGCAGAACAACTGCCATACCAGACTGAGAGACTGCTGGTAAGGATGCTCTCAATGGCACCGCTATAGAAGTTGGTGAGTGCCTGTGGGGGGAGGTTGGCTCTTCTCATCCTACGTAGAAAATGAAGGCGTTGCTGAGCTGTCTTCACAAGAGAAGTGGTGTTGGTGGACCATGACAGGTCATCAGTGATATGCACCCCCAGGAACTTGGTGCTTTTCACTGATTCCACAATGCTACCGTTGATGGTAAGGGGTGTGTGTGGTTTGTGATTTCTCCTGAAGTCCACAATTATTTCCTTTGTTTTAGTAACATTGAGATGTAAGTTGTTGTTATCACACCAGTTAATGAGTTGGAGTACCTCATCTCTGTAGTTTGACTCGTCGTCGTTATTGATGAGGCCCACCACTGTTGTGTCGTCTGCAAACTTGATGATATGGTTTGAGTTGTGTCTGGTACAACAGTCGTGAGTCATCAGTGTAAACAACAGGGGACTCAACACGCACCCTTGAGGGACCCCAGTGTTCATGATGGTGGTCTTAGAAGAGTTTTTGCCAACTCTTACTGTCTGTGGTCGGTTGGTAAGAAAGTCTAATAGCCAGTTGCAGAGTGGGGTACTGATGCCTACAGTACTAAGTTTTTTCACCAGATGTTGTGGAATGACTGTATTAAAGGCAGAGCTGAAGTCGATAAACAGCATGCGCACACAACTGTTTTTGTTCTCCAGATGGGCCAGACTGAGGTGAAGTGCTGTTGCTATGGCATCATCAGTGGAACGCTTGGGACGGTATGCAAACTGGAAGGGGTCAAATGTGGCAGGTAGGCTGGTTGTTATGTGGGCCTTAACCAGTCTTTCAAAGCACTTCATTATAATGGGCGTGAGTGCTATAGGCCGGTAATCGTTCAGTGTTGTGACTGATGATTTCTTTGGTATCGGTATGATAGTGGTGGCTTTAAGACATTGTGGTATAATGGCTTTGCTCAGAGAGATGTTGAAGATATCTGTGAGAACATCTGTAAGTGAATTAGCACAGTCTCTAAGCAAACGCCCAGGTATATTATCAGGACCAGGCGCCTTCCTGGGGTTCACCTTTTGAAGAGTCCTCCGCACATCACCAGGGTCAAGTTGAAGTGTTGCATTGTCCAAACAGGGTAGAGCTTTTGTTGAAGTGATGTTATTGCTTTCCTCAAAATGGCTGAAGAATGAATTGAGTAGGTTTAGAAAGTCTATGCTTTCCTCGCACAGTGGGGGTGTAGGCCTGTAGTCCGTCACTGACTGGATGCCTTGCCAAAGGCGTCTGGGGTCTTTTGTGTCAGTAAAATGTGACTGGATTTTCTGTCCATAAGCACGCTTTGCTGTTCTCAGGCCCCGGTTCAAGTTTGCCCTAGCAGTTCTAAGGGCCTCTTTGTCTCCAGACCTGAAAGCCGCATTCCGTGCTTTTAAGAGCTCACATACCTCCCTGGTGAACCATGGCTTGTTGTTTGCCCTTGTGGTGATGTGTTTTATGACGGTCACATCTTCCATGCATTTGGAAATGTATCCTGTCACAGACTCAGTGTATTCCATTATATTGACATACTGTTTGGAAGTGGTATTTCTTAATAGTTCAAGATCCAACCACTGTTTTATCTATTGGTGCTTTTCCATTAGTACCCCACGTTTTAGTTTAGTTTGGGTCGGGTCAGCTCACCTCACTTTGGCTTGGTTAGCTTTTCCATCAAGTTTAGCAACAGTTCACAGTGGAAGGGATTATAGGCGCGTCGTTATTTGCGCTGCCTGCTGCTGCATCATATAAGTGAGAGTGTCGTTAGAATGCTAAACATCCCCATACATTGCCACAAAATCAAAATTGACCACCACAAAGATGTTTGCACATTGTGTTTATCACTACCTGTGTATTACATGACAGTTTCCTTACAAACACCGGTCAGTCGACGCACTCAGCTGAGCCTCATTTAAGTTGCATATACACATATAATGCACACGTGCGTTGAGAATGTGCCATTACAAACTGCAAGTCTGGAAAAAACTGTTATGGTGTTCCTGGTTCTCAACCTGTGGATGTTTTCATGCTAAAAGTGAGTTTGGGAGCTTATAGCAGAGCACAGATGACAACATGTTTGATCGAGACACCGCAAGCTAGCACGAAGGTAAAGCTAATCTTTACATTATAGCGATGACAGTGGTAGTGATGATTCTCTCAGACCAATCAGTGATCTACAGTGTTTTCGCGTCACGTTTGGTATCAGTTCGGCTCGCTTGGAACACCAACCGACGTGGTACTAAAAAAAGTATCGGGTACTACACCCAGTGGAAAAGCCCCCAAAAGTAAGCTGACCTGACCTAAACCAAACCGTGGGGTACCATGCAATAGAAAAGTGCCATATTATAAGAGTACTGTCAGTCTCTGGGGAAGTTTATACACCTATATGTTTTATCTATTGTCCCAAGTACAAAAGGAGCAGTACACTAGTTCACATTTTAATAAATGTTTTGTTTGACCAAGCAAAAATGGCAATTTGGGTGTTAAAAGGAAATTACTTGGCGCAGGATCAATTGATGTTATATCTGTTTTTATGGGATTACTGAAATCTTGTATCAACATAGAGTATGCCTATTATAAGCTTTTGATGACTTGGAATGGTGCATAAATCAATGCGTTTGTGAATTGGACCCTGAGGGTTGTTTATAAATAATGTTTAAAGTGATGTATGTTTTTAAACCATTTTCTTAAGAGGTTCCTGTTCTGATTGGATTTGATTAGATTAGTTTTTCTAATAATGTTTACAAATAAAGAGATTATAAAGTCAAGTCTGCTATTGAAGAATGCTATTGAACTCTATTGATCTTTATTTTATCTTCAAAAAATATATCACTAAATCTCATATCTTTTATCTTTTTATTATATTTACTAAAATGAAAAAAAAGGCTAATGTTTATAATTAACTGTGAAAGTTAATTAAATAATAAATAAGTTTGGTGCCATTTGCCTCCATCCATGTCTAAACAAAAATCCCTATTGCATCAAACTATATGAATTATATAAGAACAACTTATTACATGAATGTACAATGTTCAGGGTATTGTATTTGTACATTGTATATGTATTTAAGTAATATACATGTTTGTAGTATAAATAAATAATATAAATGATTGACATTTTTCCTTATTTTCACATTTTATTTTGATCATGACAGTCTTAATCATTTTTGGTTTAATTGTAAAGTATCATGTTTGCCCCTTGTCTTGAATTTAGGGGACATTTTTATTCATCTTGGTTGCATTTTTGCCTAATCCCTCAGTAATTTCTGAGAGACGAGAATGGACCATAAAGCATTAAATTAATGGACTCAAATGGCTTGGACATTTTAAATTTAAGTCAATTCCTGTAACGTGATTTTGGCTAATTGCGGTGCGGAGAGAGACAGATGTATTTCTGCGGGAGCTCTGAAAAATGTAATTTTATTATTATTATGATTATTTTTACTACATTGGGTGGGCAAGACTCAGCCCACCCCTTCCCATGCCAGAGCAGCCTCTGGAGAGAATAGTAATATATGGAGAGAAGCACACTGAGAAACATTTCTTTGAAAAATACTCGGTGTTATATACATAAAGCTAAAATTAACAATTATCATGCTTATCATTATTTATCTTTGTAAATGTTAGTCAAAGCTAATACAAATGTTAGTTCAAATCATGGTGCATTAACTGATGTTAACAGTTATAACTTTTCATTTTAATAATATATTAGTAAATGCTAAATTAACATGAAGTATACTAATAAATGTTGTAAATGTATTGGTCATTGTTAGTTTATATTAGGGAATGCATTTACAAATGTTAACAAATACAACCTTATTGTAAAGTGTTACCAAATAATTAATAAAAGTATATTTTAGACAGCATTTGCACATAAGTGTTAAATCAATCCATTAATGTCACTGAGTTTGTTCAAGATATTATAAATTGTTTCAAAAATAAATAAATCGCAAAGCCGTTTTTTACTCACTTTTTTTAATTCACATTTTGCCGTAAACATTTATTAAAGGTGGGTGAATGATCTCTGAAAACCAATGCTGACATTCAAAATCACCTAAACAAACACGCCCCTACCCCAATAGTATCCGGACCTTTTTTTGATAGTCCCGCCCCACACATACGCAACCCAGGCAACGATGTCAGTTAGTAGACACGCATCTTACTGCTGATTGGCCATAAGTGTTTTTGGTACATCGGCCCGACTCCCTTTTCCAAAGTGTTTTTCAAATATTTTGCACCCCGCCTTTAAATAAAGCACAATACACTTTAGTTCAAAATAAGCTTTTTGTAATGACTTTCAGAAGATCCCCCATCAAAAGTCCTCTGTTATTCTCTATATTTAAAATTCACATATAAAAACTTACCCCAATCATTGCCCAAGTTTCTTCATTACATACTTTTCAATAATAGTAAACAAAAACTCTACAATTGTCTTAAGAAATTTGTTGTTTCTCTCAGCTCTCTCTCTCGCCTCCGTCTCTAGTTTTTCACACAGATCCTTCTTTGCTTGTTTCAGATCTTCTGCTTTATATTTGGCTGTCAGTGCCTCTAGCTCTCTGCAGTTCTGCTCTTTGTTTTCTCCTAAGATTCGTTGTTTCTCCTCCTGAATTGCGCTTTCCGCCTTCTCCAGCATTTCATTGGTATAACAGCGTCCTCCGTTCTCAGAAATCATCTTGTGTATTTTTTCATAAAGCTGCTCAACCTGCACTTCATCATCCTTGGACTCATTATTAAGCACATGGTATCGCTTCTGGCATTTCTCAAAGAGTTTCTCCAAGTCTGGATTGCGGCTGACAAACTCTTGAACATTTCTTCCCTCAAATTTGTCTCCATGTGTGAACAGAATCATGGTGTGCTTGCTTGCCTCTTCTCCAAAGATCTGAAGAAAGATCTCCACTGTGTCACGGTCCTCTTTTGTGAACCTACCAGGCTGAAGCACCAGCAAGAAGACATGTGGACCAGGGGTAGAAAGAGGAATACACAGCTTAATCCTGCTGACCATCTCCTCTATAGTATAGCTGGGATCAAATAGTCCTGGAGTGTCAATAACAGCAACCTTTGTGCCATTAATCTTCTTTGTAACTTTCCAGCAAACTATTGTCTCAGATGATGCCGATAAACACACTTTGAAGGGTTCTGCACCAAGTATGGTGTTTCCGGTGGCACTTTTCCCAACTCCAGTCTTCCCCAGGAGAACAATCCTGAGCTCACCACATGGATTCTGCAGATCTTGAGCTGTTTTAAAGCAATAAGCAAATATTGTCACAATGTTTTATTATTGCACACTGAGTAAGGTTATATTAGATGGACCATAGGTCATAGAGATTTATTATTATAACAAAATGATATCATGATATCAAAAATAAGCCATAATAGTACACTCTAAAAACAAACGGTGCTATATAGCACCAAAAGTGGTTCTTTGCTCGCAATCACAGAATAACCGTTTTTAGTGCCATATAGCACCGGTGAAGCACCAGTGAAGCACCTGTGTAGAACCATATAGTGCTATGTAGAACCATATTTGGTGCTATAGTGGTTCTATATGGCACCTATATGGTTCTACACAGGTGCTTCACTGGTGCTTCACCGGTGCTATATGGCACTAAAAACGGTTCTTCTATGATTACGATCCAAAGCAACAGTTTTGGTTCTATATAGCACCGTTTGTTTTTTTAGAGTGTATTGTCAAAAACAAATAAGGATCAAATTAAAATAATACCCTAAAATTACATCAGTATGTCTTCAGTTAAACACCTAAAATCAAGCATTGGCTTCTTCAGAAAAAAAACACGAAGCTAGAATCATTTAATGAAATAATTAAAGACAAACCACTAATTTTCTATTCATTTTTATTGTATAACATGTATTATCCAATGTAAAGAAGCATTTACACAATATACTTGGCAAGCTTTTCTTTAGATCCATCAAACTGCATTGTACACTCATGCTATGAACATACACCATATAGGAATAATTAATTCACCTAAATTAAACAAATTGTCATCAGCTCTTTGTGTAAAAATGTGATGCAGCAGTTTCATTGGCTGCTGAACCTCCTGATATTCATTCATTAGTTATCTTCTCATTACTTTTCTCAAAACAATCAATGCTAGGCCTACACCGGCTAAAGTTAAGTAAACTTTGTTCTGGTTTGGAAAAAATCTTTGTACTGTTTCCCAGTTTGCTTCACTTTGAGTCACATCGTTCTCCATCTTTGGTATTTCATCAATTTGAAAAATTGGTTGGACTTCACTTTGAGTTGGTGCCTTGAGGAAATGATAAATCACATAAATGATACCAGCAGCAGCGGCTACAGCAGCAGCAGCAGCAAAGTAGCGCCGATGTTCAATCCAGATGTTTTTCTCCTCATTAGTTTTCTTAACATAATGTGGCTCTTCTTTCCTCTTTTTTAACTGACTATCCACTATATCAAAGAGCTTACTGACCTGACTTGTGTTTTCACTGTCAGTATTATTGAACACATGATACAGTGATCCACATTTTTGGATCAGGTTCTGCAGGTTTTTATCTTCCTTGACAAACTGGTCTAAGCTTTTATTCTTGCTTGTTTTTAGCTTGTCTCCATAGGTGAAAAGCACTGTTGTGAACGAATTCACATTTGAACAGAAGATCTTCTGCAGGATGTCCATCACCTGCCTTTCTTGCTCAGTGAATCGACCCAACTGAATAACCAACAGAAATGCATGAGGTCCAGGATCACACAAAGACAAAGCTCTCTGCATCTCCTCCTCTACATTTATATCACTGTTTAGCAAGCCAGGAGTGTCCACAACAGTCACGGTCCTTCCACAGACATCTGCTTCTCTCTTCTCACTTTTTATTGTAAGTGACGTAGGACTGATGTCAGACTGAAACTCTTCTCGGCCCAGAATGGTATTTCCTGCTGAACTCTTTCCCACTCCCTGAAGGCCAACCAGAATCAGTCGAAGATTCTCCTTCATTCCTGGAAAGAATGGAACTTCATAGCTCAGTTGTTTTAATAGAAAAAATCAGCTCAAAAAGTCACCTTGTTTTACATAACTGAACCCTCAATAATGTTTGAACATTATGTGTTTGTGTAATTCAAGCTGAATGTATCTATGCCACAAAAGTTTTTAATTTACATTTTTATTGTTGACAGATTTACATTACAACTGCAATCACCCACCAAATAAAACTATGAAACTATCATGCAACAAAATTAATATTATACAGGCATTTATTCTAATATATTTATGCAACACTGTTAAGCATTGCGAGCATTTCTAATCAAAATAAAGCTTTTACAGCCACAGCAACAGCTACACCAATTCCTGCCACAGCCAAACCAGTTTTCAGAAAATTATTGTTTCTTTCTGCTTTGTCTCTTGCTTCCTGTTCACTCATTCGTTCTTCCTCCATTAGTCGTCGTTTTTCTTCCTCAATTGCTCTCTCGGCTTCTTGTAGCATGTCATTGGTGTAAAATTCTTCACCATTCGCAATGATAAGCTGATCCAGCAGATCAAAGAGCATGTTCACTTGGTTTGGATCTTCTGATTTGTTGTTAAAAACATGGTATCTTCCACTAGTGGTCATGATGAAGTTGTGCAGATCTTTGCTTTCTCTAACAAACTGATGAATGGTTTTTTTCTTCAACTTGTCTCCATGAGTGAATAAAACCACAGTGTATTTTGATGCTTTTTCTCCAAAGATGTTCTGAATTCGCTTCACTGTATTTTTCTCCTCTAATGTAAATCTCCCAAGTTGTAGAACCACAAGAAACACATGAGGGCCTGGCGCAGATAGTGATACACACTGTTTAATCTTGCGCTCGGTCTCCGTATCTTCCTCTTTTGTGTCAAAAAGGCCTGGAGTGTCAATAATGGCTACTTTCCTGCCAGCCACACATTTTCTGGCTTTTTCACAATCTGTGGTCACAGAGGAGGAGGACAGATCTGACGCAAACTTTTCCTCTCCTAGGATGGTATTTGCTGCTGCACTTTTTCCTACTCCAGTCTTTCCAATCAGCACTATTCTTATTTCATCATTGCTCTTCAGATTCCTCAGTGCTGTTAAAGGACAAGGACAGTATTACATCTGTATTCACAATTGTTGTGAGTTGGAGCAAAATGTCTCTGTTTATTGAGTAAAACAAGTTTTCCTTTATTTGCCTTTTTTGAGGCATTTTTGCTCTTCTGTCATGCTTTGGAAAGAAATTGGCAATAAATATTGATGAACTATTCATGTTTAGCAGGTAAAGACATATGTGATACTGGAACTGGGAATGTTTGATTAGCTTTTATCGGACTGAGAAGATTCCAGGAGGGTTTCTCATCAGCACTCATATTTAAGACCTTTAAAATTCCTCTTTGTTTTTAGCTTCTGTCGTGGAATTTTAGCTGCATCAAATAATACTCACCAAGAGTGAAAGTCAAGGATCACACACAGACACACTGTATACAGAATTTTCTTTGTCTGAATTTAATATATTCTGCAGAATAGGCTCTCACCCCCTGGTGCTAGAAGTCTAAACCCAAGAGCCCCGATCACAAGGTTGAACACACATTTATAGTAAGATGCTGAAGCACGTACTATCATCCATTTCTACGTCATTTAGAAGATAGCCTTCAGTTGTCAGTGATTAAGAACATAAACCGTTAAACATAATCATAAAACATATAGTTTGTTTCTCAGTAAACTCTACCGTTCCCTGGGTTATTAACTTAATGATTAATTCGTTAAGCCCCCTTATCTTATCATATAGGACAGTACATGTTGGTACATGATATTTAAATCCTTGGACATTGTACTTGCTAAAAAGACAAAAAGAGCATAATTATGTGCGTTAGCAGAAAAACATGATCACCATATGAATCACAATTTGTGAGCTTATGATTGTTATTAAAAAATGAAAAATAGGATGAAAAATAAAACATAATAATATGAAAATAAAAGTATAATAAAAGTCCTCCACTACACTTGGAAAATGGTGTGTATGCTCGAGTGATCAAATCAAAGGGCATGGGGGCGTTAGAAAGTGTGACTATGTGGGAGAATAAGTATAATAAAAGTCCTCCACTACACTTCTTCAGTCAACTTGCACAATATTATGAAAAAATGATCAAAAATTACATTACGTTTGTGTCGTTTGTCATCACAAGAGTCATCAAATGCTCTACTTTATTGTTTTGTCATGCATTGTGTTCACACCGTTTCTATTAATGCAGCCCACTATTATCCTTTAATCAATTATTGATTTTCATGACACATTTATATATGCAGAAGAATTATCTACAGCAACAACAGCAATAATAATAATTTAAAAGAAAATATGCAAAAAATGTAAAATTTGAATGTTATACCTTTATCGGTTTCCATTGTGCAGGTCTTCAAAGAGTTGTTTTAGGTATATTCGTTGAAAGATTTTCGTAGTACTTTGCTGAAGATTTTCTGTCCTTAGATAGATTGAAATAGGACATTGAGTCTCTTTATAGTCTGTCTCTCAGAACCCTCCTACATCCAAGTATTGCGAAAACTATCCAAACAGGAAAAGGTCACACCTGCTGTGATTCCCATACACATTTATTCTGTACAATAAACAGAGACAGGATAAGTTTTTGAAGTCACTTTAATAAAAAAGTGAATTTGTCCTATTTGAAAATATTTGTCCAAAATTATTTTACTTTTTTCTTTCTTTCTTTCATACTTGCTTTCTTTTTGTTCTATGTGAAGCTACTGATATAATCTTTGCAAGGGTTGTTACAAAGTAACAGGGAGTTACAAAATAAGTTTTTGAGCTCATGTAAGCCATCCATCCATCCAAAGCCTTCTCCTATTCTAGGCTTGATGCATGCTCTTCCCTTCATTACCCATACATTTAATTGTGTTCTTTAAAGGCAATTTCTTTCTTTCTTTCTTTCTTTCTTTCTTTCTTTCTTTTTGTTCTAAGTAAAACTAGAGCTATTATCTTTGCCGTGGGTTGGGGTTTATGTTTTGACAAACTAGTTTGACTACTCCACAACACAAAGGTTAATTAATGCAACTATATATCTTCTAAAGAAGAAGAAAGCAGTCTACTTGTTAAACAAATCTTTCCCACCCCACCCTTTCAGACTTTTACTTTCGTTTCTCTAATATGTATAGAATTAATCATTTGCTGCATGCCAAACCACAAAAATCTGGTAGAGGAAGTTATCTGTCATGATTCTGCCCTCTTGTTCTTGGTTTATTATTAGTCTTGAGGCAAGGA
Source organism: Misgurnus anguillicaudatus (assembly GCF_027580225.2). Classification (NCBI taxonomy): domain Eukaryota; kingdom Metazoa; phylum Chordata; class Actinopteri; order Cypriniformes; family Cobitidae; genus Misgurnus; species Misgurnus anguillicaudatus. The sequence continues at coordinate 18,379,392 of NC_073339.2, forward strand.
TCATGACAGGACCATGTTTTTTTGTGAAAGCACTGTCTTTGTTTATTTGGGCCATGTGCTTTCTGTCTCGTCTCCTGACCCCGCCTCGTCGTCTCCACATTAATTATCCTATTATGGTTTGATTAATGTCACCTGTTGCCCTCATTAGTTTTCCCCTATTTAATGCCCTTGTGTTTGCTGTCTTGTGCCGGTTCATTTGTTCTAACATCTGTATTTACCTGTGTAATCTCAAAGTCAAGTGAGTTTGCCAAGTGTGTTGTTCAAGTTTGTTTTGTACCCTAGTCCTGTTCCTGTTTTAGTTTAGTGTAGTCTTGTGTCACAGGTCGGAGCGGACCACAGGTGTCGTGAGTCTCGCCCCTCCCTAGTTTCCACCTCGAGGAGGTCCCAAGAACACCCCAATGACCAGACACACAAGAGCATAAGTAAAATTAAAACAAACTTTATTTAATTTAATTAAAAAGGTAAATAGGGGAGGGGAAAGGGAATCTAAAACAGAGAGTGTTGAGCCTGGGTTGCTCTGACTCCTTCACGGGGATTCCTCAGGTAAGTCTTCCGAGGGGTTTTGCACCTTTCTCTCACGTGACTTTAACCAGCTGATTCCAATGATATATGGGTTCTGTGTTGCAGGGTGACTTTCGGTGGAGCCTTCCCTCCTTCCTGAATGCAAAGGGAAATATGCTGTGAGTAACACTAACAAGTGGGGTCGAAGTGAGTACCTTGTGCTGAGGGCGGCAGCTTCCGGGGCCCAACTCGGGAGGCACCCAGGCGATAGACAGGTAAGTGTTCCAAGGGCAACGGGGGCTTCCTTTTGGACACAAAGATGGTTAGTTTTTAGCTTTGAGCCTTCAGGTGCATATACAGAAGGGTAACTGGATCTTCACTTGGGGCATACAGGTAAATATTCAAAGGTAGGTGGCTTTTAGCTTGGGCGTACATGCACGTATACAATAGGGTGGCTGGATATTCACTTTGGGCATACAGGTAAGTATTTAAAGGTAGATAGCTTTTAGCTTGGGCATACAGGTGCGTATACAGAAGAGTAACTGGGTCTTCACTTTGGGCATACAGGTGAGGATACAAAAGCAACTGGATACCACTCACAGACCCTCAAAGAGGTAGACGACAGGCTTTGGCCTTTTTGGAGCGTTGGAGACTGGAGAGGATGTATTTACCCTGACACTTGTGACTTCTTCACCGGGGCCGGCCTCCCGGACCACGTTCAACCTGGTCACTTCTTACCGTAAATAATACTCCCGCGACGACACGGAGCCTTAGGCACAGACCTGCAGAGCTAGTAGCAGACAGACTCACAGCATTACTGCACCAATTTACTTGACTTCAGTGAATACATAGGGAAAGATACACCACCTCTTGGCTTCGTACAAGGGCAGATGGAGGTACGAATCGAAAGCTGCTGCTCGTTGGACCTAGCACGGCCACAGCCGCTGTCACCACAATGGGTGAGTTCAGGTAGTTGTTCACACCAACTATGTACCACATGGATGAATCGAACGCTTCCCGCTCCTCTCTTCCAACCAGCAGGACAAGAGATCTAGACAGGGGCGAAATTCTGAAATCACTCCACAGTAGGCAAACATACACAGGGGCCACACAGCTGTTGTTTCATGCAGCAGCCAATACTTCCCTCCGTTGACGTCTTTTCCCACAATGTTCACACTGTTCCTTACTCGTGGCCGTTGCCTCGCCACCTCCAGGTGGGGATAAAGAGGTCAGGAGTTACAAGTGGGCATGCATAGAAAAGGTGGCCACTGCCAGCACAGCGCACATTCTCTTTAACAGGATTTCCTTCTCGGCCTAAAGAGTGAATGCGGACAACAGGGACACGGCACAAAACTGCAATCTTCAGGTGTACACACGTCAAAGACAGACTCACCCTCTGCACTCCACACACTCCAGTGAAATAAGGTCAGCACTCTCACTGACACAGCGAGTGGCCCAGAGTAAAACGTCGCAGCCACGACAAGATAACGTCCTCCCACTCAGCGTACTCACAATTCCGTTGATACTATTCTTCTCCCCTTCCTTTCAGTTACTCACATAAACACAGCCAGAAGGACGATATCCTCTTTCCTGCCTGTATTTCCAACAGTTCTTCAGTGCAGGCGATCTCTTCACAAGAGGTAACACAGATCAATACGACTCTTCATCCAAAGTAATCTTTGCTTTCAAACCTGTATATACGTTCATGCCCAATCCTCAAGTTCGCTTTGCGAATGTCCAACATCCACAACACATCCGTCTCTCTCTCTCTCCAATCGCCCCAACCGTTCCGTCTCACCCGCAGTATCTGCTGGAAATCAACTTCCCTTCCTGTATTTCTGATGCCCTCTTTATACACCTCATCTTCATTGAATCGCCCAATCAACAATCGTCATGCTCGGCGGTGCACCTGTTGCTAATAACACCCAAATTTGGGTTGCCCGGAGTTCCCGGAAGTGACTGGTGTTTGGGGATCATCAGCCGGGCGGAACTATTCTCCACCACTTTCGGTTCCACCCTTCAAAAAGTCACTCCATGACACTTGTATCTGTCTTAGTCATTGGTTTGTTTTACCCCCTCCTGGGTCCTTTGTTTTTGGTGTCTTGTTTAAATAAAGCCTTTGTGTTCCTCCAAGTCTGCGCCTGGTTTTCTCCCTCTCTCCTATTTGGAGAACCATAACATATCTATCTCAGGGATGGGCAACTTCGGTTCTGGAGGGCCGGTGTCCTGCAGAGTTTAGAGTTGAACTCTGCAGGACACCGGCCCTCCAGGACCGAAGTTGCCCATCCCTGATCTATCTCACCAGGTGGCGGTAACATAGTTATCAGTAATGACCCAAATTTCGACTGTGTCACATATCAATCCGTGTATTGTAAAATGATGACCCATGCAACTTACAACACTTGAGCAATACTGTATAAAGGTGTCACGATTTCGATTTTAAATCGAAATCAATCGAAATTAAGTCACAACCTTGAACTTCGAATTAAAAAATGGGATCGTTGATGCTGCCACACCCCCATGTCACGTCCTGTCGGCTTGCCAAGCGGGGGAAAATACACTCTCAGAAGTGCCTTTAAAAACATCCATCCAGCGGAACGCGATTTATATTTTAAACACGAGGGATGTATTGCTACAACTCCTTGAAATGCATATCATAAACAGGATTACTACCTAGTGATCTGCCTTCGGACAGAGCGCAGCTCTCTGCACGTGCACGAGAGAGCCGCCAAGATGCAGCGGCTTATATTTTAAACAAAAGGTATAGTTTGCCTCAGCTCGCATGAAACGCATAAAACTGAACCAATACGTAAGGATTATTACTTTAGTTTATGTTTAGACTCTGGACAGATGCGAGATCGCGTGCACATGAGATAGAGAGAAGCGCAGCTGCTTATGATGCACCGGTTTTATTTCAGATAATAGGAGTCCAAGACGCGCGCATTAAGTCTATCTGCGTGCAAGATAGGGGTGGGAATCGCTTGGACCTTCATGAATCGATTCAGAATCGATTCTTAGTGTCCCGATTCAAATCAGAATCGATTCTTGACGCACTAATTTGCAGATCTGTGACGTCATTACGTCACATTTGGTCATAAAGCCATGTTAATGTTTGCGCTTTTGCTACTAGTCTCTGAACTGTCATATACTGTACTTTAATGCAACATAAGGGTTAAATAATGTCATTCTTATATACATATATGTCCTGTTTCTGTTTAAGACATTAAAACATAAAAAGTAATTAAACTTATTAATTCTATATGTTAACAGACATTAACTTCCACGAACTGACTACGTTAAGCGTCTAATCATCATCATTATACACAGTGATTGGCAGATTGGCAGATTTTTACAGAAGTATATTCATGTTATATCTAAACAGTCAGCGGATGGTTTAGGGCAGGGGTGTCCAATACGTCAATCGCAAAGGCAATGCCGGTAGATCGCACATAAGTTAAAGGTAGGGTAACAGATTTTATCCTGAAACATTTTTTGTTATGCTGGTTAAAAGTCTCCTCACATCCTGATAGCAATCACTGTGTTAAGTTGTTTAAATGTATTTGTAGAAATTTATGTCATCTGTGAAAGGCGTAGGACCAAAAAATGTTCAACAAATTATAGATTTCGGTCCGAACGGACGTTTCCATTTTTGTCCCTTATACATAAGCGTAATTTGAATGCCCACCGCGCAGCGAGTCCACGCAGACACCATACGTCATCGGCGCGTTCACGTGCGCTCACCTCCTGTCTGTAAACAGTGAGAACAGCAAACTTTTCTGCTGAATTGACAACCTACACAGGAGGCACACAACGAAAGACATCTTTCTTGTTATAACAACAACAGCAAAAACTGCCTAGATCAGCAAAGAGCAAAAACCTGTCAGGATCCTGTCTTGTCATAGTTTCTAGCTCCTGGTGACAGGGTTCTGGCAGTACCATGTTTTATGTTAAGGCACTTGGCTTTGTTTATCTGGCCATGTGCCTTGCCTGTCTTGTCTATAACCCCGCCCCCTTGTCTCCTTGTTAATCACCTAATTATTGTTTGATTCATGTCACCTGTTCCCTCTTGATTTGCTCCCCTATTTAATGCCCTTGTGTTTGCTGTCCTGTGCTCGTTCATTTTGTACTTATCCTGTGTGTTGATTCTTATTAAATCTAGTCTAGTATTCAGTCAAGTAAGTGTAGTTCCTTGTGTAGTTTATTGTTAAGTCTAGTTTGTTTGGTGTTTTGTTTCCCTAGTGTGTTTTGCCCCCTCGTGGGTTTTGTTTTCTCATTTCTGTTATAATAAAAGTTTCTATTATACTGTCTGCGCCTGGGTTCGTCTCCTGTTCCTGACAGAACGAACGAGCCATTTATAGAACCCAGCAGACAGTGCCATCATGCGGCGTGCACAGGACCCCGAGTGGTGGAGGTCCATTACCTCACAGACTCTTGCGGGTAACAGCCCATTTCCATCTCAGGGTAGACTCTCCCTCCAGGATTACGCCTTGGCTGTTGAGAAGAGCAAGGGGAGCTATCCTGACTTCCTGGCCAGCGAATACCTGGTGGCCGGCCTTAACAATCCTCCACCGGTTCCGGAGCGAGAGAGCCTGGTTTCCCTGCCCTATTGGGAGATGGTGGGCCGCCTCGCTCAACGCCAACGGTCCTGGGACGAGAGGGCATCCTCCCAGTCCAAGGGCAGCCCACTTCCTTCTATACCAGAGGGACTCATCGTCGGAGTGATGACGCAGGAGGGCTCGGCGCTCTCAGTTTCAGTTCCGGAAGACTCTGCTCAGTTTGTCAGCCTGCAGAGGAAGCGTGAGCGGAGGGTATCGTGGGAGTCGGCATCTGAGGGGTCCTCCTTGGAGCCTGCCACGCCCATCACAGTTCCTCTCTCTTCTCCGACACTCTCTGCACCCCGGCCAAAGAAAAAGAAGAGGAAGAAAGGGTCTTCGGCTGTCCAGCCCGCTGCGGCGCCCCCTGTCTCGGCTGTTCAGCCCGCTGCGGCACCCCCTGTCTCGGTTGTCCAGCCCGCTGCGGCACCCCCTGTCTCGGCTGTCCAGCCCACTGCCGCGCCCCCTGTCTCGGATGTCCAGCCCGCTGCGGCGCCCCCTGTCTCGCCTCCATTGTCTATTGCTGCATCTCCTGCACCCTCATCACCCTGCCACTCAACCTGGTCCTCAGCTTCTATGTCCTCCCTGAACTCTCTTCCCTACCCATTCAGCCCTGGACTTCCCCTGCCTGTTTCTTCTCCGACTCCTCAGCCCTGGAACCCCGCCTTGTTTTCTTCAATTCCCCCCATCATTTCAGGTCCTGCCCTACCACAACCTGCTATCCCTGTCATGCCCTGGCCCCAGATGGTGGCCCCCCCTGAGACTATCCCATCTCGTTTACCCTCCACCAAGCCTGCCCGGACTACTCGCCCCAAGCCCTCAACACCCCCTGGACCTAAGACTGTCCCGCCCATTCCCACCCTGTCTGGACCTCCCCCCATGAACTCTGTTCCCCCTCCCCCCTCCCCTATTTGTTGTTTTTATTATGTAACCCCAACCCATTTGTTCTGTTGTATTGTTTACCATTGTTGTTAGTTGTCATGTTTTGCCAGGTGGCGTCCCTTGGGAGAGGGGTACTGTCAGGATCCTGTCTTGTCATAGTTTCTAGCTCCGTGTGACAGGGTTCTGGCAGTACCATGTTTTATGTTAAGGCACTTGGCTTTGTTTATCTGGCCATGTGCCTTGCCTGTCTTGTCTATTACCCCGCCCCCTTGTCTCCTTGTTAATCACCTCATTATTGTTTGATTCATGTCACCTGTTCCCTCTTGATTTGCTCCCCTATTTAATGCCCTTGTGTTTGCTGTCCTGTGCTCGTTCGTTTTGTACTTATCCTGTGTGTTGATTCTTATTAAATCTAGTCTAGTATTCAGTCAAGTAAGTGTAGTTCCTTCTGAAGTTTATTGTTAAGTCTAGTTTGTTTGGTGTTTTGTTTTCCCAGTGTGTTTTGCCCCCTCGTGGGTTTTGTTTTCTCTTTCTGTTATAATAAAAGTTTCTTTTATACTGTCTGCGCCTGGGTTCGTCTCCTGTTCCTGACAAAACCCAAATTAACATCGGTAACTTTACTGCTTTACCACGAGATGAAACAGCTGCAGGAGGCAAAGGGTCTGAAAGGGTCGTTGCACTGTTTATTTTGGTAAGGTAGGTACCCGATATGTTTGTATTGAGATGGATTCAGATATTCTACTTTGATGAAGCGTTATGTTGCTTATGAAATTTGTGTTCGTTTACGGATTAGCGTAACGATATAGTTACTACGTCTACACAACCGAACGTGTGCTTAAACTAATTCTGATGTAAACCAGTTGTTTATGTTGGTTATTTTGGAAGTGTTATTCGACTTTGTACTGCAAAGTTTTCTCACTGCTGAATGAGACATGAGATGTGACCGTCTGATCTGTGCGTGTTCATGTGTTTTGAAAGAGGCGTGACTTTGGAAGGCGATTTGACTTGAGGGTGGGATCGGGATTTCATTGCTAGGCGGCTACCGTTAGCTTTTTCAAAATGTGTTACCCTACCTTTAACTGCTGCTCCACGCGCGAAATTGCCATTATGGTCTTTTGGAGTAATTGTGAAACACAGGTCTTTTTGAGTTGCTGCGCCTTATGTCTCAAATGTGTTTTGCCAGGCCACTGCAGCTCAGTCGTTTTTAACTTCCAAAATTCACAAGGATGCGCATTCTTGCCTCACGCAGGAGTTGATCCACGTGCACGGTGTCTGTGTGTGAGCGAGCAAACGAGAGAGGGAGAGAGGCAGAGAGAGGCGCTGATTGGTATGCTTCTGATACTGTAATTTTCTAGTTTGTTTCACTAAACCGCATCTCCGCTATTTTAAGGAGTACTCTACATGTACTCAAGGATCTTTTTTAAAACTCCTCAAAAAGAATAGAGAGATATGCAGTATAGTCCTACAAGCATTTAAAGTGTTCTTTCTCTTCTGCTCTTGTAAGCTCCGCTATGTGCTCGTGCAGTGCGCGCTCTTTTAAGTTGTCCGTGTGCATCATCGCTCCCACAGTTGAGTTCCGCCTTTTGGTTCTGATAACGTCACGTTATTATTTTGTAAAGTAACATTTAAGAATCGATTCTTGACATTTGTGAATCGATTCAGAATTGGCCCACGTCCGAATCGCGATTAATCTAAGAATCGATTTTTTTGTCCCACCCCTAGTGCAAGAAGGAATTCTCTCTCTACAAGCTCTCTCGCGTAAAGTAAAGCCCACAAACCCCCATGCGAGGAAAAGCACGCAATGTGCATGTTAATGTGAAACTATAATAATAAAGGCATATAATTTTTTGTCTTAGAAAAATTCATTTAAAAATCGAGAATTGAATTGAATCATTGACATCAGAATCGAAAATGTAATCGAATCGGGGATTTGGAGAATCGTGACACCCCTACTGTATAGAAAATTGTGTGATTTGGTCAGACACAGTAATGACACACAGCCTCGACATAAACAAATTGCCAAAAATGCCAATCACTTTGCTGTATGCTGGTCCTCACTTGACCCTATTTTACTGATCTGTATTGTAACAACCATTTTAGAATAAAGTTATAACATTGACTGAAATAGGCAACAAATCATTTTACATTTAATTATAGACATGAAGAAACAGGAATACTGCAGGAATATTATATAACAGAATCCTGTGGAAATTACCGCAGAAATATGAAAGTAATACCACACAATCCCACAAGAATACTGCAGGAATATTACATTATAAAATCCTGTGGTAAATACTATAGAAATATGAAAGTAATACCATAAGAATATTACAGGAATATTACAGACGTTTCAACAAAATCCTGTGGTAAAGTGTCCCAAAAACCAACACAATACCTGTGGTAAATACTACAGAAATTTGAAAGTAATAACACAAGAATATTACAGGAATACTGCAAGGATATTATATAACTGAATCCTGTGGTAATTTCCGCAGAAATATGAAAGTAATACCACACAATCCCACAAGAATATTACTTTACAACAATATTCTGTGGTAAATACTACAGAAATGTGAAAGTAATACCACAAGATTACTGCAGGAATATTACAGACGTTACAACAAAATCCTGTGGTAAAGTGTCCTAAAAACAACACAATACCACACAATTACCACACAAGTTTTGTGTGGTACCTGTGATGTTTTATCACATGATATACCACAGGATTACCACAGAACATTTTTGTAAGGGTAAGGCATGCTTTTCTGTTTCCCTGTCTTGTCCTGGGTTCACCATAACTGACCGCTTTCTTTGTGCAGTAACACTTGCAGCTCTTTTAAATTCTATAATAGTTTTTAATTCATGTACTGCTGCATTGGAACAATAAACAATTGTAAAAAAGCACTATATAAGTAAATTGACTTGACTTGAAAGTCACAAGGCGAGTGTGCTTCTCATCTATCTTTACATTAAAATTTTGGCAAAAAGCAAACAGTTTTATCTGAAGCCACTTACAAAAGTCAGTCGAAAAGACAATGTACTTAGCTATGCCTCTCTTCGGCTATTTTTCTAGACAAAGCCCATAATTTCACATCATTTTTTAAATCCTTTTCATTCTGCCTTGTTCTTTTTGGATTTTTGCCTTGCATATAATCAATGGTGTTTGCACCTTCACGAATGAAAAGGGTTTTTGACTTCCTCCCCTTCTTGTCAAATGGAGTGTAAAACCTTTTCTCCAGAGTTAGTTCATACATTGGAACAACATCAACCTCAATGACCCATTTGTCCACATTAATGTTGTCTGGACATTTTACCTTAAAAAACTGAGGGGGCCTAACGCATCCCTGTACAATACCAGTGTGATTTTTAAAGTACTGCTTGAGACACTTATCAAATTCATCTATATATTTTGTTGGTGATGTCACATCTAATCCAATAATTTGTCCATGTTTGTACAATGGATCATCCCCAATTCCAAAGTGGATAGTCCCATTTGTTCGAATATTCATGCATGCCGCAGCAAACCTGAAAACTTCCATTGTAAATTTTTTGAGGATGTCTTTTTCAGATGCATTTTCTGTGTTTGCCATCAGCTTGTACTCATGCACAGGATCAATGAGGTTGCTTGGACCAGTTTCAGGAGGAAGTATATAATTTTGTGTGTATTCAAATGTTGGGCAGCTTTTATCAAAAGGACGAGGCTTACACAAACGTCTTGTTTTTTCTTTGTTTGTCTGCACAGGATCAATAAGATTACTTGGACCAGTCTCAGGAGGAAGGATTTCATTTTGTGTATTTTCAAACTTTGGGCAGCTTTTGTCAACAGGGGGAGGGGCAATACTTGTGTCCTCTGACCATATCTCTACACTACCATGCCCGTTTTCTTGAATGCCGAGTTTCCAAATCTCTGAAGATGTTTTGAATTGAGACACATTTTTAAGGATTAGAACTGCAGGCCCGTGCTTTAAACCAGCGTCTAGAAAGTCTTGTTTCTCAAACAAAATGAGAGAAGCTCCTGAAACATCCTCGTTGAAAAGTATATCAGCATATTTCTGAGGGACTTTGATTACATTTATGAGCCACTGCCGGACATCCTCTTTGGTCCAGTCTTCCATTTTATTTAGTTTTGTGCTCTTTCTGCAGTACTGTTGATAGTGGAAGATCCTGTATCCTAAAATAAAGGTAAACCAAATGTAAAATTAAAGGTACTGAATTTGTATGAGAGAGTGACAGCGATTAAGTGAGTGAGTGAGTGAGTGAGTGAGTGAGTGAGTGAGTGAGTGAGTTGTGTGATTACCTGTGCCTGAGACACACCACCAGGAGATATTGATGACTTTGCCATGGTATCGTTTCAAAGGTTGTGGGGTGATGCAAAACAGTAAAGCGTCTCAGTGCTGTTCTGATCCAATATCAGCACACCCGAATTCTTCCTGATGTTGTATAAAATCGAAAAGTATGGATTACGAATCTAAATTAATACTAGAACCACTTCTTGACATAATACCATAGACATGCTGGGGATTACAGAAATAAAAAACTGAGTTGATAGTTTCATGTGTTATCACACTTTTAGGGAACGTCCTTCTTAATCTGGCATTGACCGCAGGTTAAGAAGTGATTTCTTTAGTTTAGCCTAAATACTGAATACTTGTGCAACAAAATGGACTAACTGACACTGAGACTATGCTTCTACATAATGCCATCAGAGACAAAAACCAGAAAGGAGGAGTTTGTCAATTTTGTGTCATAAACGTTTGTGCCTCTGTCCCCAGTGGGGGAATGGCAGAAAGCAATCAATACACTTGTATTTACACTTACAGTGACCACTTCATCAAATTCAAAGGTAACCAAACGTAAACATTGGATATATTCATCATTCTATTTTTAGCGTAATTTTCTTACCTGGATAGTTGTTGCATACCGAGGCAACCAAGTACAGTGATTAGTTACACTAACTGCTAAAGTTAGCTAAAAAAGAGTAAAATTTATGTGAAATAGTGAAAATGCATTGTTTGCAAGTTCTTTTGCACTTTATTAGATTTGTGGTACGAAAAGTAATAAACTTCACTGTAAAAAATTGCTGTAGTTATGCAGCAAATTTTGTATATGTAACTATACAAAATTGTATATGTATATGTAACTTACTGTATATTTAAATTTATGTTATTTAGTAGCAACATTTTGTTCATAGTTAAATGAACATTAAAGAGCACCTATCATCCAATTCACATATCCTTTGGTGTTTAGGTGTGTATTAGTACATAAACGAGGACGCAAGTTATCATATCCAACGTAAATCTCTTTTCTTGGACTACAACAAACACATGGATTGTAGGCAAAAGTTTTCTTCCTGGGATTGGTGAAGACAACATTATCATACTTCCTCCCGCTTCTGACTCACAGCCTGTAAGTTAACTCCTGTTAGCACTGCATTGTGACCGAATCTTTCAAACATGTAAGGAGCGTCACATTTCCAGCTAACGTCGTAGGTATTCAGGCCAATCACAATGTACATGTTAACTGGCCAGTCAGGGACACAGCGCTTTTCAGATCGATGACTTTTGTACAAAATTAGTGCGTTTCAGGAAGACAGGAACATCAGGAGTTACAAAAATGTACAATGTGGTAAATAATGTGTTTTTGAACCATAAACCACGCAAACACATTGTATTATACCAAATACACAAAATAACATTGTTTTTTAGAAATTAAATAGGTGCACTTTAAACATTAACAAGTCTTTAGCCATTTCTCAATACCAAGTACGCCAAACTCGGACTTGTGTCCTTCGTAGTTCGAACTTGCAAGTTCAGACTCGGAAGAACGAACTCCTGACGCAAAATGCATTATTGGAAACTTCGCTGTCATAAGTCCACACAAGTCTCCTCTGATGCATCCTCGATAAAATGGGCGGATCAAGAACACATCAGGGGATTTTATGTGAACTTGGGCTCGATGGAACTTTGAATTGGAACAGTACTTGGGCCGCGACTGATGACGTTTCACAAGTCCACAAGAACGCAAGTACAGGCAAGAACGCATATTGAGAAACGGCTTTTGTCTTTACAGAATAAATCTATAAAATAAATGCAAAGCATTCTGGGAACCAGAAATCCTCATCAACCTTTCAGATTGTGCGTTTCTGAATGAGGCTGTAATTTTTGTTTTATTCTGTAAAAATAAAAACTTGTTAATGTTTAATATTCATTTAACTTTGAACTAACTGTTAACAGTAAAATACATACAATTAAATCTACAGTAAGTTACCGCAATCAGCAGAAACGAATACTATCATTTCAACATATATTTTTTTTTAATCTGTTGTGCTCAGACTGAACTTTATTGATTTTCATTAATATGATTTCATACGTTATAATACAATACAATATGGTAATATAGTAATAATATATTTCTGGCAGCAGCATAAGGCGAGGAATTTTTACGGAATACATGTAGACATAGCCAAAGGTCTGGTTTTAAGTGACTAATATATGGAATCAGGTGCTGTGTATAATTGGAGTACCCAAATCTTGTTGATATCTTTGTTTTTCTTTCGCTGACATGTGAATTAGAAATATGTAACAGCGTCCTGTTACAGTCCTGTTCTGTTTGCCTGTCTTTTTCCCATTGTTTTCCCAGTTATCTCCCTTTGGACTCAGTTTCCCATGATCCTCCACTCTCCTTCACCTGATTGTCATATATTGTTTTCCCCTGCCAGTTTCGTGTATGTTTGGAATACCTATTTATTTTTTGTTATTAAAGTTTATTTGTTTATTATAATCATCCGTCCTTCACCACATCACGCTACAGTTCCTATTGAGATTCCAATGTAATCCGCCATTTTGTCCCACTTTTTTAACCACCAGGGCACCGCACGGATCACGTGACTGAAAACTAGCTTGTTAATATTTACGTAGTATCTTGTTTATGCTTTTCTTACACTTTTACGTTTATTTATTTTCATGCATTTTTCAGACACTTTTATCCAAAGCAACTTACAGTTCGAACAATACATTTACAGTACATTTATATTATGCAAGCACTCACTGGGATTCAAACCCCTGAAAGGTACCGAAGCATTCAGGACGCTACAGCCAGACTTTTTATCCACAAGCCAACAGCTAGGTTTCTCAACACCAAGAACTGAAACCCACCATATCACCACATAATTCACACATTAATATAATTAGACTGTATAGCCTATCTACTGTGTGGCTTCAAATACCATTTATGCATAGTCGCTTTAATTAATTTTACCACTGTAAATGTTTTTTAACATTCATGCACAGTCACTTTAAATTACTCTTAATACTTCCCATCTATGTCACTTTACTCTGTTTTACTATTACTACTATTTATTAATCTCTTACTGCTGCTACCATTATTTGGTACAATATCACGTGGCACTATGGCCGGCGTTATTCCATGTGTTTTTCCTGTTGTTTGCACTGTCTGTCATCTTGCACTTATTGCAGTACATGTACGTAGCTCTGTGTTGTTGTTGCTTTTGCATAGAGTAGCTCTGTATTGTCTATGTGACTCTCTGTTGTTCTGTGTATCCATAGCCCTGGAGATACATTGTTTCGTTTAGCTGTGTATTGCATCAGCTATCGTTGAAATGACAAAGCTTCATGAACCTTGGTGACATTTCTGCTACATATTAACTCATTTGTTGATTAAACAAAAAGCAACAATGAAATAAAAACCATGCTTACCTCTCACTTGTGTCCTGATGACTTCTCTGCCAGAGTTGTGGAGGTCTGTTTATGCAATCCATTCGCGCCAAAACTGGATATTTCACATCACCTGACATGACGTATATCCTTTATGCAAACTTAAGTAATGAATCATTAAACACGTCATGTTGGCACACCACTTTCATGTCATCGTTTTTGGAAGACAGCGAGAGAGAAACATGCATTGCTGAAAGAGTATGTGTCCTATTTTTTTTGTCTGATGACCAATATGCTTTCAGTACTGCTTAAAATAGCCAATTCGGATGAGAGAGTATGATGGTATAAAGTACTAAAACACTGAAACATCGATGTGGTCTACTTGGACCTGTCTTTGGTATTCATCACTTTTATTTTTAAATATAAACAAAAGCTGTAGCAAAATGAGCCATAAGTGACGTGCCCTGCTTCCAAAACAGCATTTGAGGATCTGCAAGGGAAATGTTTCTCTGCTGAGCCAAATCAGAAGTTAACTCTTTAGGTCATTATCCCACCCAACAGCTGCCGTCTGAAGGGATGAAGAGAAGCCAGTCAGTTGAATTTGTGTCAGAACTTCTTGCAGGGCTTGCATATTGTTAAGAAAAAGAAAGTAGGCCTACAATTGAAGTCTTGTACAGGATCATTGGTTAAGAACCCTGTTTGGGAAATAGTTTTGTGTCTAGTTTTGTTTTATGAAACAGTTAGTTCCTGTCCTCTATTTTGCTTGCAAACATGCAGGCTCCCAGCTTTTCATCAATTTTTTTGCATAATTTGCTATAATTTTATCAGTTCATGTTAAGTTTTGGTGTTTGTTTTAGTAGCCTAGGCTAAAACGTTTAGCTTGCTACTTTCAGCCTATGTTGGTTGTGCACGAAAGACAAAGCTTTTGAGTTCCAGGATATTGGTGTAGTGGTCTAAACTTACATGTAGCAGTATAGCTTTTCCTGTTAGTCACTCTACAACACGGAAATTAGTACAACCGCGTGTGATAAAGTATTGGTGAATTGGTGAAGGAATAGATCGTAGTCAAACTGATGGAAGGTTTGCAAAGAAATGTCATGCTCCCTTGTCAAAGTAGTTTTTAGTATTTTTTAAAATACAAAAATACAGTAGTTTATTTTGATACACTTAAAATTGAGGTATTTGGTATTTTATTTTAAAATACATATCTTTGCCTAATCCTGCTCATACCTTGTTATATACCTGGAGCATAATTCATGGATCTTGATTAGGTCTAGTCTAGGTTCTTGCTCCTGGTCTCAGGATATAGGTTGATTGTGATCTGCGTGTTTTTGTGTGTTGTGCTATCTGTTGGACCAATCACGGTTTGATACATAAACAATAGAGCTATCACAAAAATAGATTCTAAATTCCAATTGGAGGAAAAGTATAATGCTATCTTATCCGGTGGATGGAATCAGTAGCATACCATTAAATCGTAATACAGCCCACAACACACTACCCAAAAGGACTTTTGTAATGGTTTAAAGGGATAGTTCAAAAAGTCAACTGCCTTAAATTGATGTCATGTGCCAGCATCACATTTTCAGTGACACACATCTTGACATGGGAATATTCAATCTGTCCACTTCCGATCTGTGCCAGTTGAGGGGAAAAATCTGAATTAAGTCACTTCAAACAAGAATGAATGAAAATGAAACACCCAACAAAACAACTAAATTCCTTTTATAAAGAAAACAGAAATACAATACGGTATACATTATACATTACAGTACAGTAGATCCCTATACATTATATAGTACAATAGGGGAGAAACTGGGGCAAAAGTAACATGGGAAGAAAGTAACAAAGCGATTTTCTCTGAGCCCTGATAACATTTGCATCCCAAAACTAGGACAGCATCTTAGGCACACAACCCCTGACAGAGCTGACAAATATCGCGTGATTTACTCACCATTTTCCGCGTGTAGATCCAGAAAGCTGTTTTCAACCATGATAAGTCAATTCCTAAAGCGGTCATTTTGTTCTTATAACGCGTTGTGTTTCTGATTTCATGTGTTACAGTACTGATCAATCTACAGGTTATTTAGTGCTCTAACACATCCTGAAGTTAGACCTCTCTGAGTTTATCAAAATAAAAGTAAATCATGTTTAAATGTGAGGAGATCCTGTCGGGTCAAAAGTAACACTTGTTACTTTTGTCCCGCTGCTAATACTGTTGTATATGTTGAAAATTAATATTATTCTAATTTGATTTAATTTCATTTTCATATTGTTCAAACTGTTGAAAATATGTTTTATTCTCAACAATTTAAGTTTGTACTGTTGCTTGCTTGTGAAACATTTTATAAAACTAAAATTTTAAATAAAAATGTAATTTCATTATTTTTTACAAAGATAAATTACAAAACATGTTTGCAGTTACATATTAATGAGGTCACCGTCATGTATATTTAATAAAAACAAGTGTAACACAAAAATCTATCTTGTTTTGTTGTGTTACTTTCGTCCCTGCAGGTGGGGTCAAAAGTAAAAATTCACTATATGTTTAAAGTGAAATTATACTGAAGTCCTTTAACATTTTTACAAAATGCCACCTTGTACTGATAGACCACACTTGTGAGTTATTGATCGCACCAAAAGTATATCTCTGTCTATAACATTATCTTTTAAAATTAAGTTTTTCTCAAAAATGATACTTTCGCCCTACTTACAAATTATAGATGACGACTATCAACAGAAATTAAAACTAACCACGATGCATAATTTACATAACTAAAGAAATATCAAAGAACAAGAAGTTTCACTTCCAATCAGATCTGGCCAAAACAAGGGTGTTTTTACTTCCCTTTCAGTGGCTCAGTGCAAACATTTAGGAAAACTTTATACTGGCTTTTATACAGCACCTAACTGCCATTGGTTCAAAACGATGGCAATAGACCCCTTCACGGTTCACGTCACAGGTGGTTCCCACTGCGCATGTCGGGGTCAGAAAAGTCATTACAGCAGATTGAGTTGCGTATTACTCGGTATAGTTAAAAATGCCTACTTACGTCGTGGGCTGTGAAAATCGCACCAGGTCTTCCGTTTAATGCCTTAACCAGTGCAGGCAGACTCCTTATACTCAAACAGTATATCATTGCTACATTTTAGTAGCAATTTTCAAGGAATCACAAGTCGAACAAGCTCCCAGTAAATACATTTGCATTTAAAAGACGGCTAATAGCCATCCAAAGTTTGGATTCCAAACACAGCCAGTAAAATATTAATAGACATCTAACCATAGACCAAAAATGAAATAAATGAAACTAAACACTTTGTAGATCACTGTTGATTTTGCTTACATAATGAAATATCGTACATCTAAGTTATTTTGGCAAAAACGACATGTAACCAAATTTGGCCTAAAATTGTGTTACTCATAGCCGGACCTTGCCCAATATCAGGTCTAGTTAAACCATAGATTGAATACAAATATGGACGTAGTGTCCGTGATGTCACCCATTGGTTTGTAAAGATTGTTTTTGAAGCTTAAAGTAGGCATTGCCTGCCGTCGCCATCTTGGCCGCGTGTTACCGTAGATCACTCGCGGATAACCAAACATGGGTAAAGAGGCGGGACGTGGGTGAAGGGGAGGTGGCTGGTTGCTGAAACCACGCCTGCCTAGCTCGACAGTAGGGACAACAGTGGCTGTTCACCCCTCACTCAAGTGGCTACGCCCTTAATTATGCAGAATTTTAAGGCTTAATATAATGTAAACGGATGAGTTACAAAAAAATTCACTCCTCTCACAGTTGTCATGAAGGGGAAATTAACTATACAGACCAAAAACAAATTTTGTACCAGGCTGTAAACACATTATTTTCTACTGTAATGTTGGCCGTTTTAACATGGAGGTATATATTGATTCCCTTTTGGAGCCTGCCTCTAGCGGCTAGTCGATGAATTGCAGTTTAAGTCACTTACGTATTGGCTTCATCAGAGAGATCTTAAGGTTGCCCCTCAAGTTAAACCTGTCCTATATGGTGAAATGATGGCTTGCTGGGCTATTACTTTAGACCTTTTGTTGTGCCTAAGATCTGTCTGTACTTCTCTTCGGCTATTTTTCTAGACAAAGCCCATAATTTCACATCATTTTTTAAATCCTTTTCATTCTGCCTTGTTCTTTTTGGATTTTTGTCGTGCATATAATCAATGGTGTTTGCACCATCACGAATGAAAAGGGTTTTTGACTTCCTCCCCTTCTTGTCAAATGGAGTGTAAAACCTTTTGTCCAGAGTTAGTTCATACATTGGAACAACATCAACCTCAATGACCCATTTGTCCAAATTAATGTTGTCTGGACATTTTACCCTAAAGAACTGAGGGGGCCTAACGCATCTCTGTACAATACCAGTGTGATTTGTAAAGTACAGCTTGATACACTTATCAAATTCATCTATATATTTCTTTGGCGATGTCATCTCTAATCCAATAATTTGTCCATGTTTGTACAGTGGCTCGTCCCCAACTCCAAAATGGATAGTCCCATTTGTTCGAGAATTTATGCATCCTGCACTAAACCGGAAGACTTCACTTGTGAATTTTTTTAGGACACCCTCTTCTGAAACATTCTCGGTGTTTGCCATAAGCTTGTACTCATGCACGGGATCAATCAGATTGCTTGGACCGGTTTCAGGGGGAAGGATTTCATTTTGTGTATATTCAAATGTTGGACAGCTTTTATCAAAAGGCCGGGGCTTACACAAACGAGGGGCAAAACTTGCTTCACATAGTTTTTTGCACTTAATGTCATCCTGGTCCCCTAATATCTGTGACCATTTCTGTACACTTGAATTATTATCACAGTTTTCTTGAACGCTGAGGGTCAGGGTCTCAATGTCATTGGTAGGTCCTTCAGATGTAGAGGTCTTTAATAATTCACCTGTTTCTTTGGGGATGTTGTTTGTGGAACATTCTGTATGCTTAAAAAAAACCCAAAAATAAAAAATTAAAGTTCCTGGTTGTATGTGTGTGAGAGAGAGAGAAAGAAAGAAAGAGAGACACACACCTGTGTCTGAGACACACCAACTGAAGACATTGATGACTTTGCCATGATATTATTTCAAAGGTTGTGGAGTCATACAGTAGATAAAAGCTTCTCGGTGCAGATTAGATACATTATCAGCCCACCTGAATTCTTCCTCATCCAGTCAGATTTGAAGACCAGAATCAATTGCTGTGTGAAATAGAAAAGTATAGTTTAAGAGTCTAAATTAATACTGAAAACAAAGTAAAAACACTGAAACATCAAAGTGGTCATTGTGGTCGGTGTTATAACTAGACCTGTCTTTGGTACACTGGAAAAAAAATGCAGCATGAATTAAAGCTGCCGTCTCTTTTAACTTTGAAATACAGCCCTAAATGGAAGCTCACGACAGGGCCATGCTCTGTAGCCGTTTCTTAATGTCAAGGAAGGATCCTCGCCAGAATTTCGAGGATGCTACGTCCTCGGAATTTCAGCCAAGGACTGAGTCCTTCGTTCGAGAAATATCCCATATACAGGAAAGGATGCATATGTGTATCCTTCGCGCTCTTTGTGCACTAAAATCACCCACAATCATGTGCGCGCAGCACCAAAAGCACACCTTTCATTGACGCAATGATGTGCACTTGCTACCCTGTTCCATTGAACGTGTTCTACGAATGCTTAAGAGGAGCCTCGCCTAGCCTCTGAAGGAAGTGACTTGTAAGGACTAGTCCTGCCAAGGAAGTATCATTAACATTAAGAAACGGCCAGTAGCTCAAATGTGTAATTGAGACAGCGTTTTAGCTCTGCCCAAATAATCCTGAACACAGAAATGTGGAAAAACTTGACAATTCAGTACTACACAGTTCAGAGTCCTTGTAACGTGTTTCAGCAATACATTTATAACATTTATTATGTGTTTAGAAACAATTAGAAACAATTTCTCTGAAATGACATGAGTCGAGCAGCAGTGTTCTGAACCAGTGGCTAGGAAGACCAGCAAGGAGAGCATTGTGCAGAAGTTGTGCAGCATGCTCCGTAAGCTAGGGCCTGATCTGCCTGATGTTGTATAACGCAAATCTGCATGACCATGCAGCAATGTGACCACTAAAGAACAACTGGTCATTAATTAAAAATGAAACAAAGTTTTCTGACTGTTTTGGATGGTGTAATGGTTCTACTGCCAAGTTTATTTGAGAGGTTGTTCTATGTGGTGTGCTGGAAATGCAAGCAGCTCCGTCTCAGCTAGGTTGAGCTAGAGGTGGTGTCTCTTCATCCGAGCTGAGATGTCTTCTACAGTGGAATCATCTGGGTGAAATGAGAATTTGTGATGGGTATCAGCAGTATAGCAGTGGTAGGAGAATGATAGATACCAAGGATGTTGTGTAGATTGAGAAGAGCAGTGGTCCAAACTAGGGATGCACCGAATCCAGGATTCGGATTCGGATTCGGCCGAATACTGGGCTTTTTGACGGGGTTCGGGATCAGCCGAATCCTAGATTTTTTTTCCACCGAACCGAACCCTTGGCTTGCGCTACGCTGGTCGACGTCACGCGGCCATTGATTACACACATCGGGTGCTGACGTGGAGATGAGCTTTTTCTTTCGGTGAGCCTGAGGGGCTGGACAAACCAAAACTTTTAAACGGCTGAAAACGCCTTGAGGACGCCAAATGCCAGCTGTTTTTCAGCCGAGCGCTTGGTCGCAGTGATGCTTCAGCTGTGAGCCGGTTGGTTGCTGTGGTAATGTCCCGCCCCTCCTCCACTGTAATTGAATGGCCGTGTGAAAACTGACATTGACGAGCGGAGCTTCTCACTCAAAGTTGAATATGGTTTTCAGCGCGGAGCTGCTTGCTAATTGGAAAAACGAGCGTGTCGCAACGCATCGCTTTCATTATGCATAGGCTTATGGTAATTGTCAAAATAGTTTTTCCAACTTGTCATCCTGGCATAATGTACAGTTTTAAATAAAATGAAAAATACACTGCTGTGGACGTTGTTTACTTCATTAATGTGTTTTACTGTGTTAATGGAATAAGGATGCGAGTAGGATTCGGTTTCGGATTCGGCCGAATCTTAAACGGTGGATTCGGGATTCGGCCGAACCTAAAAAATCTGAATTTGGTGCATCCCTAGTCCAAACACTGATCCCTGAGGGACCACAGTGACCACCTGGTAAGCTGTGGACAACGTTCCCTTCCATGACACCCTGAAGAATCTATTGAAAAGGTAGGATTTGAACCAGAGGAGAGGAGTACCTGTGATCCGTAGTGATAATAGGGTGGCTAGATGGATCTGATGGTTGACTGTATCAAAGGCTGCAGATAGGTCTAGCAGAATCAGTACCCTAGATCTGGACTCCGTCTTGGCCAGAGGATCCTAATGGGTGATGTTTTATTGGTAAAGTAGTTTGTAATGTCAACAAGGAAGTTGGTGGATTTGGACAGAGAAGAGAGTTGAAAGTTCTGAAAAGCTGCTGTGTGTTTGGCGCATTACTCACCGGGGTGGAATAGTATGATGTTTTTGCCGTGGTAACACTAGCCAAAAAAGAGGAGAGTAATGACTGGTAGTCCCTGAGGTCTTTGAGATTATTAGACTTGTGCCATTTCCTTTCCGCAGGCCTGAGTGTTGTCCGTTGCTCGCAGAGAACACCAGACAGCCAGCGGCACGAGATGTTGTACAGATTGCAAAGAGGAAAGAGAGGATGCCTTTTAGTTATTTTACTTAATGGAAGTACATACATATTTTTTCTTTAATATTTGTATTGTGTGGTAACGTTTTCATAAAAGCAGACACTAAAAACAAAAACCTAGACTAGAAATAGTACCGGTTGTAAGTAATAAAGTACTCACGCCTAGTCCCATATCGTAAGTCACGGCTGAAGGGCATGAGTTTTTTCAACCCCTTCGGCCGTGATTTATTTGCAACAAAGCACAGCCTCTCATACCTTATTACTTACTTTGTGCATGGTGTTTGGTTCCTGACTAGTTCTAGACTTTTTTTGGTGTCTAAATTAATGATCTTTGTCTAATGTGATCTGCATGTTTTTGTGTGTGTTGTGCTTTCTGCTGAAGCCATAGATCCATGAGCTCCTCTGTCCTGTGTGTGTAAGCACATGGACATTGTTTGTTTTATGTGTGCAATATGCTCTCATGTCTTAACCCACACCTGCCCTCCTTCCTGAAAATTCCAATGGATTCCAAATTCCAGTTATATTGGTAATAAGAGAAAGTATAATGGTCTCTGTCTCTCCAGATGCTCTATTGGTGAGATCCAAGATCGTAGACTACTCCAGGCCGGATCCGCCTTGGAGGTGTCGACTTCGACACGAATCTGACCCAGAGTTGTCTGCTGTCTACCTGTCTTGGATATTATCTGGTGGATAGGAATCAGTAAAAAACTATTAAAGCGTAAAACAGCCCGAAACACATTACAGGAATGTACAAAAACGAATGTTGTAATGGTTTTAATGGTATACAGCTGATGGTTCATAATGGTATTAGAATGAAAGCCATTAGAATTTGAACTAAATTATTAGAATTTCTGTGGTGGTGGTTTTTATTGTTTTTAGCAGGGCTTCTAATCATCCTCTCGTTGCCTATTTAATACCCTTATATTTGCTCTCCTAGGCCAGTTTATTGTTGATGGTCTTCAGTGTCTCCATTTTATAATCTTTTTTTATTAGATCTTGTCGCTCTCAGTCTTTTCAGAGAAGTTCACTAGACCTGAAATCTTTCACTGACTGTCTCTCATATAATTGATTTCCAGGATATTTTATCATTTAAGCCATCATCACCGCGAAGAAACTGGACAAAATTACGCCCCTGGTCCATGCAACCATACAAACAAAATTACCAGCTACATTTTTATCATATTGTTAATGCTCTACATTGATCTGTGTAACTTGGATCCATTTTGTACACTTTTGAGTGGACATAATATAGAAATCCTTTACATTTCACAAAGATCTAATTCGGGGATGGGCGGCTTCGGTCCTGGGGGGCCGGTGTCCTGCAGAGTTTGGCTCCAAACCTAATTAAACACACCTGAAGCAGCCAATCGAGGTCTTACTAGGCATACTAGAAACTTTTAGGCAGGTGTGCGGAGGCAAGTTGGTGCTAAACTCTGCAGGACACCAGCCCTCCAGGACCGAAGTTGCAGATCCCTGATCTAACTGGTTTGAACTGGAATGCCACTTCCCGTGTTAAGAAAAAAAACGTTTATATTCGATAATAAAAATATTTTCATTCAACCATGTAATGTTTTCCAAGTAAGGTAACTATGTAGGCCATACAGAAAAAAATGACTAAAAAGCATTTTAATCCTTGTTTACACTCTCATGCGTGTATGTTAGCATCTTGTAAAGTTATAGATGTAACAACAGTGCTCTTTGTACTTGACAGACACTAATTTATGCTTTTTAGAGGTACATTGTTGATGTATTAACGACTTTTTGTCAAAGACTAAATAAAAATACTGAAATTTGAGACACGTAGACCACATAAGTAACATAAACCTGCATTTTACTTACCTGGATTTAGCTCTATGATCACTTAGGTATCTGCTACTGTCTTATTTCTTTCCAGTCAAGTTTCAAAAAAATCTCACGTTTCGTCTTTAATGTGGATATTTTGTGCACATATGTTGTTTTGAGTGCATGGCTTCCTTTTCTGGTAAAAATTAGGTGGGCGTGAAACTGATTTTGTCACGTAGGCTTTCTTTTCTTCTTAGATGAACGACTGCCATCTTCTGTTCGCTTAACATTCTTTAACATCCTTCC
Organism: Misgurnus anguillicaudatus; assembly: GCF_027580225.2. Classification (NCBI taxonomy): domain Eukaryota; kingdom Metazoa; phylum Chordata; class Actinopteri; order Cypriniformes; family Cobitidae; genus Misgurnus; species Misgurnus anguillicaudatus. The sequence continues at coordinate 18,402,827 of NC_073339.2, forward strand.
TAACATTTCTTTTGCCTGGTGACTGTTCTTACTTTTTATTATACTATTTACATTATACTCTATATTTCCTGTACTTTTTTGGAGGTTTTGTCATCATCTGTGTAAATTTTCTGCATGACATAAAAATGTGTTTAACTCTCTATTCTTTCTGACATTTATCACAGACCTATTTTCCTATAATATGTAAAGTTTTATTTAGCTTGTGGATCAGTTTCAGTTAGAAAAGATGTGATCATCCTGGTAGCAGCTATTGTAGGCTTTTTACAATATTTGTATGCATTACACGCATAAAAATCCCTCACAAAAAGGGCTGATCATTGCAACTTATTTTTCGATTCTTTTTTATATTGCTTCGATCCGATTTGATTTCGATTCAATCCAATATCAATGTTATTAATGTTTTATAAACAATTGTTTTGCAGATATGGAATTCATTTGGTGAGCTGTCATTTAAGGCCTACACTTCTGGTCAAAAGTTTTTGTAATACTAACTCATTTTTATTTTTTCCACATTACAATCATTTTAAACCAGTACAAACTATACGGCATAGCTGTAACGTTGGTAACATGGGCTGCTTTAAACAAAGCAAAGGAGAGTAGAATCCATGTGCAAAAGAGGTTTATTTATAAAATCCACATGGGCAGGCAAACACATCCAAAAAGGGCAATCCAAAAGAGTATCCAAATAACAGGCAATAGTCGAGGCAGGCAGCAAACAATCAGAATCCAATAAACAGGCAACAGGTCAAACCAGGCAGACACAGAACAGGAAAAAGAATACAGGTTAACAGGTAGGCTAAACAATAATCAGCCCTGATATGATCAAAAGGAAGTGGTTTTATACTAAACAAACAGAAAGTGAAATGTGAAGTGTGACATGGCATGATTTCAAAATAAAAGCCAGAACAGAACAGGGTGTCAAAATAAAAGTCCTAATAACAAAAAAAACAGTACACAAGACAAAAACCCTTACAATAGCACAAATGAATGACAACTGATATATTTAAGCAGCCTGTACCATCTACCTTTAAAGTGTAATAAGCCTTTCTCATTTTGAATATGCTGACAGGTATGAGTGGCGTTTTGCAGAAGTGTTTTTTACTGCAATAAGGGATCCTTTTTGGTTGCACGGCTCAATGAGAAAGGTCACTGCCTCTGCCATGTTTTCAAAGCATCCAAAGGTAGCTGATTTTCCAAAAAAATGCGTAGTACATTTTGATTTGCAGCTCTCTGCCACTAAAATGCACCCAGGGTACTGTGGTACTAGTACTACTGTTGTAATAACTGTTGTAATATCACTTGATTGGGCTGATCAACCACAAGATCATCCAAGCCTTAAAGATTTGAAGCTCCACCTGGAGAAAAATCTGACACGTTTGAGCCACCTAGAGATGGAGCTGAAAGGTGATTGAGTTATGTCAGATGAGTAGGTGGCGCTGGCTGAAAAGGTAAAGTGTTTATTCTGAATCTAAAGAAGGCCTTGCAACTCACAAGACATTTTCTAAAATTGATAATAATTTTTATTTGATCCATAACATGCTGTGAAAAATCACTATTGTAATTGATAGCATTTAATGACTGGCCTTTTACATTGCACACATATTAATTTGTTAAAGGCATAATGACGCATCATCACAACCGATCACACACATGCTTTTTTCACCAAAAAATAAACACATTGCTGTAGTTTCTATATAGTTAAAATTCATGAAATGTTTAGTTTATTTTTAGTATGTATTGCACAACAACTTTTGGGGGGCATTATCCACAGATTTTATCCTGTCACACAATCTTTTCAGAAATTTAGAAATGACATTGATTCAAGCCTGTTCCATTTGTCAAGTTTCTTTTGAGGCTATTAATCATCTGTTTTGGGACTGTCCCCTAAAGTCTTTCTGGAGTGATATTGAATTTCTAATTGTCCAAAATACTCTTCCAAATTTTTCTTTTAACTTTTAGACTGTCACTGTCATCGTGGCTCCCTCTGCTGGCCGTCAGAGGTTCGACATTTACATATCCGGTTAGTGCAAGGGATTATGGGTATTGCAGTCCAGAGGCATATATGAATGTCGAACCTCTGACGGCCGGCAGAGGGAGCCATAATGGCTGTGACATAGACACGTTCTTTTTGGATTTTATGCTGATGACAAGACAATATTCATTGCAAGCTTTTGTATAAATCTTCTTTTATTTAATGGAAAGTTTCATATCCTTAAATGCAAATGTACAAAAAAATAATACCTACTTCAATGAACTCAAACAAGAAATGAGTATATTTTTGGTTACAATTTCGACATATGTTAATAAGAAACCTATAAAAACTATTAAACTTTGTAAGTTATCTTTTACTTTAATTTGCATGTAAATTTATTTATGCCCTCTCTGTTTTATTTCTTTATTTCTCTCTCCGTCTCCGTGCCCCTTATGGTCTTAATGTGAATTTGATTTACACTCCATGTACTTATGTTGTCTGTATGTTTCCTATGTTTATTACTTGGAAAAATACTTATTTGTTGCTGTATTTTACTTATTTTTCGATTAGATCACCTGCGATCTTTTTTAAAAAGGCATTGGCCCTGAAATTTCTAGCCATCTGTTGCCACATATGATCCTTTTTCACTAACCTTCTTCATGTTAAGGACTTCAGTGTTCATTAATCATCGTTGCTGATGTTCTGCAAATTAAAGACAAGCAGTCATAGCAACCAGTAGGCTATTATTCAAGTCCCCCATGGAATGCTAACCTGTATTTCCAATAATAAAACTGGTATTTCTTTATTGAGGAAAATTATTTTTTATTATTTGTTAAACGCGCCACATTCGAAGTTAAGGTGTGTTTTTTTTTTTTGTTATGTTTTATTTTCACTAATTCAACCGTACTGCAGTCTAGCGACATCTATTGGACAATGTATTTCTTGACACGCAGTTCAGTTTCCTCAACGTCAAGCCAAGCAGCAAGTTCTGGCTAAAGTGGATACAGCTACGAACACATCTCGCGAGATTGTTGTTGTTTAGGGTTAGGTTTAGGGGTAGGATTAGGATGAAATACAGTGGTTTTTTCCAATATATGATACAGCTACAGCCTCAATGCCGTGAAATGTGGGGTTTATGGGTATGTTTGGGGGTAGGATTAGGATAAAACACAGCGCTCATCCGGCGAGATTTCACGAGATTTTGCCCGTAGCTGTATCCCTTCTAGCCACAACCCAAGTAGCACCCAGCATAAAAGCGAGGAGGCGTGACTAAAACGTTCTCATCCTCCATTGGACTGTTTGAAATAATGACAGGCATGCGTATCCGCCAATGATAAACCAAGGCTATATGACTCACCCGACAATGATTGGTCAAATTTGCTTTGACAGCACCCCGAATCTGCCGAACGTTACTTTACGATTGGTTTGAACTATTTAAACCGTTTGAGCGGGTGGATGGAAAACAAGAGGCTGCAGGAGATAAACTACTTTTGTTGCAGCGAAAACATTGGAAAACATTTAAAATTGGTTGCTGTGTTATAACGGCTGCTTTCGCACCGAAATCGTCGAATTAAGGATAAAGTAGTAGCTGGAGACTTACAGAGTAGCTACAGAGGTAAAAGAGTCTATACATGTTTTTATGCTAGCTAAGCTAATTATCATTCAGAAGTAATTAGGACATGTTTTCATTTAGTAACAATCTTTCGCTATAAGTACTTGACTTTGCTTGTTATCGATCTGTATTGTAATAAGCATATTCGCCTGGGCATGTTTAATCGCCGATATTAACTTAGCTCGCGCTTTTTACATTGTTTCTATGGTATGACTTTGCTCTATGAGAAACAATTGAGCTCGTACATTCACATTGGGAGTGTGTCAAATGAAATTTCTTATGTAACGTTAATTAACGTAGCTTCTTAATTGAAGTTAATCAAAAGTCTAACACATTTTCTTTAAGATGACTATTAATGCTAAGTTAAGTTTCTGCTGTAATGCGGTTTAACATTTGCCCCTAAACAGATTAGTATGATGTGAGTGTAATGTCTTCAAAGTGACAACTTGCAACAACATTAAATAGGAATAGTTTGTTTATGTCTGTTTAAAAAAAATTATAAATACTGTTGTTGTTGTTGTTGTTGTTGTTGTTGTGTTTAGATGTATTTTCAAAACTGAAAATCAAAAACAAAACCTTTTAACGTTATAGGGTCGCCATCATGAGCTCTTTGCCGGAGGCCACGCGATCCCTCATGCAGGTTTTCGATGGAAAACTGCAGGATTTCATGAATGAGGTTGATAATGTCCACATGGTTTGGCTGGGAGAGATCCAGCAGGAAGCTCAGCGCATGTTCTCCAGGTGAGACTGGTTAATCTGACTGGTTGGGGTTTGTTCTGCAATGTGGTATTGCGTTATTAATGCACTCATACATTGTCTTTGTTTGTGGTTTAGTGACTTCAGTACAGAGCCAGAACTCATGCCAAAAACTCCATCACAAAAAAAGACTAATCGTAGGAAACGAGTGTCAATGGAGCTCAATGAGTCTCGCAGTAAAAGACGGTAAGATTTTTTTGCTTTTATTTAATTTGTGTTGTTTGGAAATGTCTACTTTTGCCGGTTATTGGCTTAATTTACAGTGCCCTGATTTTGACAGTCATTTAAAATTTTCCAAAAAAGTTTGTTGGCACTGCTCGAGTGAAAATTACATGCTTGAGTTGTTACTTTTATTTTACATAAGTCCAAGCTTTTCCACTAGCCTGTTGAATCTGCTTTGTTCTGATTGGCTGAGAAATGTTCCTGGGTGTTGATTATTTTTCCGTAAACTGCACACCTGACCCATCAAATGTTTTAAAAATAGGCACCACAGTGATATTTGTGGTATAAGAGGAATAATTGACTCCGGTCCTTTGAATTATTTGAAAATAATGCACACCTCCAATTCGCGTCGTGCCGCATTACCACCTTGGGTGTGCATTATTTTCTTATAATTCAATGGCCCATCGTCAATTAATTCTTATGTAGTACATGATGTAGGACTGCAATCTATATTGAAATATCGCAATTGTGTGATCATCACAATATGCATATTGCAATTGTTTGCAATTACTAAATGACTTGGATAATTTAAGAAGTTGCAAATAGAAGATTTCAGCAGTAACAATATAAACACGTAACTTCCGATAAACACCGCTAAGAATAAATAACAACGAAGTCCTTTTTAAAGTAGTTTATTTATATAACAAGCTAAATAAACAACAAGTATATTACATAGGAAACCAAACATTTGTTATTTTCTACAAGGTATTTGTTCAAGAGTTCAGTTTAGCAACTAGTCAGACCATTAAACAAACAGAAACCGGAAGTGAAGTTCCGACCAGACGCATTATCGTGTCACCATACGTCCGTCGGATGGTTAACCCAAAAAATAACCATCATTGTGTGCCTTTTCCGTTACAGTTTCTCCAAGGGGAAACGCAGCAACCTACGACGCTCCTCTGTCCAGTTGACCCTGAACCCCATCTCGGAGCTTGTCACACCACACGTCCCAGACGACTGCTCGGAGAGCCTGGTTGAGGAGCCTGTTCGGCGCACACGTCGCAAAAAAAATACAGCAGCGGTCGAAAGTGAACCTATCAAACGCAGCACTCGCAACAAAGGCACTTCCAAAGCAAAGGAGCTTGAAGAGATTGAAACGCCAGCGGAGAGCAGTCCAGAGAAGAAAGAAGCAGATGAGGCCCAGGGTTCAGGTTCTTTTGAGGATCAGATGCTGGTGTCTGAAGCCGTGGTGAAGATTCCCTCATCTGAACGTTTGAGTGCAGAGAAATCACTAGAGACGTTGCTGAGTTCTGGTCCGTCTCCTAGCCGATCCGCTAATAAAATCCCAATCGCTGCCTCTGAGGCGCAGCCAAAACCTCAGGGCTCATCCCGGGCATCTATCCGTCGGTCACTGGTGGCACGGCGTTCGCTGGTGGGTCTGAGGCAAAGCATGACACAAGAAGCTGTTCGCAGGGCATCGCGACGCTCTTTCTTGAAGAAGAAGGCCAGACAGGGCAATTCAACCTGCAGCAGCTCCATCAGTGGTGAGACAGATATGCATTTTGCTTATTTTTATTTGTCAGTTGCTTCAGTGTTTTCTATAGTGTATACTCCCATAACAACATCTGCCAAGCCATCTAAATGTGAATAGACAGCAAGATGAGATTTCGTGTGGTTATTTCTTCATTACTCTTTCTAGGTGACATCTGTATGGACATTGAACCTGAAAACACAGAAGAAAACCAAGAACAGTGAGTGTTTTTCTTCTCTCTCTGAGCACTTGTATGTAAAGTTAGGTTTTTTTTGTGTACTAATACACATAGATTAGATTTGTTTAAATAACTAATCCAGCATTGTTTGTGCCATGGATCTTAACAACATGCAAATGTATTATGGTGGGGTGTGCTCTGTTATGAGGTCAGCAACTGCACATTAATGCTCTGCTATTGTGTCTTGTTTTTTAGGATTGATCTTAATCCGGAGGTTACTGAACATGCCACTGAAACCACAAATAAACCAGAAATGGCCGAACCTGAGGTAAAATTGTCTCTTGCACATACAAATTTGAGACACTAGCTGTGTCCCAATTTGAAGGCTGCAGCCACCTAAGGATGCGACCTGAAGGCGAGTACTCGGTCTTTGAAGGTCACAGCCGCTGAAGTCCACAAAGAGAACAACACACTTGCTGGTTTTAAACGCCTTTGTGGCTAACAACCTTTCTAGTGCAAGGAAATGTCGTGCGTGTTACAAGCTCATGTGCAAAAAAGAGTGAGTCATGCGCATTACAAGTTAAGTGCTAGGAGGAGTCCATGCTGCGTGCGTTCAGGTCTGAGCAAGTCCAAGACGCGCACATTACCAGTCCAGGTGCATCCGAGAAGGAATCCGCCCACATTACAAGCTCTTTTGCACAAAGTGAAGCCCACAAACCCTCATGTTAGAAAAAGCATGCAGTGCGAATGTTAATTTGAAACTTTTAATAATAACTATATCATGAAAGCCCGCTATCAGCCATATGTCTGACAATTGTTGATAAACAATAGTATCGTCACAACCCTAAGCAACATACACAGAATAATACCGTATTAATACAAAACATTACTAAAACGGTGACAAGAAACTTTTTTGCTGCTAAATACACACTTTTATTTGATAAAAGTTTTAAATGCTTATTTTAAAATATTTAGCTGTTACAGGCGTGCAATGCATCTCGGGATAGCCTAGGCTGAAGTAGCCTTCGAATTGGGAAACAGCTTGTCCAAAATGAATTCTTCCTTCCTGTTATGATTGTATAGTAGGTTTCCTGTGTAGTTTGATTAATTGACGTTTGTTTTCGTAGGAGCCTGAACCCCAGATTGCTGAAGAGGAAGAAATTGAGTCAAAGGATGAACCTGCAAAACAGATTGCAGAGCCTTCCACCTCCATTGAAAACTGCCGTTTCACACGATCTATGAGAACAAATGTACCAGAAACAGGTACACCTGTAGCTATGGTTGCATAAAGTGCAGGCTATGGAAATTCTTGCTTTACATTAAAGAAGGGGTGTTTCAAATTATATTAGCATGTAACTCACAATTAAATGTTTTTGTGTTTTTAGATGGCAGCGGAGGAGTCATCCGGTAAGATCACGGTTTACTCACTCCGCTTTATTTTAATGTCTTTTTTTAGTGATAGACCGGTATATCGGCCGGCCGATATATCGGGCCGATATTTGCGAGCTTTATGTGTATCGGCATCAGCCGATACATGGCTGCCGTGTTTGCCGATTTTTCCGGCATAATTTACAGACAGAGTGCTGGAACCCGCAAGCGATTGCACGTCATGTGACTAAAAACAACCAACCTTTTCACGACAACATTGAAAGCTCGGCTTAACAGCTGATCATAGCTGAACAAAGTGGTTTTTTTTTCATCTCTATGGGGCGGTTTCCTGGACAGGGATTAGACTAGTCCTAGACTACAATAAATGTAAGAACTGTGCAAACTAATAACATCTCTTTTTAACAACATGCCATTTTTTTACCTAATTTTTATGATGTAAATTGAGTGAGCAAAACCAGTATCGGCTCCAAATATCGGCTCAAGAAAATCGGCAGCCTGTATCGGTCATCGGCTAAGGCTGATGAAACAAAAATCGGCATCGGCACTGAAAAATACATATCGGTCGATCCCTAGTCTTTTTGGTGTAAAGCGATCTTATTGTTCAAATGTTTCTCTTATAGCTCCACACGCTCTGGCTCCAAGCGGAATGCGGAGGAAACCATACAGAAGATCAGCACACCCAAGAAGAGTTCTCCCCCAAAGAAGTGTGCCACGAGTATCGCCCATTTCTGATCTTACTGAAAAACAGCCCATGTGGAATTTCACATTAATATGGAGCTGGCCATTCAGTCATTGATGATGCCAGACAATCAGCTGTTGTATAAATGCCAAGTGTTTCTTTACTAGTATTTATTTGATGATTCAATAAATAAGGTTGGTAAATTGGTGTGTTTGCATAGAGTATCGCTCCGCACATGCGCTCATTCATGCACACCGTGCAGAAGAACCAGATGCTGATGCAGACGCCTGGATCTCTGGGCCGCAACACCATCATAAAGTCCTTCATCAAACAGTCCGCCAGCAAAACTGACGTCAAGGTTAGCACGTTCCTCTGTTTTAGATATTTCTATGCATTATAAACTAGTTTATGGGGGTGTTATTGATTAGATTGAAGTTAATTGTTTGCTAATATTTGTTCAAGTAGGAATTTTAGTAATTGTACTTACTGTGTTCCCCCAGGAAGGCTCTGTGGTGAGTATAAATGCTGAAAGTCCAGACTGACTTCGTTTTCCATGTCAGTTCCGTACATTTGATCTTTAGAAGCACGCAAAATTCATTTCAGTTTGACTTGTAGTTTTGATGAGATTTATGTTCAAGAAATGTTCTGTGTTTATTACAATAAGTTACCATTGAATGCTTTATACTGATTGCTTGAGATGTTCCACAGGTATGCATTATTTTCGCATCTAACCTGTCAAATGTCTTAAAATAACCACCAGAGCAATGTCTGTGGTGACCATGGTATAAGCAGAATAATTGACTCCGGTGCTTTGAATTATTTTTTTTTTTATAATGCACACCTATGATGTAACGGTTTCACGTTGTGCTGCACCTTGGGTGTGTATTGTTTTCAAACAATTCAACAGCCCTTCATTCATTATTCCTTACTTAAGACCTGTCAACAGTGTTTGTGGTTACATTTGGAAAGCATACATCGATCTTGAAATTAAAATTATTCAAATGTGTTAACTACAATGGAAGTCCACAGGGCCAATAAATATTTCAAAAGTTTAAGAAGGTAGTTTTGAAGGTATTACCAGAAGTCTTAAAGGGATAGTTCACCCAGAAATGATCATTCTGGCATAATTTACTCACCCTCATGTTGTTACAAACCTCTATAATGTCTTTGTTCTGCTGATAACAAAGGAAGATAATTTGACCAAAAAGTCTTTTAGTGTAATATTGTAACCACAAATGACTTTTTGAGTTAACCTACCGCATGCCTCATTTGTCCATAGTGCTAAACCAGTATAAACACAGAACATTTTTTTCATTGGCTGGAAGAGCATTTAGCATCTGAAAGCAGTCTGACCTCATCGCTCATCATGGTGTACGTCTTTGTCTTGGCTGTGTGTTTGGTGTTGGTTGGGAATTTCACCTTCACCCATTTTTGTATCTTTGGTATTAGCCTGAGAGCTGACTAATTTTTAAAAACCATTCACCACTCTGCACACAGTAAACTGTCCTGACATGTGGTTTTCTTCGGCATTAATGTACTGACCCACTTTAACAAAACCTTTGTCATCTTTAAAAGATCACAAAAGTTTTAATCCTGTCTAAAATGTTTGTTTCGCCTCCAGGAGCGAGAGCGGCAGAAGTGGGATGCTTTGAACAAGAAGATAGAACAAGAAAATGATAGAAAGAGAAAGATTGAGGAAGAGAGGAGGAGGAAACAAGAAGAACTGAAAAGGTGCTTTTGTGTGTTGAAATTTTTGATTTAAATGACTGCTAATATAGTCTCAAGTTTAGACAAAAGCAGGACTTAAAAGTGAATCCCGTCCATTTTAGGAAGCGGGATGAGCGTTTGAAACGGGTTGTTGAAGCTCGAGTGAAAGGAGAGAAAGAGAAGGAGCAGGAAATAAAGAAAAAGATTGAGGAGAAGATGGCACTGCTTGAAAAGAAAAATGACATGGTACTAAAAATCTCAATTGTTTTGGTGATCTGCGATACCCAATGCATGAGGTTTTTATTAAGGGTTTGATCTTTCTCTTAGATGCGTGTTGAGCGGTTGGCAGATGAGAAGGCCAAGAGGAAGGTGGCTACTAAACGACAGGAAGAACTGGAGCTGCGCAAAAAACAGGAGGAGGCTGCCAGACAAAAGAAACTTCAGCAAATCGTAAGTCTGTACTTTCTACATATTATAAATGTAACTTATACAGTATATTAAAGCTGATTATCTGTTTAGCATAAAATGCCAAACAATTTTACGTTTTATGTACAGGTTTTGAACAACACTTAAATTTTTTGAGTTAACTATCCCTTTAACTTTAGACAGAAATCTATTTCAGTGTTAATAAAATGCCATGTAGCAGCTTCTAGAACGTTTTGTGAGTGATCTGTTGTTGAACTTCTAAAATGAATCTTCACAAAGCAAGTCAACTTTTTTTCTAAAGAGAGAGCAGGAGCGGGAGAGAGAGCGGGAACGTGAACGGGAGCTGGAGAGAGAACGGGAACAACGGGCCGCAGCTGAGAAGTTTGTGTTAATTTCTTATTGCACAAATTATATGATTTGTTCCTGATGAATTTCAGAACTAAACATGAGGGTTTTTTTGTGTTTCAGAGAGAGGCTAGAGAGAGAGAAGGCTATCGCTCTTCAAAAGGAATTGGAAAGAGCAGCCCGAGAGAAAGAGAGGAGAGAGATGGAGGAAAAGAGAAAGATGGTGAGTCATGTTTATAAGCTCTGTCACTTGCTTTTATCACATTTTAAAAGCAATGTTAAAGGGGGGACATAACGCACACAGTTTATGCTAATCTCATGTTAATATAGAGTAGGGGTATGCGGGGCACAAACTAACTCAGAGTTAATTGTAGCAAAACATAACATGAATGTCAGCAATTCCTAGTAACTGATAGCTGGGATTTAAAAAAAATTTACACAGAGGGGTTAGTTGTAACAAAGTGTTACAATTAAGCCAATTTTTTAATACAATGATAATGAAATGAAAACAATGTAAATACTGTTCATCAAAATGATAACTGTTAATAAAAGTGCAGCTCTTTCATAAAAATATATTAATATGCATTGACGCATAGCACAAGAAAGATTAGATAAAGGATCATGGATGGATGAATGTGTGTGTGGATATCTATTATAGTCAGTAGGGATGTAACGATACTTTGCGGTACGATACTTCGCAATACAAAAAATGCCACGATGTTGCATTGTGCATGATGGGGATATCTATACGATGACGTTCTTTTAATTTTATTCGCTGACCGGTCAACGCATCACCTTTGCTTCACCGCAGTCACACAGACATCAATTGAATCACCTGCAACTTGAACAGAAGGTCAGCAACATGACTTGGGTAGAAACAGAAATTGATATAGATGATACCCCGTCATCCAACGTCTGGCAGCATTTTGTTTTCATATCACGCACCAAAACATCTCGAGACACGCGCTTTTGTCCGTTCAGCCGCGAACGCCCAGCCGCATACACAAGTCTAGGTGACGCCACGCGATTGAGATATCTTATGAAAACATAACAAAACTAAAGTAAGTTTCTAAATAGTAATGATAAACTTATTTTTACTCGATCACTATTGGCTCCTATAGATAGACAGCAGAAATGTTTTGCGCAAAGCAGGGAAAGGGAAGCAGAAATGAGAAATGTGTATAGGGGAGTTTAATGCTCACCCAGTCAGATCTTAAAGGCGGAGTCCACGATGTTTGAAAAACGCTTTGGAAAAGGAGACGGGCCGACTACCAAAACACACTTATAGCCAATCAGCAGTAAGGAGCGTGTCTACTAACCGACATCCTTGCCGGGTTGCGTATGTGTGGGGCGGGTCTATCAACAGAAGGTCCAGATTCTATTGGGGTAGGGGCGTGTTTGTTTAGGTGATTTCAAATATCAACATTGGCTTTCAAACATCGTGGACTCCGCCTTTAAACCTTAGAGGAAAAATCTCAAGTAAACCTCTGTCAAGTCTATAGAATTGCATTGTTGCTGAAAAAAAATCAATAGATGTATGTGTTATACTATTCTGTATTTTTAGATGTGAAATTAATATTTAGTTCACTAGCTGTAGGACACTATGACTGAGATTATTTTAGTATAGCAGTCATAAAATGAATGGTTTCTTAAAATAGTATTATTGTAAAAATATTCTTGTAAAAAATAAGTTATTAATCATTGTTATAATTGTATAATGTAAAAGTGCAAGAAAATATGTTCATTTCCAAACCTTTTATGCCATTTATGCCTTCAAACATGTTCATTATACTTAAAGAAATAATCTACTCATTTTCAATATTAAAATATGTTATTACCTTAACTAAGAATTGTTGATACATCCCTCTATCATCTGTGTGCGTGCACGTAAGCGCTGGAGCGCGCTGCAACGCTTCGATAGCATTTAGCTTAGCCCCATTCATTCAATGGTACCATTTAGAGATAAAGTTAGAAGTGACCAAACACATCAACGTTTTTCCTATTTAAGACGAGTAGTTATACGAGCAAGTTTGGTGGTACAAAATAAAACTTAGCGCTTTTCTAAGCGGATTTAAAAGAGGAGCTACATTTTATGGCGTAATAGCACTTTTGGGAGTACTTCGACTCGGCGCAGTAACACCCTCCCTCTCCCATTATGAGAGGGAGAAGGGGAGCGGACTTTTCAGGCGAGTCGAAGTACTCCCAAGGGTGCTATTGCGCCATAAAATGTAGTTCCTCTTTTAAATCCGCTTAGAGAAGTGCTACGTTTTATTTTGTACCACCAAACTTGCTCGTATAACTACTCGTCTTAAATAGGAAAAACGTTGATGTGTTTGGTCACTTCTAACTTTATCTCTGATTGGTACCATTGAATGAATGGGGCTAAGCTAAATGCTATTGAAGCGTTGCAGCGCGCTCCAGCGCTTATGTGCACGCGCACGGATGATAGAGGGATGTATCAACAATTCTTAGTTAAGGTAATAACACATTTTAATATTGATAATGAGTAGACTATTCATTTAACATGAACATTGTTAACATGTATTTAAAAATATTTAAGTATCATGTAGGAATAGTGGGTTAAGCAAAGGACATTGTATAGAAGTCTTAGGCTTTTAAAAAAGTCAGAATAAATAGGAGGCCTGTCCCTCAGTAGAGCTTTATATCTAACAACGCCCCTGCTAAGTCCCTTAATTCTAATTTTATGTAAAATTTCCCTTTTTTTCAGTGACAGACCTGCAGTACAGAAGGTTCAGTTAAGCCTCAATGTTAAAATTCATGTTCAACAAAAAAGTTACTGAAATTGTTAATAAAAAACCATGATGTGTATCGTATCGGGAACCAAGCATCGAGATACAGATTGAACCGTGAGCTTAGTGTATCGTTACACCCCTAATAGGCAGATATACAAACAGTATCCACCTTTAGTATATAGACAGAATTTTATTGAATTATTTAAACAAGATTTTCTAGCAGGTGTTACAACAAATCCCTCTGTTTGTTACTATGAACCCCAGCCTATGGGGGTAGATTGTAACGTTTGTAACGTTAGGGTGTGCCCCCCTCTCCCCTACCTATAGAGCAGCTGTACCTCTTCTCTATCGTGAAGCCAACACAGAGGTGACTTAAAGGGGACATAAACATGCAAAAAGTCAGATTTTCATGATATAAGTGCTGTAGTTGGGTCCCCTGGTGCTTCTATCAACCAAGAAAATGTGAAAAAAGATCAACCCAGTAACTTGGTTTTGGTAAACAATTTTCTGCAAGCATGTGAAAAATAGGTAATCCCCTTATGGTGTTAGAATAAAAACGCCCTGTAATCTGCACTATCCAACCATGGCACTGCCATTTAGTGCAGAGATCAACTCATTTGCATTTAAAAGGACACACCCAAAATGCACATTTTTGCTCACACCTACAAAGTGGCAATTTTAACATGTTATTATAAATTATCTGCTGGGTATTTTAAGCTAAAATTTTCACATATGTACTCTGGTGACATTAAAGACTTATTTGACATCTTAAAGTCTTATGAAATGTCCCCTTTAAACTGCAATTCATTGACTGTCTAAGTTACAGGAGAAATAAATGTTTACGGCCTTGTACAAAGTGGTTTTGGTCTATATTTTTGCCCTTCATGACAACTGAGGGGGGTGAATTTTTTGTAAGCCACCCATTAAAATGTATTAATCCTGAGTTCTGCATAATTAAGAGGGTTGACCACTTAAGTGACAGGTAAACTTCTCCTACTATCACTACCATCGAGCTAGGTGGGTGTGGTTTCAGCAACCAGTCATTACAGCTCTACCCACGTCCCGCCTTGCCCATTTTTGGTTATCCGTGAGTGATGTGCGGTGACATGCAGGCTGCGTCAATTATTGGCTTCAAAAAAGCTCTTCACAAACCTCGGACACTACGTTTATATTTTTTACAGTATGATTCAACCGCATACAGTACATCACATTATCCCTGAATCATTTGAATGTACTTTGCACAGACATACTCTGTCTGTCATCCATCCAACTAGTTTATTTAAACTTTGCCCACATTAGCATGAGAATCCAACTCTTATAGAGTGTACATGCATGAAATGGCATTAGACATCTCCTTTTATAACTGAGGGAATTGTGTTCTCTTTACAAGACTTTTTAATATAATTTTTTTCCTTATTCTTTGTATAGGAGGAGCAGAAGAGAGCTGAGGAGCAAAAGAGAGCTGAGGAGGCGAGGGCTGCCCAACAAAAAAGTGCTGCTGTTACTGCAACCTCTGCCACAGTGCAGGTAATGCAACACCACATTCAATTGCAACTAATTGTTTAAACGTTTCTAGCATTACATTTATTTTGTGCAAAATTATAGTTTTTTTTCTTTGTTCTGCTAAATTTTTGGTTCACACAGGTCCCGAAAGTGCAACTGACCAGTTTGCTCAACACAACCATAACAAAGAGTCCAGGTGTCACTGTTGTAGATACTAAGGTAAGAAATAATTTTCCTGGTTTTGTCGACGTCTTTTCAACTGCTGTGTTGATACTGAAGCTTTTAATATGTGCCCTCAGGACTCTGGTATGAAAACTCCAGTTAGAAAAGTAGATGCTCTCAATAAGACGATTGATGTTGGATTCAATGCTACGTTCAATGTAGAGGTATGGTGACATTAACTGGAGGGCAGCTAAAAGAAAAAATACTTTCCAAAAAAAAAAAATAGTTTGCTTTGCCTAGATACCTAAAACTATCTAAAGTTGCTGCAATGGATAGTTCGTAATGTTTTTTCTTCCCTCTTGGTCTTGGAAGCAATCGCCAGCGTCATCTCCGCAGTCCTACGAGATCACTCCCAAAGGCCAGAAAGTGACGGTTTTGACGAATCCTGAAGATTACGGTATGGACCAGAACAGCGATGACTCCACAGATGATGAATCTGCTCCCAGAAAACCCATACCATCCTGGGCTGAGGGTATGATATTCCTTAAATGCAATATACTTAATACTCTCTATTTCAAGATGTGCACACTGGGATATTTAAAAAAAAAAAAGGTTTGATAAACAAATAGTAAAGCTTTTATCTAGATTTTATCATGGAGGTACTTACTACTTAACAATTGAAATGTACAGTATTTTGTGCTTTTTGAAGTTCTGCTATACCTCTCTAATCTTATGTTCTGTCATGCAGGTAAGCAGTTACAGCAGACTATAATGAAGTTGTATTATAATCCACTGGATCTTAATTCATATTTCGGGGAACCTGAACCACCGAAGCTGGAGGTCATCTTTCAGCGGACCAAACCTCGCTTTTTTAAGCGCACTAGTTCAGCTGTGTGGCACTCTCCACCACGCTTGGGAAATACCGGCCATTTATAGACGGCTATGATTTTATAAAACAAAATAAATACTGGTAATTTTTAAGCTTTGTTTTTGTAAAATGCACAAAGTAATAAAATAAAAAATACATTTCTTTTGATCGTTTTTGGGAAAATGTCTCTTTTTGAATCTTTTAATTTCTGTTGTAAATAAAGAACTCTTTCACAAAAATATGTCTTTAAGAAACTGGCTTTTATTAGTTTAAGAATGATAAAGATGAGTTTGAAAGTAAACTTCAGAGGCCAGTTGTTCAAAAGTAATCCATTTGGATTTCAGCTATTGGATTGGATCAGAAATTCAACAGGGGTTGTACAAAACAAAAAAATTGACTCTGAATTTGGATTGGATCACAAAATCCAATCTAGGTATTGATCTGGATCAAATCATCACTTTGTGGTGTTCAAAACCTTTTGGTAAGATGGGGATTAATTTGATCCCAAAAGAAGGATTATTCTGATCCCAGTCAGTTTTTTACTAAAACTTTAAAACCTACAGTTAGTCTACAATATACAATTTTTTTTCTTGTAATATTCATACATTTATCTTTTTCTGTTGAAATGTTGCTCTTATAAATTCAATCCTTAAAATGTATTCAAAAGTATAGCAATGGGCTACCATTTACACCTTCCAGTCAAATAAGAAAGTCCATATAAATCTCTAATACAGCAGTCAAAAACAAACAAAAAATATTTAATCATTTTAACGAGGCATTTTGAACGGTCATTTGGCACTTTACAGTATATTGATACAAATCACAATCATCAGAGACCAAACAGTCAAAAGTAGTTTTAACAACTGTCATCTCTACAAATGTAAACTACCGGACATTTCGCCTCTATGTGACTTAAAATGCATGTGTTTGTGTATAATCTATATTTGTTTGTTTGTATTTTTGTTGGCCATAAGAACAGACTGAATGTTGAATGGAAATAAAAAATTAAGGGAAAGTTGTGTTTTATTGTCTCCAAGTAAAACACTTAGTGACCCCATATTGACCGAACCACCTTCTGTTTTTTGGCTAATAGTCAACATTGACATGTGATCCCATTTACAACACGAGAAATCCAGATTAGCTAATCTAAAAAAGTGTGTATGTGTATCAGGGTGATCCAATCCAATTTTGCTTTGAAAAACCAGGACAAATGTGAGATGGTTTATCTGATCCTGGATAGCAAAACATGGGATTTACAAATCTGGATCATTTTGATCCAGATGAAGCTTTTTGAACAACTGGCCCCAGGACTTGAAAGTATAATATTGCTTTAAATGGTGATTAATTTAAGAAAGTTGGTTTTGTATAAAACATTACAATTAGAAAAACGTGACAAGAAGCATTGGTAGTTAGTGGTTTTAAATTCACCTCTATATTACTTTCTTGGTAATTAACAAACACCAAATGGTGGAATTCAACACATTACATCAATATCTAAAAACAATTTAAATCAAATTTAGATCACAATTTATGTGAATTTTTCATAAAAATTTGATATTTTTCTGGCAAGCTAATGGTGTAGTTGAGGAAGTACATTGTA
Organism: Misgurnus anguillicaudatus; assembly: GCF_027580225.2. NCBI lineage: Eukaryota > Metazoa > Chordata > Actinopteri > Cypriniformes > Cobitidae > Misgurnus > Misgurnus anguillicaudatus. The sequence goes on from NC_073339.2 coordinate 18,420,470, forward strand.
AAAAAAACTTTGCTGCCTTCATTTTCTTTGTTAAATCAACTCAGATTTACGAGGCATGTCAACAGAAATTAGTTGTCACAACTTATAAAATATAGTTCAGAAAAGTCAACTTAAATTTATAAGTTATAACAACTCACCTGTAGTTATAACAACTCATCACTAGTCAAGATAAATAATAGTAAGTTGAAATGACTTGTAAATCTGAGTTGATTTAACAAAAAAATTTATGGCAGCAAAGTATTTTTTACAGTGTTAACGGGTATAAAAGTACTTCATATCTCCCAAAACACAGAATTAATGTATAGATGGGAAGTAATGAAAAAAATGGTATATTATTTGTATCATTAAAAATGTATATATTTTTTGTAATCACTCTTTTAATCTCTGGGGTCATTTTTACCCCCAAGGAACTGTAACTTATACAGGAAAATAGGGCCTTATGGGGGTTAAGATGTGCAACGGGTTCACTGAACATATAGGGGCAGTTTCCCGGACCAGGATTAGCTTAATCCAGGACTAGGCCTTAGTTTAATTAGGAAATATAACTAGTTTTAACAAACATGCCTTACTAAAAACATTACCTGTGTGCATTTTGAGGTAAAACAAAGGGCCCTGATGTATTTTAAGATATGTAAGTGCAAGTTGTTTTCAGTTTGGAGAGCTCTTAAAAGTGTTTAAGTCTAGGACTAGTCTAATCCCTGTCCGGGAAACCGCCCCATAAGGATAGAGTAAGTTAAGCAATAGTTTATTCTTAAAGATTCAATGTAAAAAAAGAAAAGTACAAGACAAGTTGGAAATGTGAAAATATAAGGATACAACCATCTATATATTTACAACACTACTTACTAATTCAAAAGATAAATTGGCCCTTAACGATATAAATGTGTGCTTTGTTTTTGTTAACCCCTATTTGATTTATATTTTAGCAGATGATTTTTTTCCAAAGATGATCATTAGAAACATAGACAAATGTTTCTTTCTGTATCTAACTTAAATAGTAATAAATTAATACAACAACATTGCCTAAAAACTAATAGATTTATGGTTTGAAGTTTCAGGATTTTCATTTGAATGACTGGTCTTAATTCTCAATCAAGTTTAAAAAAGTTTTTGATTTCATTCACAAAAGAGAATCCACCACTTGGAACACGAATGGTGTTTTTCTCTGCTTGCCATCTTGCCTCTTCTTCATATTTCTTGACCACCTTTCTTTTTTCTTTTTCAAAAGCTTCACCTTGAATTTTTTCCCCCAGAGCTTTTATCTCATTCGTTCTCTGTTTTTCTGTCTCATTTATGATATGTTGTTTTTCTTCCTCGATTGCTCTCTCCACGCTCTCAAGCATCTTATTGGTGTAATGCTGCCCACCGTTTCCAGTCACCAAATTATCAATCTGGTCCAGTAACTGAATGACCTGATGTGGATTCTCGTCTGTATTGTTAAAGACGTGAAATCTTCCACTGCAAGCTTTTATTACTTCCACCAGTTTTGGATTGTCACGCACAAAAGTGTGAATGTTTTTTTCCTTTAGTAGATCTCCATGAGTAAAGAGGATTATGGTATGTGATGAAGAGACTGAATTACCCAACATGTTTAGAATAATTCTATTGGCTTCAAGATCTTGATCTAAAAATCTGCCTAATTTGATTACAATTAAAAAGACATGTGGTCCAGGAGAAGAGAATAAAGTGCACTGCTCGATTCTGTTGACAACTTCATTTGTAGTTAAATTAGTGTGAAACAGACCTGGAGTATCAATAACTGTTACTTTTCTTCCATTAACTATTTCATAAACCTTTTCACATTGTCCAGTCACAGATGAGGATGATATCTCGGATTTGAAAACATTTTTTCCTAGGATGGTGTTGCCCGTTGCACTTTTCCCCACCCCTGTTTCTCCCACCAAAATAATCCGGAGCTCTTCACCTAGATTATCTGTAAGAATGACATTACCTTCTTTTGTAATTTGTAATACCAATTTCCTTATAAAAGTATTAATTATATGTATTAATTGTTGTATAAAAGTATGCTTTACCTAAATCATCATCCAAATCATCATTTTGTTGCACACTTTCCTAGAAGTACAATGTAAATATAATTTTGACACAATAATACGATTTAGTACATAATTGCATACACTGTAAAAAAAATTCAGTAAAAATTTCAATGTTATTGCAGCTGGGTTGCCGGTAACTCACCGTATATTTACATCCATGTTATCCACTAGCAAGAGTTCGTTCAAAGTTAAATAAATTTTAAATATTAACAAGTCTTTATCTTTACAGAACAAAACTATAACAGCCTCATGCAAAGCATTCTGGGAACCAGAAATCATCATCAACCTTTTTCTGTTTTTTGCTTCAGACTTTGTTTCACAGAATGTTTTGCTTGATGCTGTTTTTTAGTTTTACTCTGTAAAGACAAAGACTTGTAAATGTTTAATGTTCATTTAACTTTGAACAAAATGTTGGCTGTAAAAAACATACATTCAAATCTACGGCAAGTTACCGGCAAACCCAGCTGCAATTTCTACGGAATTTTTTACAATATGCATGTATTTAAAAATAATCAATTTAGGATGACAGGACAATATACAAAGTAATCATAAATAATATGACGCAAAACATGTGCCACTGTCAAAAAACACAGACATTGATTGTATTCTTCTGTAAATAAGCTGAATTTCTTAATACATACCTGCCTTTGATATCCTATAAAGACAATGGCTAATATGCCAAAAAATAGTCCAATTTTATTTATTTTTCCTGTAGAAGTCACGGAGCTCTCCATACTGAGAAAGTGAAGGAAAAAATCAGAAGTTATGAATAAACAATATGAATAGAAACGCGACAAGGTTATGTTTACAAAACAAAAATGACACCTTTTGTCATTACCCCAATAGATTATTTAAGTATTACCTTTTTGATTCAGTGCATCTATACATTTAAGCAGGCAATCCCAGTGCAAAAAATCAATAGTTTAAAAAATAAAATTAAACCTACAGGCACTGTGGAAGTGTGCGAAAAACAAAGACCAAAGCGAACAAAACACAAGACAATCTGGCCCAGAATAAACTAAGAGAGGAAGCTTAACTCCCGAGGGAGGAGGTAACCAGGAACAGGAAGACAAAAAATTTAACATAATTGAAAGACAGGTAAGACAGGTAAGCTTTCATTGTTGTCCTAGAGAGCAAATACCCTGGGTTTGCTTTCTGAACAGCTTGGTTGCTGTTTAGTTTTAATTTCATTTGGTCCCCAAAGTATAGACGCATCACTTGTTTTAATTTGAGTGTTTACAGTACAACTATCTTCAGGAGACATGCTTAACATCCAATGAAAATTTGTAAATCCGATGGAAATCCCCAGGTGCGGTTTCCTGGACAGGGTTTCTCCTAGGTACAGCATGTTTGAGCTGCCTCAATTTAAAAACATCATGTTATGGCATATCTTAACTTATATCAGTTCCATTATTATACGGACAATAACTTGTCCTAATATATGTGTTTTAGTGTGGGCCTCTAAGGAGGTAAAAAGTAACATGTCAAATTAACATGCTTTCAAATAAAATTATTTAGCAAAATAATTAGCTTAAATGTTTTGGTATAAAGGACCAGAAAATTGTTTTGCAGCATTTTTTAATTATCAGTTTCCTGGACAGGACTTAAGCCTGGACTATTGAGCTGTGTTCACTGAAAACAGCTCACACTGACATGATACAGGGCTGGCGCTACCTATAGGCAGAGTAGGCAAATGCGTAGGACCTCAAGCTTGGAGGGGGGCCTCCATAACTGCTAAATCCATGTGCGCTAGTCCGACAATCTACCTCGGTTCTTGCAGCGCCTCATGAAGTTAAAGAAGCCTAGATGAACAGCATTCAAATCTCTGCAGCTGGCCGAACTTTATTTTAGCTTTATTTTAGTTTTCAAATCATGAAAACATGATGCATATTTATTGATTTTTTTATTATTCTGCTTAGTAGTTTGTATGTTTAACTTCCAATGGCAGCTGATTTGTATGGATATTTAAGGTATAATGGGAAATTCATATGAATATATCCAGTCTGATAGATAACTTTATACTGTTGATTGGTTCAGTAAGAGGGGAATTCCTTTTCATATGGCTTTCTCCAAAGAGGAAAATTAAAAAGACAACAATACATTGCAAAAACCCTAACTGTAAAAACCTACAGATGAACACCTCCTAAAAATCTGTTATTGTTTTTTTTTATTTTAGCTGTAATCCCAAAAAGGTGGTGTTTTAAATAAATTACTGCATCCACAACACCAAACTAATTTGACCTGCCTTAAAATGTTTAACAAGTGTGGTTTTGCATAATTTCTAATAACATTTTAACATAAATTTAATCAATTTGTTAACTTGATAAAACAAAAAAGTAATGGGGAAAACATGTTTGATCACTGTAGTGCTTAAATGATTTCTTACAGGGTAGAAAAAATTCTGAAAATTAGAGGGGAGTGAGGGCCTCCAAATATCTAGAACCGGCCCTGTGACCCTGCTTGTGAAAATACAAATAAACTTTTTTTACTGTTTTCTACATTAAATCATCCTACATACTGTAAAGAACATTGTGTAAAAAAATTTAATCTTGATATTTTTATATCATAAACTGAGTAAGGTCATGTCAAAGATTAAAATCATAGTAAAATGAACGGCTGAAATCAAACTTTGATGCTTAGGCTACTTGATTTTGAGACCTTAGCCTGTTTTTTACAGACAAATATGTCAGTGATGCACAGTAGTAATATTTGTATGTTTGTAATAAATGTGCTAATGTAAACAAAGGCCTAGTCCTGGCGTAAACCCTGTTTTTGTACATTGTTTATAAAACAGAATGAAAAATAAATATTGCAAACCATAAACTGTTATAAAATGCTATTACAATTGTTTTTATCAGATTTGATTTCATAGCAAATAAGTAACTTTAACTCACTACACTGACACAAAAATGACAATTAAATCAATTGATTAAGCATGTTTTTTATTACATAAAAGAACAAGACACTTAAAATTATGTCAAGAAAATATGCCTATACTTTTGAAATATTTATAGGGTACAAAACTTACATTTATAGGGTACAAAACTTACATTCACATGGGTCAACAAAAACGAAATCTTAAATATCACCCCAAATTAATTAAGTTTTGCAGCACGTGGCAATGTGCCTTCATCCTAAAAAAAATGTGATTTGGTATATAAACCCCTTAAGTTTTGAGGCGAGCAAAATCAAAGGACAGTTTGCATATATTGACCCTTTTAATGTCCACAATTAATTTTCTTTACCTTAGCACATAAAAATAGAATAGGTTTATTTAAAAAAGAACATGAATAGGCTATAATCTAGTCGGTAGCACTTTATTTTACAGTATGCGTACTTATGTTGTACGTATATGGTAAATATGTTGTACTTACAGACAAATGTGTGGTACTTTTGAGTATCTACATGGCAATTAAATGGTGTCGCTACTGTAGGGCAGATGTATTTAAAAACTTCAGAGAGAGGAATATTTCACCAAAATATGAAAATCCTCTCCAAATTTCCTCACCTTTATATAGCACATCTGATGGCATTATCAGAATAATACTATCAATGACAGGTATTTATAGTGTACATATAAGGTAACTAATAACAAACACTACTGTACTTACATATTGTATGTACATGGTAGGGGTGTAGTATATACAAGCAAGTGTAAGTTAATGACTGGCACATATAGTGTATGTATACTGTAACTAATGAAAAACACTACTGTACCTACAAATTTTATATACAAGGTGTGTGGTATATGCAGGCAAGTGTAAGTTAATGACAGGTATTTATAGTGTACAAATATGATAACTTATAGCAAACACTACTGATGTGCCATTTTTTATGCTCAATATCTTTGTCCTTTATTGTACCCTTTAAAACTAAGCACTGAATACTGTACGCATTCATTTTTGGTACATTTACTAATAAATTTACAGTAACTGCATTGAAAGATTACTGTAAAATAATGTGCTGTACAGTAGTGTTTCTTGTTGTTACAGTATACCTACACTGTAAGTATCTATCTGGTATTACCCAGTACTTATAGAGTTACATAATAACTAATTATGTACCACTGGTAAGTACAGTAGCGACACAAAGTACCACACATTTGTCTGTAAGCACAACACACTCACCATATACGCACAACATAAGTACGCATACTGCAAAATAAAGTGCTACTGACTGGATTATAGCCTATTCATGTTCTTTTTTAAATATACCTATTCTATTTTTATGTGCTAAGGTAAAGAAAATGAACTGTGGACATTAAAAGGGTCAATATATGCAAACTGTCCCTTGATTTTGCTCGCCTCAAAACTTAAGGGGTTTATATACCAAATCACATTTTTTTAGGATGAAGGCACATTGCCACGTGCTGCAAAACTTAATTAATTTGGGGAGACATTTTAGATTTAGCTCAGACCTCGTTTTTGTTGACCCATGTGAATGTAAGTTTTGTACCCTATAAATGTCATGTGAATAAATAAACATTTTCTTCATCAAATATTGTGAAGATTCACTTTCTGGTGTTTTAAATAAATTCACTTTTATCAAAAGTAAAAAAAAGGATATATTCCATATATAAAACACTTTAGGTGCGGTTAATTTCTTGTAACTTTCATCTTCTTTTTGTAAAAATATCTAAAAGCGTCACACACTTCCAAGCCTTTTTAATATAACGCTTACCCGTGGTATATGCTGCCATCTAACGGACGCAAAGCGGCACTGCATGCAAGACGACGCTGCAGTCAGACGGCGCTCGTCTGCAGTTATTTAAATAAAACTTTCCAAATGTGCGGACATGAAAGTTTTGACATTTATATACTTTTTAAGTATCTTAGGTTTAGTGTTTTGTTAACCTAAGAGCATTATATCCATTCACAAAAAATTTACAAATTGAATAAATACTTTCTTGGAAAATGTGATTATTACTACTTGTGCTCCATGACTTTTCTGCACGTTGAATGGGGGCGACACAAAAATAAGAGCAGCGCGCTATGGTTTCTGTTTCTCAAACATCAAGCACATCTGGAAAGACGTTTTGTTTGTCGTTTCTCACAGCAGAGCTTTTATAGATCAATGAAATTTGGCACAAGTACAGCCGCAGCGCTGTGTGTCGCTGCTGAGCTCATCTTCAGCTTTCTCTTGACTTAAAGGAGACGCAACAAAGAGCGATAATCAGCCATCTCCGTTGGCTCTGCTAACAGCGTGTTTTACTATAGCTTTAAGAACCTAAAATAGGGTCTGGGTCTTTAAAATGAATTTGCACAGTTATTACAGAAATGATTGACTAAGTTTTCAATTTAAACGACTTGACTTTTTGCATGGAATTTGCAAAAGCGTCCATATAAACATGTTTGACAATCGGAACAGGGCCGTTAGCCACCAAACATTTTTCATATTTTGTACCTCCCGTTTATTTCAAGCTGTATATTAACTCGTTGAGAATTACAAACTCGTCTAACAGCCTGAGACAACAACATCTGCTGTGATGGAGCCGCAAGCCTCCAACAACAAAGAGAAGGTGGAGGTGGAGAGTGAGACGGCCGTGGAAAAATCCGCGGAGCAGAGTACGGCATCCACCCCGCGCAGGGCGGTGAGAGGACGAGGAGATGGATGCTTGAACGTCGAAGTGACTTCGCCCGAAACAAACGGAGCTACGACGAGCGCGGCGGGATCCGGACGCGTTTTACGGGACAGGTCGACGCGAGCGCTCCCTTCGTGGAGGCAGAGCGATCTAGCGGAGGACCAGACTGAAGTGATTCGCGATGCAGCGGCCAACCGCCGGAGGAAAGCGATCTGCCCGCGGCGCAGTAGAAGCGCCGCTACGGGTTCATCGGACGCTGACTTGGATCAGCCAGTTGAGTACGTGCAACTCCATAAAATATACATTAATGTCATAGCAAAGCAAAACAGAAAGGCCTCGGTTCTGAAGATTCGTGTCTATGACATAATGACATTTCAGGGCATTGATGTGCTATTACACGTTTAGAGGTAATGCTAACCGAAATGTCACACTGCAGTGTTTACGTTTGCACTCCTACACTAGTGAAGGAAGTTTGTGAGCGAGCAGTGGGGTGGTAAAATCACCTGCCCCGCGGCGGGAACGCGCACTCCTGCTCTTGACACTGCGAGATGAGATAAACTTTATTTTGTATTTTATGACAGGTGTGAAGAAACCAAGGATGGGCTTGTCATTCGAGGTAATTTTAAGAATATATTATTTTATTGTGTTTGTGAGAAAGAGGATGTGATCTGATAATGCTCGTTGAATTGCAGCAGCCCGAGGTAGACGGGCGCAGGTGCGTTCAGGTGCGCGCACCTGTCGGGGGTCGCCAAAACCAGTGTTCAAAGTTGAACCAGGAACAGACAGTGATTGTGGTACAGTGATAGTCTTCTACTTAAAATTGCTTACTGAAAATACCAGTAATAACTATATTAAATGCAAATGTAATTTTTGTTGTTTTTAGTGGAGGGCATTACACCGACTGAGAAATCAGAAACAAGGTAATAACAGTTATTTATTGATTATTTGGACTGTGTTAATACTGCGTCTTTGTTGTTTTAACTCTTAAAGGAAAACACCACCGTTTTTCAATATTTTACTATGTTGTTACCTCAACTTAGACGAATTAATTCGTACCTATCTTTTTTCAATGCGTATACTTAATCTTCATACAGCACGTCGTGAATGTGTTAGCATTTAGCTTAGCCCCATTCATTCCTTAGGATCCAAACAGGGATGAATTTAGAATTCACCAAACACTTCCATCCCTATTTAAAGACTGTTACACAAGTAAGTATGGTGGCACAAATTAAAATGTGGCAGTTTTTTAAGCAAATAAAAGTGCTGCAAACTAAAGCTATGTTTATACTTGCGCGTCCACACGGGCGCGTTGGTGCCCGCGGCAAAAATGACGTCAACGCGGAGTGGGTGGTCGTGCGCATTGGGTGCGCGAGGCCCCATTTCACGTGGAGGTTGTGCAGGGCATTTTTTGTACAGGGTTCCCGCGGGGTCTTAAAAAGTCTAAAATTCAGAATGTTACATTTAAGGCCTTAAAAAGTCTTAAAAACACCCAGATTTTGAGCCTAGGTCTTAAATTTATTTTACGCAAGTCTTAAATTTCTTACCTCCATTCATTCCCGAAAAGCTTTGTCCGCAGAAAATATAATAGTAATTTAAAAAGCTGAAGAACTAACTTAATCAGCGGCGGAGGCAGAACGTGTATGATGGGTGCGTATCTAAAAAGAAATGTTTCGCACTTTGTCATAATCCACGCAAATCGTGCCATAAGCTATATTTCAGGTGTTGTGATCTGACTGTATAATACTGTGGTGTTTGGCGAGAAACAACCCTTAAATTTAGTTTTTTATAAGCAAAAATCTTTTTCGGGGTAATTTAACCAACTAGCCCGTGGCTTACCTGAGCATTTGACAGGTTCTGAAACATAGAGGACACAGAAGCGGAAAAAAATCATCAACACTGCTTTATTGAAAATCAACTTAAACAGTCGGGCCGTCGTTCACGAGTCACCAACAGCGTGTCAACTTTAGCGTTAAACAGTTTTATATTTTAGACTTTAATATTGCTCTCTGCTGAATGCACTCGAACCTAACGCGCTTCCCCTTCAGCTCTCCACAAACAGCAGCGATTGGTGGACGGAAAGCAAGAAAGTACCGTAATAAACCATATATTTCCAAAAAGCACAGTTGTCTTCTTACAGGAACAATTCAAACTTTTTTGATAGCGCAAATGCTTCAGGAGTTACGGTTAAATCAATAGCGGTAGAATCAGAGCCCTGTAGCCTCCGGAGCTCGCATGGGCAGGCTGCTGCATACGTTCATCAAGCCTGGTTTATTTAACTGAGCATTACATTCGCAAGTCATAAGCATATTAGAACAATTTACAATTAACTAAGAACAATAATTAATATTTTAAAGTGAACTTCAATGTTAATATTCTGAAATAAGCCAGTCTTTTTGACGTATGCAGCCTAGAAATGCGAACCTTCGGAGGGTACAGCCTTCGGTTTGAGAAACAGTTAGGGGATAACGTTAGCAACACATAACAAACTGTGAACAGCCTTTTAATGGTAAATTTCGTTTTTTCTTAATGCAGTTTCATCCGTTATTGTGTGAAATTAGAAAGGCTATTAAACGTGATGGCGGTATAAAGTGCATATTTATGCATAAAACGTATGGGTGGGGTGTTTTTGGCTCTGTGATTCTGCTGGTTATTAACTTGCATTAATAAAATGCATATATTAATGCTTTTAGGGATTAATCGTAATTGAAAGTGATCTTTTGTTCTTTGTATATTCATAAATCAAACAGACATAAGATACACAGCACACAGTCAGTTGTACATTATAAACATTAAACAGGCTAAGAATAATAATTATGAATTAAAACATTATGAATTAAACATTATGGGGTGGTTTACCGGACAGGGATTAGTTTAAGACAGGACTAAGCTATATTTTAATGAAGTATAACTAGTTTTAACAAACATGCCTTACTAAAAACATTACTTGTGTGCATTTTTATGTATTTTAAGATATGTCAGTGCAAGTTGTTTTCAGTCTGGACAGCTTTTAGTCTAATCCCTGTCTGGGAACCCCCCCTATAAGCTTGCATACTACACAGTGTGATGCAATTTAAAGCTTTAAAGTTGTATGAGGCAGTGTAAAACTGGGCACAAACCAGCAGCTGACCATACTTAGAGATCTCATTTTAGTGGATTTTATTTGTCAAAACATTGTTGATAGAATTTTATAAAAATACTACTTACAGATATTTGTGTGATATATAGATATTGTAAATCGATGCATTTCTTGGCTATTAATTAAGAAAAATCACAGCTCGCTCTTTGCCTCTAACTCAATGTATTGTAATGGCTCACTAGGAACTAACTGAAGTCTCCATGAAATACATGACAGACAAGCTTTTTGGACTTTCGTTGTCAGAAGTCTCTTACTAAAGGGCTGTGGGTAGAATAGGGTTAAGCATAATGTATTTTCATGTATTTTAATTATCTGTTTTAATACTGTGTTTATTTTATATTTTTCTATAACTGAATCAATAAAAATAGAACGTTTTGAGAATTTCTGAGATAATTCAAATGCCTCTAGTAATGTGTCGTGTTGGTCTTAAATTTTACTCATAATGGTCTTAAAAGGTCTTAATAAGGTCTTAAATTTAACTTGCTGGAACCTGCAAGAACCCTGTTTGTAACTCTGCATCCGAAAATGACTGAACTCATGGCGATTCTGTCCGAGCAAGCAAGCCTATTATGTATCTCTTTAAATCAATGCAAACAAAACAATGTATATATTGACACTCTGGAAGTAAAGTATGGAAACTTTGCAGTTTAAAACACAAATTATTTTACATTATTCAGAATGTTTGGCTTGTATTTGTATTGAATGAACCACTGGACGAGGAATAAAATACAAACCTTAAGATGTCTATACTGTTTGTTTAGTAAAAACGTTAATGAAATGATAATGTTTAATAAAGACATATTTAAGATCGCATATTTAATTTGCTCGCGTGGCCCCCTGGCGGTTCAAAAAATAGTGCAACAGCGAGCGCGTCAACTATAAAAGTCTCGTCAGTTTGGTGAGACGCGCGCACGATCCGTGGAGGCTTGCGTTCCGGACAAAAGCGCGAGTATAAACAAAGCTTACTTGCTCTTCCGCCATATACTATAGTTCTCATTTTTTATCCACTTAAATTGCCAATTTTTATTTTGTGCCACCATACTTACTCATGTAACTACTCATTTAACAGTCTTTAAATAAGGAAAACATGGAAGTGTTTGGTGGCTTCTAAATTCATCCCTGTTTGGATCCTAAGGAATGAATGGGTTAGCCTAAATGCTAACACACTCACAACGTGCTATACAAAGGTTAAGTGCACGTCATGAAAAACATAGGTACCTATTAATTCGTCTAAGTTGAGGTACGAACATAGTAAAATATTGAAAAACAGTGGTGTTTTCCTTTAAGTTTTTCGCCCAACAGATTTTTGCAATAAATAAAATCTTTTCTAGATTGAGAATAAGTCCCAGCTATTATATAAACTAAAAGCTTTTGGCTGTTTATAACCAGATATGAACCCATCAGTATGCTTCATGTAAACTTTGTGTTTAACACAGAAAAGAGCTATTTTTGGGTGTTGGTGTAACACATCCTATGTTTGTTACTGCCATGTTTCAGTGTGGAGAAAAAGGAAGATGAGAGCGGGGATGATGATGATCTAATAGAAGAGGAAGATCCTCCATATGTAGATGACCCAAAAGATCAAAACTATTTGCCTCACTCACAAAGGTACAAACATTTTACCGGTTGTAAACATGTTTAATTCTCCCTCATTTGTAAGTCGCTTTGGATGAACAGCATTGGCTAAGTGAATAAATGTAAATGTTTACATCAGAGATCAAGATATAACTTCATGTTACATTCCTGAAGGAGAGATAATAGATTGATTACAGGCATCAGTCAAACATAAAGTTTTAGTAGGGAGTTATTTTATAATTTAATAATGTTTTAGATTTGAACCTGGAGGCTTTCAAATCGCAATGATGTTTTGCATGTGAAAATACTAGTTTGGTTCATGAAACACGCTCATAGGTGAGTTGAACCAAGTGTGTTGGATAATGCCCAAAAAAAGTGTTTGGGTTGCCTCCAGGATCAGGATTCAGAGTTTTCCATGTTTAGAAATGTCATGGATATTAATGCGATCTGCAAAAGATCTGTTCAAATCAAAAAAACTTTACTAGTTAAAATTTAGCTATTTGTAAGTGCGTTCTATGAACTAATCATTAAAACTCCTTATAATAGTCAGGGACAACTGATAAAGTCATACAAATTGTGATAATTGTTATAGAAAACGTATTACAGTGGTAGACTATATTATATAATGTGTTGTTTAATATGATATTATTTATATGTATTAAAACAGAGGGGGGAATTCCTGGTCCTGGAGATCCACTGTCCTTCAAAGTTTAGCTCCAACCCTAATCAAACACGCATGAAAATCCTAATCAAAGGCTGCAGGATTACTTGAAAAGGAAATTCAGGTGTGTTTGATTGGGGTTGGAGCTAATGTTTTCAGGACAGTGGCCCTCCAGGACCATAAATGCCCACCCCTGCTTCAAGACAAAAAATGCAGGCGAACTGAGAGCTCCCTAATCATGGCTTGGTGCTCTTGTTTATCTGTCTAGTAGCGAGGAAGAGGAAGAAGCGGTTGTCAGCAGCGATGAAGATGTCCCTTTTAGAGATGACCTGACTGATCAGAGCTTTGATCCTAAGTATGAAAGTTGCATGTGTGTTGACTGTCATTTATGTTTCTGGGTGTCATGATTTAGCCTCTTTTTAATGCACATTCTCCTCTCCGTCCTCTTTTGTTGTACTTTGCATGGATCTAGTAAAGCGTAAACCCCATACTAGACAGGAGAGGAAAGAGAAGACGGTCATAAAGGAGACTGAGGAAGAAGAAGAGCAAGACACAGAGATCAAAACTGAGGGAGGAGAGAGCACAGATGAGAAGACTGGTGCTGAACTTGGGGACGTTTCTGAGCCACCCAGGAAGTAAGTTTATGAAGTTGTTTACATATTTTATGCAGACATACATATCACTCATTAGGAAATACATTCATTATCTCGCTTAACTCTGCACAACCCTGATTGGTTGACAAATACATTATAACAAATACACCATCTTTATTTCCACAGGAGAGGACGGAGAAGGAAAGATGACAAAAGTCCACGTCTTCCAAAGAGAAGGTAACCACATTAAATGCTAAAAAATACTTACTACACCAAGCGTCTCAACATTTTTTTATGATTTGACGTATGTGTACATAGACGTTCGACGCATGTGCATAGTGACAAAATGCAGTACATCTCCTAGGCTACATAATACATTCTCCTGTAGGTGCATGTGAGTGTTATTGTGTACTTTTTAAGTGTGATAGGTACAAAATGTGACATATGACAGATGTTGACAGACTTTGTTCATATAAGTATTTAAAGGAATGGTTTACTGAAAAATAAAAACTCGCTGTTAAATTACTCAATATCTTGTTCTTCTGTACAGGAAAAAGCCTCCAGTCCAGTACGTTCGTTGTGAAATGGAGGGATGTGGTACAGTTCTGGCCCACCCACGCTACTTGCAGGTACAAATGCAAGTCTGTGGTTCTCTACTATCAGACACCTGAAACAGAAATCAAATTTAAAGCCTTATTCACGTCTTTCCCTCATGCAGCATCACATCAAATATCAACATCTAATGAAGAAGAAGTACGTCTGCCCTCACCCCTCATGTGGAAGACTCTTCCGGCTGCAGAAACAACTACTGCGCCACGCAAAACACCATACAGGCAAGACAAACATGTTTACACAATCATGACAAAAAATACGATTCCCTTGATTTTGTAATTGCAGTTATATATTTCACTAAATAAACTTAGACATGTATTTATTTTGTGTTGAGCAAAATGCATGTCATTTTCTTTATGCTACAACTCATTTTATAGCTATTTTATACTTAGTGAATCAAGTCAGTTCTAAACAACGCAGCACAATAAAAATATATATAGAGAATAAAAAAATTCAAAATTGCAGACAGAACTTTTTACCTTTTGTTCTTTCTAAGCTGTTTATACGTTTCATACGATGTTCTTCAGCACTAATTCATACTTTCGTAACAGAAGTAAAGCTTACTATGCATTTGGGAATCCGACTTAAAACACGCTTACTACGATGTGTTGTCTACACTGATAGGCTTACAGATTTATTGCATACTGTGAATAGTTACAAAATATGTATGTACGTATGTATGACATACACATAAATGGAATGGCATCAAAATTTTCCATGTTGAGTCATTAAGTGTAATCTTAAAGGGAAAGTTCACCCAAAAATAAAAAATTCTGTCATCATTTACTCCCCTTCATGTTGTTCTAAACCTATACGAGTTTCTTTATTTTGTTAAACACATAAGAAGATATTTAGATAAATGATGGAAAGCACATTTCCTACTTCACTATGGAAGTCAGTTGGTACCATCAACTGTGTGCTTCCATCATTTATCAAAACATCTTCTTGTGTGTTTAACAAAATAAAGAAACTCATACAGGTTTAGAACAAAATGTCTGTAAGTGAGTGATGAGAGAATTTTTATTTTTAGGTGAACTATCCCTTTAATATTTTATCATTCATAGCATTTTCATGGTAGTTGGCAAGTTACAATAAAGTCATTGAGTGCCTTTTTTTAACATACATCCCGTGTTGCAGATCAGAGAGACTACATTTGTGAGTTCTGTGCTCGCGCCTTCAAGAGCTCTCACAATCTGGCTGTGCATCGAATGATACACACTGGAGAGAAACCACTGCAGTAAGTTCAGTCCTATACATACACCACATTTATTTTTATTGTACAGGGAACTACATACAGCCACACGGTCATTATTGCAAAATTAAAATAAACCCTGTGAAAATAAACCCTGAGGTTTGCCTGGGAAGACATTAAAGGGGACATATCAACTAAATCTGACTTTTTTAATGTTTAAGTGCTATAATTGGGTCCCTAGTGCTTCTATCAAACTATAAAATGTGAAAAAGATAAACCCAGTAACTTAGTTTTGGTAAACCATTCTCTGCAAGCATGTGAAAAAATAGGTCATTGAAATTTGGCTCCTCTTGTGATGTCAGAAGGGGATAATACTGCCCCTTAATCTGCACTATCCAACCACAGCACTGCCATTTAGTGCAGAGATTAACTCATTTGCATTTTAAAGGACACAACGAAAACAGCACATTTTTGCTCACACATACAAAGTGGCAATTTTAACTATAATAAATTGTCTATAAGTAGTGTTTTGAGCTAAACTTCACTTATGCACTCTGGGGACACCAATGTTTTATTTTACATCTTAAAAAGGTCCTTTGAATTGTCCCCTTTAAAGGGATAGTTCACCCAAAAATGAGAAGAATTATATCATTTTCTCATCATCGCGTTGTTCTAAACCTGTTAAATTTTTTTATCTGATATGAACACAAAAGAAGATATTTTGATAAATGATGTTAAGCACACAACTGATTGTAACCATTGACTTCCATGGTAAGAAAAACAAATATGTTGGAATTCAATGGGTACCATTAACTGTATGCTTACCATCGTTATTCATAATATCTTCTTCATTATTTATCACAATACTTCCATAATACCGTATATTTTGGTCTATAAGCCGCATGTGTTTTTTCATAATTTGGTCAGGTGCACCTTGCAAGTCAGTATAAGTTAATTTTGACATTTATGAGGCAAGAGACAACATTATTGTCTCCAGCCGCGAGAGTCCGCCATATGTTGCTCCTGTATTTATGTAATTTGATGGATTCAGTAATGTGGAATGACAAGTATGTGAACTTCACGCTAGTTGGTTTGTTCGGTTAAATTAGACTATTCAACCTTCCAGGTAAGTTCTGTATGCTATGATTTATCGTTTAAATAACTGATAATATTACTTTAACGTACAGACATCTATTCAGCTTGCTGTTCTGTCTGCTATTGTTTAGTTGAATAACTTCATTTAATAAGATTAAATGTCTGTTCTTCAGCTTGGATTTTGTGAAATAATTTTCTAAATAAACGCGACTTATAGTCCATTGTGACTTATATATGTTATTTCATCTTAATGATGCATTTTTGAATGATGTGGCTTATACTCCGGTGCGGCTTAGTCTGTAAAAGTACAGTATTTGTTTTTCCTACCATGGAAGTCAATGGTTACAATCAGCTACCATCATTTATCAAAACATCTCGTCCTGTGTTCATCAGAAAAAAAAGAAATTCATTCATGTTTAGAACAACATGAGGGTGAGAAAAGCCATTGATCAGATCCACATTTTTCCAGTCTGCTTTGACGTAAATCAAATGTTTACACACGAAACTGGAGTATAACATGCTCAATGTAGTATTTTTTGTCTTGTTTTTTAAAAAATTTTTGCCGTTTTTCTGCCTTTAGAAACACCAAACAGATACTGACTATTTCCAGACAGGTTTTCCCAGCATTTCCTTTCTTCCATTGGTTTTCATTTTCCCGTTATAGGTGTGAAATCTGCGGTTTTACTTGCCGTCAGAAGGCCTCCCTTAACTGGCACATGAAGAAGCACGACGCAGATGCGACGTACCAGTTCTCCTGCAGCATCTGCGGCAAGAAGTTCGAGAAAAAGGACAGTGTGGTGGCTCACAAAGCCAAAAGCCACCCGGAGGTGCTCATCGCAGAGGCACTGGCAGCCAATGCTGGATCCCTCATCACCACTCCTGGAGGAGTCACCACACTGCTGGAAACCTCTACGGGCTCTGCGCAGGTAGAGCAGGCAGTCCCTGAAACCCAGGGCAGCTCTGTAGTGCAAACGGCTCAGACGGGCCCCGTGATGGTTTTGGATCAAGATACCACACTTCACACCATGCAGGTACCCGTGACCATGGGTTTGTCGTCGACAGAGGAGAGCGCCACTACCTCTCAGCAGACCTCGGCCCAATCTCTTCAGATGCCGCTGCAGTTCGTCACCGCACCCGTCTCTCAGCAACAGCATCAAATTCAGCAGCTTCAGCCCTCCACGCCCATCACCCAGCAGGCTACTTTGGTCCAGCAGTCCTACAACACTCAGCCTCAGATCGTCCACATGACCTTCAGAGCTCTTCCTCAACAGCTCCCTATGTTTTCTGTTCCTCAGCAGATCCCTCTTCAGACCACCCAACCGCAACAGACCCAAGCCATCAGCAGACCCTCTAACCTTGCTGTTAATACCTCCCTCCACGCCCAACCCCAGCCTGAGACTTCCTCCGACTGCAGGAGCGGTATGGGATTCGGCACTAATCCTCCCTCCGCTTCTCCTCAGCCTTCCGCCGGCCTTCCGGAGGCGAGACAAGTCATGTGGGAAGGAGATGGAATCAGTGAGAATGGAAATGGGGGCGGGGCTTGGGAGGCAGGTGGGGAAGGGGAGGCACAAAACATGACGGACAGTTTAGATGGGCAGATACAGCGCGTAATGATATAGCGAATGAAGTTGGTGGTGTAACAATGATACATGCCCTAAAGTTAAATATACAGTAATAAATATATTGTATGTAATCACATTAACTTTGGTAGATTTTTAGAAATATGTATGTTTCAGGGAGGATGTGTTTGAGTTGTCATTTTGTTTATTTTGTATATAAACAGTTATAGTTCCCTCCAACAAACACATATTTTTGTGTGCGCGTGTGTGTAGGGGCTGGCACAGACTTTGTGAAGCTGTTTGCGCAGGATTTGTTTGTGTGTATGTAGAACAGATGCACATATGGCCGTTGTGCTATATAAGTGTGTACTTTAGAATCGAACATGAGACACATTTATAGGAGCATTAATTCTTCATTGCAAATGCACTTTGTAGGCGTTTTAACACAATAACGTGTTCTGCTCTGAATGGCCCCAATTAATCCATCCATCCCTGTTTTATTTTAGTGTCTGTTACTTTTGTGTAATCATATGGTTATAGCGGCTACAGCAGAAAAACAGTTAAGCAATAAGCTGTAATGACACATTAAGTGATGTAGGTCAACTCGACAACGCTAGGTTTTAAACAGTTAAGCAAACAGTCATTCTGCTGCTTTTATCACATATTTAAGTCATTAAGCAACAAACATGTATTTAAAATTAATGTCCCGGATTGTACAATTAGATTTAAAAAAAATATGATACGTGCAACTGTTTCTCATATCACACATGTAAAAGATTTTTCACATTTGTGTTCCACAAAGTTAAGTTACTAAGATGCAGTACTATAAATATTATTTCTGAAGGATCTCACTTACAGCAGTGTCCTTTTTGTTTTTATTTCTGTCCATTGCTACAAATTATACATGCAATAACACAAGATCCCTTGTAACGTTTAACAACCAATACATCTTTGTTATTCTTAAAGTGTGTGGTAAAGTCTTCTTTAGGGGTGCGAGAGCCTTGCATACATCTTAAGAGCGCGTTTTGGTGGAATAAGAGAATCATTAACCCCTACTCTCTTCTTTTTCCGCCGTTCTTTCTCTTTATCGTCATCATCTGCCTCCTTGTTAAGATCACAGGAAGAATCATCCTGTGTCCCAGCAGCACTGGCAGTGGCATTGTCTTTTGGTGTATGGTCAGAGGTGACCGTCCGGTTATTCTGCAAATCACTGTCATGGGCAAACTTGCAGCTGCTTCCAAAACGGCACCGGCCATTCTTTCTGTATGCCAAACATATGCGCTTACCACCGATCTGGGTGGGGCAGGCTTGTAGAGTAAGAGGTACGTGTTTCTGCAGGACATGTAGTCTCTCATCTGCCATTTCTTTGAATGGGTTTGTGAACACACTGCTGCCCGTGAGAACTCCACTTGAGCCGGAGCCTCCCAGAGGCGGAGGTGGGAGCTTGTGAGTGTGAGGATGGGCGGTTGGGGTCGGCAAGGGCTTCAAGGATGGGTGTTTGATCACCTCTTCATCCTCATTGTCCGGACCAGATTCATCGCTGGAAGGTGACTCGGACTCCAGCAGGAAATTACGGCTTTTCGGTTCCTCGGCAGTACAGTCAGTCTTTTTGAAGGACCTGGGCAGAGATATTACAAGACTTGTGTTTAATGCCTGCATCATTCTAAAGCAGGTTAAGGTTCAAATATAATATTGTGGAGCTGTCTTAATATTTCATTTACATTTATTTCAATTGCTTTTTACATTTATGACCCTGTTCTGTGAAATACAGGCTAAAGTCTCAATCTAATTATGAGATGAGTATCATAGTTTGATGTCACATTGATTTAAATTTTTGACATGAACTTACTACATGGCGGTAGCTGGTTTAAGATGGTCCTCCCTGCCTGTCAAGCTTAAAAAGTGACCAAAATACATCTAGACCAGCTTGCTACACCAGCTTATGCTGGTTTAGCTGGGGTTTTTCATTAGGGGGGACTTTATATAAGAAATTATATAAAACAGTATTTATTCAATTATTACTATTTATTATTAAATACATGGTTAACATACATGTTTATATACACATAGCTTGAATTAAAATGTTATAGATAAGGTACTGTATTAATTCTACTGTAGTAAAACTTACTCGTTTCCATTGCCCTCCCCCCTCTCTTCATCCTCTGATTCAGACGAGACCCCGTATCCCACAAGCGAATTCATATCTACTGAAATACAAAATATAAGATCCGAATTCGCTATAAACTGTCAGTAAGACTCGATGTTTATAATCGGGTTTTATGCGGAAACAAGCGTTTCTTCGTGGACTGTAAGCTGAATGAAGCAAATGCGTGATGTTGCCGTCGCGTGGCGCGGAATGGTACTGTGATGACGTCACCTCAAAGCTGCTTTTTCTTCTTCTGGAGTTTAATGGCGGTTGGCAAACCAACTTAAAAGGTGCATTCCCGCCACCTACTGAAAAGGAGTGTGAAGCGCATGAGCAAAGCTGCTTGTAACAGCCGCTGATTTAATACTCTGCTGCATTTTTAAAACTCCTTGAGCCACATCTGCTGAATAAATATCCTTTTATAATATGTCTAAGGCAACCCCAAAATTCGAAATCTACTCTACGAAAATTCACAATTATTTTAGTAGAAAAACTACTAGGCTACGGCTATATTTATAAAACCATGTTAACCACAATTGTTCACCATGATATTTGTAGTACAACTATGGAAATACAAATGGCAATCAATTAAACAAATATACTTTCCTGTACCATGTTTCGTTTTCATTAAGGAAATGGTGCTGGCTTATGAAAACTGCCATTTTTCTCATTTTCTAAACCACTTTTAATTTTAATGTGAGGTTTTATGGCGAGTTTTATTATTTTTTATTGACCTAATTATATATTTTACACTAACTTTCCCAAACTCACACAAAAACCTATTTTGCGTTTTTAGATTTCTATAAAGTCAGTATCTAGTTTAGTCCCCACCCTCTTGTTTGAAAGGTGACTCCTGTTATATAGTCAGGTATCAGGAAAACTTTATTTTTAGTAAATGAACACAATCTGCTGCTGCCATACCAGGAACAGGTCCAGCAGAATAGATTACAGGATCAGTTGTACAACTTCAAACAAGTATGCCTACATTGACCTAGTGACCAGTAAATCATAGTATACTGTAGAACTGTAGTATATTTTAGTAATTACTAAACTTTGTTATCTAGAACATTCTGTCTACAATTGGTCGCCATATGCTGTCTGCATCAGATGCAGAGAAGCTTATCCATGCTTTTATGACCTCTAGACTATTGTAACTCGTTACTCGGGGGATGCCAGGCAAATCGGGTAAACAGGATTCAGCTAGTTTAAAACGCCGCTGCAAGAGTGCTTACTCGTTGACCTAGTTCTAAGAAGTATGACCACATAAGCCCAATTCTGGCATCTTTACACTGGCTACCAGTCAAATATTGCATACAAATTAAAATACTATTAATCACCTACAAAGCCTTAAATGGCCTAGCACCTTCACATCATCAATGACCCACCTCCATTCTTGAACGTGGGGATGGTATTCTTTTGGTCATAAGCCTGACCTTTTGCACGCATGTCCAAAAAGTTCCAGTTTGGTTTCATCAGTCCATAGAACTGTCTCCCAGAACTCTGTAGTTTTATCCAAATTCCTCCTGGCATATTCTAGCCAACTCCTGATGTTCCTTGAGGTCAAGAGTGGAGTGCGCCATGAAGTCCTTTGATTATTCAGTGCACGTCTTATAGTTGCCACTGAAGCACTTGTACCAGCCTTCATCAGGTCATCCTGTAGCTGTCTTGCAGTCACACAGGGGTTTTTCTTAGCTGTCCTAAATAGGTTGCTAAGGGCCCTTGATGAAATTGTAGGCTTTCTTACACGGCCAGGCAGGTTTGCACCTGTTCCATAAGTTTTAAACTTCCTTATAATGCTCCCAATGGTGTCTCTTGGAATGTTAAATATTTTGGAAATCTTCTTATACCCAAGGCCCTTCAGATGTGATGAAATAATCTCCTCTCTTAGCTTTTGTGGAAGCTCCTTTGTCTTTCCCATGATTGCAACTCACCTTGAAACCCTTGATGGTTGGGGTTTATATATGCATGAAGCAAATGAAGGATCGTTATAGAGTTCCCAAAGGCTTAATGAGGTTTCAGCTCCACTTCAGGCCATAAAAACGTTCAGAAAGCTTTAAAAATAACAATATTATATAGGGGTTGAATAATTGTGACATGACTATCTTAAAAAATATATACTATTACACACAAATACTACATCATACATTTTCTGTGTTGATTTTATGCATCACTTAACTCATAAAAAACTCATCCAAAGCAGAATCCCGCACTTTGAAAATATTTTATAAATCCTTAAAACTCTTTGGGGGTTAAATATTTCTGATTGCAACTGTATATAAAGTTTATATATATATATATATATATATATATATATATATATATATATATATATATATATATATATATATCCCAAGGTTTTTTTTCCTCCTAGGACTTTTTGTTCCTCCCTGAGGTTTTTCTCATAGGGAGTTTTTCAACCCCGGGTATTATTGCTCTTACTTTAAAACTAAAGTTGGAAGAAAAATGGGATTTTACTATAGCAAATAAAGCCTGTGACAGTATTTTCTCATGTGGGACAAAAAGTATCCATTCAATACAGAAAAAGTACAAATAACGCATCAGCTGTGCATCCTGAACACGCTGTTATAAACAAATATATCATTAATAGGCTAAAAATCCATTTACGACTTAAATGTTTGACACACTGCACTAAAATTCTTCTGAAAAAAAAAAAGACTTCACTAAAAATATCATTATTCATATTGTGTAATACACCGCATTTGACTTAAAAACTTACTAAAAATCATTGGTAAGACTATCCAATGACATTTTTATTCATTACAATTATAGGGATTACAACACAAAATTAAGACCCCCCCCCCCCTTTATTTCCCCATAGACATCTAAGTATAGGGGATTATCTCATTTATTGTCTGTGGTCAGAAGAACCGCATCCTATATCCACAGCTGGTAGTACTGATTAAGTACAAACTTTATGACTGGACAGTTCCAGTCATCTTCTTTTTTTTCATACGAAACATCAAACTGAAAAGACATTGAGTAGTTTTATTATTTGTTGGGTTTTCCATTTATCCTGATTAGTTTACATTTCCAGTAGGATTTCTTAAAGAGTCTTAATTGTGAACTCTGGGCCAATGAAATTCCGTCTAGACGTCTCCAGCCCCTCCAACCCTCTCTAAAGGGCAACGCGTCCTCTTCAGGGGTGGAGTCGGGAGAAATCCAAGACTAACATTTTATAACGGGTGAACGGTGTTGCAGTCGTGTTTAAAGTTAAGCCAGAGAGAAACGAAAAATATGCACCGTTTATGAATATTGAGGAAAATCATCCGAGGATAACCGCCGAACATAACAGATCGTATTACAAAAACCAAGAATTCGCTCATATGTTAGTTCATTCATCTTGTCGAGTCAGGTGTTATTTTTCAAACATTAGATCATTTTGGAAAATAAATGGCTGGCAGGGCTACACACGATCGTTATGGATTGAGAGGCCACGCAGGGAGATCTGCAGCTCTAGCTCGGCTTCTTCACAAGGACTCCATTCAACTTCTGGAGTTATATGTAAGTCTCAAACGTGCTTACTTTTTGTTCGTTTTACAAAACGTATTTTGATATTAATGTACGCGTTGTTTCCAATGATGGTCTCTGGGGTCTGCGACCCGAACAACATATCTGTACGGCATTAGATTAGGAATGTCTGTGGGACGCCAATGAATTTGTGTGGCACAGAAAAGCCTACACTCGGTGGTTATCCAAACTTGTTGGTGTGCGCACTGGAACATGTTACTGGACTATAAAGCGCGATTGTTCCAGTAAGACATCTGGTTACCTGCCAAATTGTTCTGGTCCACCAGCCTCTCTCGCACGCTTGCTTCCTGAATGCTTGAGGCGCCCTCTTTGCAAAGGTGGACACTACTTGAGTATTTTAGTTACATTTTCCAAGCATAGATCTGCTTTATCAGTATTTGTCTTGGGGAAAAATACTTTACTAAAAATGTTCACTACATTCTAAAGCATAGAATCATACTGTGTATTCCTTTTTTATTGCAGATTAAAATTAATTTAATATCTAATTACATAAAAATTGTGTACTTTTCCTTTTCCTCAGTAAAAGTACAAAAGTACTTTTTACTTAAGTAAAAAAAACTAGATGTTTAATGTATTTAAATTTTAAATATAAACCAAAAACTTCAAATTATTAAATGTAGTAGAGTAAAAATTATAATAATAATATGCTTTGGAATGTATGTTTTACAAAGAAAAACACTGATAAAATACAAATACTTGAAAATGTACTTTTATGTAGAAAGTAAAAATCCTTAAGGCTAGTATCCGCCTCTGCCTTTCTGTGTTTCGGCTTGCATCTTGGAAAAGAAACGTGGGAGTGGTTTTGGAATGTACAGGGGAGTCTTTTCATTTGGAAATAGGTGCGACTTATGATTCCAGTTCAGCCCATGCCAGCCCTTAGTAATCCTGATGTATGCTTGCCAATTTTTCCGCTTGTCTTTTATAAAAGAAAACGTGACTTTAATAGGTGAGCGAGTCTTCTACATCTATCATTCATTAAGCGATCGCTCTTTGTTTTCAACTTTATTTATTTTATTATGTTCAGATATACATTATGTACTTAATTTAGTGATAATTTAACCTTTCTATCGCAATCTCTGTTTAAAACATGAAATTAAAGGTTGCTGGACATAAAGCTTCCCACTTTATGTAGAGACAGATCGCAGTTAATTATGCTAATTTGAAAACCACGCCCACCGGGGGGAAACAATCCAACCGTCTCCATTGACTCCGCACTGCGAGAAGCCGCCTCCCCGTCATCCCTGATCCACAACAAAAAACAGAATAATGCCTAAAAGCTGTTGTGTGACAATATGTACAGCTAACAAGCAAAAAAAAAAAAAAAAGTTTTTATAAGCTGTCGAGCCGTAAAACCCAGCCTTTTAAGGAGAAAAAAGTGGATCGCCGACTACGTTTTGCCTGTTTTCACTTTTGTGTCTTTAAAGATCGTTTTTTGGGGTCGACAGCTTATAAAAACTTATTTTCAGATAAAACTTAAAAACAGAATAATACCTAAAAGCTGCTATGTGACAAGGTGTACAGCTAACAGGCCAAACAAAAAAACAGAAATAAGTTTTTATAAGCTGTCGACCCCAAAAAACGATCGTTTAAAGACACAAAAGTGAAATTAGACAACTTTTCATAGTACTTCTATTAGTAGAACTGCGTCCACTAGGGGGAAACGTTGTCAGCGATCCACTTTTTTCTCTTTAAAGGCTGGGTTTTACGTCTCGACAGCTTATAAAAGTGTATTTCTGGGTTTTTTGGCTTGTTAGCTGTACATATTGTCACACAGCAGCTTTTAGGCATTATTCTGTTTTTTGTTATAAGCCAGAAATGACAAGGAGGCGGACTCTGGCAATACAAAGTCATTGGAGACGGTTGGATTGGGTTCCCCCCGGTGGGCGTGGTTTTCAAATTTGCATAACTGCGCTCTGTCTCTATAGGCCATTAAAGCTAAATGACGTCAAACTGACATTTCCTGCGAAATCGGACCAGAAACATCAAATCATAAGAACCAGGATGATGCAACGAGACAGCGCTTAACACTTATCTTTATGTACTTGTTCATTTCTAACCAAAAAGCCAACTAAATTAATTTATTTGCCTGTATAACCATTAATGAATTAGTCAGTACATTTATATAGACCTGTAAATATTCTCACATATATACAGTTGTAAAAATGTTTTGCTTTTATTAAAAATTATTATATATAACCTATGTAGCAACTCTATCATTTTAATATGATTAATTTTGGCAACTGGAAATATACGGGCATCCTGAACATATTCCTCATTATTTTACCTCTTGCTTATTTATTCTCTTGCTCTCTTTTATTTATTTATTTATTTATTATGCAGAGAAAAAGTGAATCACTGCCGTCTTTACCAGTTGCCGGAGATTATTTGGTATCCATTCCTCCCCTGGCCCCTCAGCTGTCCGATGAAGAGAAAATATCAATCCTGCACGCTGCACTTCAGGAGTGTCAGCGGCTCCTGGATGATGCTATCACCCGTGTGGACGCGGAATTTACAGAGGATGTGGAGGGCGAATATAAAAAGCAGCGAACAACAGTGAGGGATCGTTTGGGACACCTGTTGGCGAGCACAGAGCGACTACTAGGGGATGGAAAGAGATTTGAAGCTGAAGTTAAAGAGGTGCACCTTTTCACCTATTTTTAAAGAGACGTACGTTTTCTAGTGTAGCGGTTCTCAAACTTTTTCAGCGTGCACCACGTCTAGTTGCCCCTTGAACATTTTGAATGCATTGCAAAAGCAAGCATTTGACCTGCGTCAGAGGCGAAATCCGCTTCTTGTGGGAGGGGCAAGTGCTATGCGGTTTTCTTTTTGCAAGATGGCTGATGTTGATCGTGCATTCATCGAGAGAGTTACCGGTTTGTATTTGGTCACCTTACTTTATAGGGGGAAATAGTTAAAAAAATGGTGGGAATGCCGCAGGTCAATAAACGTCACGTGACTCAAAAGTGAAATGTGTATTTACAACTTACCAGGTTGCCCAATGTCCTCACTGACACACTTCCAAGCAAGGTCCTTTTTATTCCTGTCTCTATAGAAATAAGAACTTGTGTCGTATAGCTCCGGGTGACTGCTCACAGACAATATCAAGCATTCCTCCATGTTGAGTGAATTGCGTCAGACACCAAAAGCACCATTCCTGCGTACCGCGGCAGACGCTCAATTCACAGCATTCGCGCCTCGCTAAACGCCTCATTCGCGCCGCGAGACCCCCAGACGCACGTCAACGCATCTTCACATTGACTTAACATTGAAATCACTCGCGCTTGACGCCTCTACCGCAGCTGGTGTAAACGCAGCATTAGTCTCAGTGTCCTCGGGTACGAGGACGAGACAGGAAAAGATAAACAAAATCCTATTAGTGTGGCGACCGCTCGCATGTACTGCAAGTGTCATACAGCATAGTTGTTGAATATCTGCTCGGTTCCAGACAGTCTAACTATTACGGAATATGTATATTTACCGGACGAATTACGCGAATGCTTTGTTTCGGACAAGCTAACTATTGCAACATAAGTGTAATTACAAGATGAGTTATGTGAATGCCTTGTTAAAGAGACATGTCTGATGGTTTGTTTGATCCATGCATCTGTTTGTCCTTCTGTCTGTTTATCTAATATTGTGCTGAAAAAACAAACTTTTAAAAACTGATAAACATTTCTGTCTTTGTGAAAGGAGCTGGACGGCAGTGAGAGCTTTGGTTTGAAGATGTGGTTTCTGAGAGTACTGCAGGAACTTGTACACTGGACTGGCCAGACATCAGACACCCTCAACTCGCTGCCAGTGGAGATGGAGAAAGCAACAAAAACGATGTCCCAAAGCACAAGACGAGGGTCCAGAAAAATTCGGAAGTGAGACTGGATATGGGATCAGAAGCAGGAGCAGAAGAGGATAGTATGTTAGGAATGAGATGAAGGAATTTCATTACAGCCTATAGTGAATGTAGAGAGTGAGAGACCTGGAGATACAATCATTAGACTGAAGCTTTCCAGCATGTGGAGGGTTTGAATGAGATATTTTTCATAAATATTATTATAACTTTTTATCTTTATTATTTTTGGATAATTTTTTAAATATGAATAAATAAATAGTACTGTTCAGAGGCAAATGCAATGAATGTTAATATATGTAGACATTAACCAGTTACAGTTGTTTTAAAACGTACAGTTTTATAATATTTTACGATTAATGACCTTTAGATTGTTGAGTCTCAGACACTGCACAGTTTTGTTTTTTAGTGACTACACATTGCCTTTAAGCTTGACATGAGACAGTAACAGACTATAAGATAACCCTCTAGCCAAGACCAATGGTGCAATATTAACATTATTAATTAAAAAAGGGTGAAATGGCGCAGCTGTAGACTGATAAACTAAAAACACTTCTAAATCATCAATGTCACTATATATTAGTTTGTATATCGATATTCCTATTTTTCCTAAATTTTTTCTTCAAATTTAAAATTATCTACTGTACACGTGAAAAAATCCTAGTGTTTCATACATTTTAATGGCTATGTGTTTGTTTACATTTATTGTGAAAGTCTTCTTATTTAAGTTGAGCAATGGAGAGTTTACAATAATATGTACTCCAACACTAAAAACACTCATAGGACGCCATCTGCTGGCTACATAAAGTACTGCTTTTGATTCCAGGTCAGATGTGACTCTTTCACCAATGTCTTAATCTCCAGTCCTACAGATTGTTGTTGTCTTAACTTTAAACTTCCTTTAGTATGTGCTATATCTACTCAAAAATGGACTCAAAATCTGTATCCCTGAAAGCCTGGGCCAGCCTTTGACTTAGGCGACTCACTGAAAGGAGGAGATGGTTATAGAGCCAAAGCTTTGGCAGAGGACAGAGAAAAATCAGTTCTGTATGTTACTGTATGAAGACTGTTGGAGACAAAGAAACACTGCTATTTAATAATTTATTATTAATGTACACTTGCACTGCAATAAATGGCAATATCTGAGCTGTCATTCAAACTAGTTGCTGTTAATAACTTGCTGTTTGAGTACAGTAGGTGTCTGTGTGCGTGCGCAACTATGATAAAGGAAAATGTGTGTGTTTGGAAGAGTAGGTGTGGAGTGTATGTTTGTGAACCGTGTGTGTATTTATTTGTGTGTGTGTTGGATGAGTGACAGGATGCCTGTAAATGTGGGAGGGGGGTGTGCATTTGTATATGTGTATTTGTCTGAGTGCATGTGTGAGTTAGAGAGTGTGAGAGATTTGAGAGAATGCGTGTGTGTGCGTGTGAGGCAGGATATGTGCGCGCGCGCGTGTGTGTGTGTGAGAGAGAAAGAGAACGGGGGGGGGGGGGGGGTACGAGATGTGTGTGTCTGATCCTTGTAATCCGGTGACCAAACGTCCATACAAACATAGTTTTTGTATGGACAAATTACCAGTATTTTTAATATTTTTTTATATCTAATAAAATGTTTATTTTGAAAATGTAAAATGCTGAACGTTTTCTGCGAGGGTTATGGTTTACAGTATAAAAGTAATTACGTCTACGGAAAGTCCCACAGTGTATAAAAACAAACGTGTGTGTGTGTGTGTGTGTGTGTGTGTGTGTGTGTGTGTGTGTGTGTGTGTGTGTGTGTGTGTGTGTGTGTGTGTGTGTGTGTGTGTGTGTGTGTACAAACACGTGCCTCAGTATGCGTTAATTTATGGAGTTGCGTTTTAAAAAGATGAAACTCCAGTGTTTACTGACCATTGCACGTATGGAAATCTCAATGTTTACATTGTGTGTTTGCTAGG